>NC_072794.1:148656002-148965064 GCF_028583425.1 Eublepharis macularius | reverse complement strand
GCATACCAGCTAGTGTATGTGTGAGGTACAGATGATTTCCTACATTAAAAATGGTCACATGTGAAATTATCCTCAGTTTGCTCAGGAACGCAGCTCTGGCTCATAGCTATGACTTAATATGCAATGTTGTTTTTTTGCTATCTGACTTGAGATATTTATAGTTAACTCTTTGGGTCTGGCAGGCAGATTTCTTCACCCCGTTACAAGTTGCATTCATTTCTGGAGCTGGATAGCAGCCTGTTGGCTTTCATCTTGGTGCTAAACTAAAGTTTATGCAAAAGTCTGGGTTTTTTTGCTATGTTGTTCAATGGACGACATTTTTTTTAAAAAATGTAGCACATTACAGCCAATGATGTATAATCAAACCCAGCAATTCTGTGTAAGAACAAACTCTATTATAAGTTTCCCACCCACCGTAATAATAGTTTAGCAGCCCAAAATGAACATGTGGGAAGTGGGCTCTCACCCCGGGGGAAAAAAATGCATTAAACATTGCATAGAAGTTTCAATGGTTTCTGCAGAGCTTGATTCTTCAGGATGGATGCTCAGCACTTTATAGCCAGATCAAAGTACTGTGGAAGAATTGCTTTGCGTCCGAAGGAGAAAAATGTTAATGACTCTTTGGCATTATACCAAGACCAGAGAAGCTGACTCCCCCATCCAAACCAGAGTCCTCTGGAAATCTAGCAGCTTGGACTCCTACTTACGTTCTCCTCAGTTTGGTCCACAGATCTTCATACTTCTCAGCTAGTCTGCTGCTGCTATAGCTAAGGATTATGACATGAGATTGCTGAAATGGAGAACAATGGACCCCCCTCCCCTGGGGCAGAGACTACCGATGCTAATTTCTGCTCTAATCAAGCTGCATTGCACCAGTACATCCTGACATCTTCCTTTGCTACACCCCTCCCATCTAGTCAAGCTGCATTTTACCTTTACATCCTGATGCCCTCCTATGTAACATCCACCCATCCCTGGCTGGGATATAAAGGCTCAGTGATCTCCATTCCTACGCATGTCTGAAGAAGGGAGCTCTGACTCTCAAAAGCTTACACTCTGAAAGTCTTGTTGGTCTCTAAGGTGCCACTGGACTTAAATCTTGCTCTTCTACTGGACACTATCAAGGCTATCCACCTAAAACTATAGGAGTGTCGCATCTGATTAGTGTGGGCTTTGTTTGTTTGTTTTTGTGTGTGTATGTGTACACTTAAAATGTTTTTAATTCATGGCTGAACATGAAAACAAGTGGGACCAAACTTCTGTTTGTTTGTAGGTATACCTGTGGCTTCACTGAGTGTACTTGCAGTGGCAAACCCAAAGTTTTCTCTGTAAAACGTGTGAAAAGGGCATCTGTCCTTTTCTGTTTTAGACTTCACATTGTTCGAAGTTGAGATTTTAAAATAGCTCTGTGTTTGAACCATTGGAGAGAAAGGTGATCACATCAAGGTTAAGCTATCAAGGATTGGGATACTTTTAAGGAGGAAAAAAATGTTATTCTTCCTAAAGACTTTTAAACAGTTATGCACCCTTCATTTTTGATATGGGACAGGTCATAAATCTGAAGACAGAAATAAAAAGAAGTGATATTAAGTTCATTATGCTGAGATTAAATCCTGAGCTGTATTTTTTAGTAGAATTAAAAATTTCCTTTCTCTTCTCCCCTCCCCCATACCGGGACAAAAGGACTGGAAATCCCTATACATGGTGCATGTTAATTCTAATAAGATAGTCAAGAGCCCCTTCCCTGATGTTTCACTGCCATGATAAGTCAGGTTCTCTACTAAAATGACTCAGCTACAAGATCTCTGCAAGCTACATGATCCCTGATCTGTAAGGAAAGAGTTAATGAAAGCATGAACTGCGTGGTACACGTACAACCCTTGACAGCTTAATTACTGTGTTGATGATGGCTGAGCTGGCTGTTTTGTGGCTGACGGCATTTTCCTCTTCAAAGTTTTGCACTGCATTACAGAAGAGGTCCCAGCCCAGGGACACTCCCTCTTAATACACCTGCCAGCAGACAGGATATGTGTAGGTGGTTCCATCAGCCAGGAGAGGCCCAGACACAAGCAGGTTGAAGAGTTTCCCTTGACTTTGTGATTCAAAGCAGAGAGGGGATCATCAGGTAAAGGGTTTAAGGTAATGGGAGACTGAAAATTTGCCGTAAGGGCTGGCATTCTAATATTTATGGAGGCAACCTTTATATATGGAGCTGCCCCTTTAGTTCTTCAAAAGAAAGAACACGTTGTGAGGCTATAAGGAAATGATCATCAGCTATTAGAATATACCTGGAAATGAATTAAATTAAAGTTGCTGCTTTCATTTATGGTGCATTTGTTCTTTCCCTTGAGAAATCCTAACCCCATGAGAATTTCCCTTAATGTTAAATATAAATGTGTTCCTTGAAATAAGGAATAGCTGTCAAGCCTTTTCATATATGATGCAAATGAAAGAGTGGAATGTGAAAGAAAAGGAATTTGATTTCACCACTGTGATCTTCTTACAATGATATAAAATGAGTTTCTTTTCCTGGCCAAGTGTTTGCTAGAACTGCTTCCCTAACTACTCATGGAACGGTTTGGTTCCAACTTTGAGTCATAGCATGAGTGACACACATTCAAGGATGATTACAAATGAAAACAGCCAAGGCCCATAATGGAAACAAATACAACTGATAATCAATGCATTATTTAAGATTGCCAAATGCCCGAGACAGCCAGTACAAACATTTCCATTGCATTGTTTAGTGCCTCTATAGGATCTGGGGCAGCTGCCATCCTAGGGCCACAGTACTCCATAAGAGTATTGTTTATAGGATGTTTTTCTTCTTTCGTCTCCCGCATCAGCCTGCCTTCAATAATGGGCCTGTTTCTATATACGTTGCCTTCCAGAAAGGCAAGGTGTGTGGCAGCTAGCGAGATGGCCTTCTCAGTGATGGTCCCCAGGTACTGGAATGGAGTTCCTTCAAGACCTTCACCCTGTACCTAGACAATTTTATTTACCCAAGTCATGGGCTGATTTTATCCTCACCAAATAATTTTATCCCGGGGGGGGCGGGGGGGGGGACGTAGATCAGGATTTTAACTGCCCTTTACAGTCTTCTGGAGTGATCTATTGGTGCTTCCCCATATTTGGATGTGATGCTGATCTTTATTTATTTATTTAGTACCTTTTTATATCACCCCTCCTCCAAGGAACTTATGTACATATGCAACCAACTTACGGTGACCCCAGCAAGAAGCTTTCAAGGCAAGTGAGAAGCAGAGATGGTTTGCCTATTGCCATTGCCTTCCTCTGCAGTGTCTTCCTTGGCAGTTCCCCTTCCAAGGACTGGCCCCATTTAGCTTTTAAGATCTGACGAGACTGGACTATACCATGCTGCCTTCCCTCGCTGGAAGGAGCTGGGGGCACTGCATACCATTCTCCTCTCCCCCATTTTATCCCTGTTGTGTAAGTCAAGGTGAGAGTAAGGGACTTTCTCAGATTTATCTGGTGAGTTTCACGGGAAAGTGAAAATTTGAACCCGGGTCTTCGGGATCTGAGTATAACACACTAGCCACTACGCCATGTTGGCTGTTTATGTGTTGGATACTGCTTGATGTATTATTAGTATTTTATGTTTTGGGGGGTTAAAAGCTCATTTTATCAATGATTTTTATCATTTTATGCTGGCTTTATTGTTGTCTGTTTTGCTTTAAAATTTGTAAGACCTCCCTAGAGCAGTTGTGGTTTTTTTTGGAGAGGAGATCTGGTTAAAAAGTGATCTGAATAAATTAAAAAATAGAAAAATAGAGAAATGCAGCTAATCCACAAAAAATAGAGGTGGGGAGTTTACAGTCCCTTCTGCACTAGGAACATTACTCCTCACTATCGCAGAAGTCAAACCTAAAGGAATCGGCTTGCCTGGACCCTTTTGCACCTCTCATGTTCTGTCAGTATCAGTTTTTCTTTTTCACATGTGATGAATTGATGCATCATTGGAATGCTGGATCAATCTATTTCCTGGATGTCTCCCTCTCAACCCATCAGTGTATCAATCCTATGCTGGATTTAATTTTTTTTTAAATGAGTGGCAAGGAAGGGAGAGGGAGGGATGGAAAGGAGGGGGAGGGAGTGGCTAGATAGACAAGAGTGGCCAATCCCAATGCAGTGGGCTGACGGAAGGTGGAAGGGAGGCAGAAGAGGGTGGAATGCTAAAAGACACGATAAAGAACGTGCAGCAGGGAAACAGCAAACTGGAAAACAGATTTTTTTAAAGGTGGGGTGTAAGTGCTCCCTGGAAAGCTGCAGAAAAGCCTCATAATAGCTGGAGTGACAACTCATGATAGCAAATCTGGTGCAGATGGTCACAAAAAAGCCCGCTGCAGTATGGGAGAAAATTGCCCCATGCAGAAAGAGTTTATGTGTGTGCGCTCTCAGGTCTCTTTCAGGTCAAAGGACAAATTTAGAGATGAAAACATAATCAATTGTATAACAACCCACTTTATTGTGACTAAAATTTAAGACTGCAATATGGGTAAGAGCTTTCAGTAAGCATTCCAGACGTTATTAAATAGTTAGACTGAGTCCCCCGCCCCGTATGGTATATATACATTTCCTTTGCCAAATGGTTGTTTCTTATCAAACAGCTGTTGCAAGTTTTAAATAATACAAAAACCTGCAAAGCCTATTTATCAGAGGAAAACATAGGGGTGTATATACACACAATGAGCACTAGTCCTGCTTTCAGATTGTCCAGTGGTGTATGATGAGGTGATTCTCTGGAAGGAGCATCTAAGGAAGTATTTCAAGGTTATGCAATCATTTGACCAACTTACACACCCCAAGGACAAGGTTATAGCTAGTCAGACTCCTTCAGCAATGTGGTTGCAGCACTCCTTGAATCCGATAACTGCCTGAAAGCAGAAGGGATAGAGATAGCATCTAAGGATCTAAGTACACATTAAACACAAATAAAAGGCAGTCCCACATTGCATTTTTTTTTAAATTAAAAGAAGCAGCCTTGGGAGATTGCAATTTTGAAAAGAGGAGGATCAGAAAGACTAAAAGTTAAAATAGACTTAATATCCAAGCATTTAGTACTCCTGCTTTTAGCAATCATCCTTTTAAAACCTTAAAAGCCCTTTGCTTCCTAGGGCCCTTATACTATCAAGCCACATCTCCCAGTATACTCCCATGTGCCAGCTACATTCTTCAGACAGGCTTCTCTTCGCAGGTCCCCTCTTAGGTTTGTGGGTCACAGGCTTTCTCTGTGGTAGGTCCAGTCCCCAGGAATGGTCTACCAGTTTGGTGTAGTGGTTAAGAGTGGTGGAACTCTAATCTGGAGAGCAGGGTTTGATTCCCCACTCCTCCACTTGAAGCCAGCTGGGTTACCTCGGGTGAGTCACAGCTTCTCGGAGCTCTCTTAGCCCCACCCACCTCACAGGGTGATTATTGTTGTGGGGATAATAATAACATACCGCTCTGATTGGGCATTAAGTTGTCCTGAAGGGCGGTATATAAATAGAATGTTGTTGATGTTATTACCAGAGCGTGTTCCAAGGGAGCCTTCGCTGGTGGTTGGATTTAGGAAGGCTTGCAAGACTCTTCTATTTCAGAGTGGGTGGTGGAGAAACTGTTTGGGCAGATTTGGCTCTTGTTTTCATCTAAAGTTTTTACTCTGTACCTTAATGGCTTCATATTTTTCTGTCCTTGCATTTTGTTGGTCACTTACTAAGGAAACAAGGAGGGATATAAATATTTAAACAAATGAACAAACAATTATTCTGGCAGCAGGGAATAGATTTTAAATTATAATCCTGTCTTCTGACAGTAACTAACCTGTTAGTAGACCTTGTAGTCAGATCCTCTGGAATGCTCTATGCCCCCATAAATTTATTTCTGTTAATACTTTGATCCAGAAACAATTATAGTCTTTTCTTATCCAGAAATAGGAAATTCAGATGAAATAGGAAATTCAGATGAAATCAGCGTAAAGTAGTAGCTAAGTGGGATGAATCCCGAAGCTCTGGGCTCAAATCTCATTTTAGTAATAAAAAAGTAGCCTTTGGCAAAGCACAGCCTCCATCTCCATCGGTCTTTACTGTAGAGATAATATCAGCCTATCTTTCAGGGTTGTAGGAAGGATCGTAAAGAGCTGTGTATCAGAGAAACTGCTGGACCAACGGTCTGATTCAGGATAAGGCAGTTTCATGTGTGGTTAAAGCCCAACTTGTTTTAGGGGGACAAGCATGAATGCTCTCTGCCAGCATTTCCCTGGTAGTTCATAGAAGCAAAAACATATTGCATCACTGTACTCAGGGCTTTTTTTCAGCAGGAACGCGGGGGAACAGAGTTCCGGAACCTCTTGAAAATGGTCACATGGCTGGTGGCCCCGCCCCCTGATCTCCAGACAGAGGGGAGTTGAGATTGCCCTCCGCACCGCCGAGCGGCGAGGAGGGCAATCTAAACTCCCCTCTGTCTGGAGAACAGGGGGCGGGGCCACCAGCCATGTGACCATTTTCTCTGAGGGCAACCCACTGAGATCCACCACCTCTTTCCCAGAAAAAAAGCCCTGACTGTACTAGTGTTTCCCTGCTGTCCCTCTGCTTCAATGATAGTTGCTGGGCTGGGGGCAGGAAATTATTTATGGAATCATAACAAGAGTTGTTTAAATCTACAGTTTGCCAGAAGGTTATGAGAGAGGATGGTGCCCATGTGTCCTCTGCACAGTGTGCAAACTAGGCCTGAGTTGAGGGCATGTGGACTTCTTTTGACTCTCAAAAGTGCAATCCTAACAAAGTAAGACCACTTCTGCTTTTTACTTCTACTCTTTAAAAACCTGCTGACCGCCAGCTGTATGTTTCAAAGTTAGGTGGCTTTTTGTTTGCCCAGACATTCCCATGGGTGGCATAACAACAATACAGCAGCCTGCTTTCTTAGCCACTTCAGCACTGAATAAATGGGATGAAGGAAATCATACAGTGAGTGTAACCAAATTTGCCCCAAACTGGATTGCCGGGGCTAACCTGATGTCATCCGGTCACGGCTGCTAAGCAGGGTGAGCTCTGATTTGTACCTGGACGGGAGACCATCATGGAAGTCCAGGGTCGCTATGCAGAGGCCAGCAATGGCAATGACAAATCACCTCTGAATTTCGCTTGTGTTACCAACATCCCCCTTCCCGCATGTGTGCTTTCTGCTCTGACTCCATCTTGTTAAATTCATTTTGGCAGCAATATTGGGAGCTAGCAATGCCATACTTTGAACAAGGCAAGGCCAAGGCTCTCCGACTATGCTAATGAGTAGCTGTAACTTTGGGTGGGAGCAGGGCTTTTTTCCTGGGAAAAGAGGTGGTGGAACTCAGTGGGTTGCCCTCGGAGAAAATGGTCACATGGCTGGTGGCCCCGCCCCTGATCTTCAGACAGAGGGGAGTTTAGATTGCCCTCCGCGCTGCTGAGTGTCAATCTCAACTCCCCTCTGTCTGGAGATCAGGGGCGGGGCCACCAGCCATGTGACCATTTTCAAGAGGTTCCGGAACTCTATTTCACTGTGTTCCAGCTGAAAAAAAGCCCTGGGTGGGACACTGATAAACTGATGGGACATCTGCATACCTACCCATTACCAAAGGTTCTTGCACCTCCCTAGATCTATCAATTCAATTTCATCAGCAAGAACAAATCTACCTGAGCACAAAATCAAATTACTATCAAGCAACCAGGTGGGCTTGATTACTTTTACTGGCCCTGGCTGAATGTCTCCACCAATCTGACACAAGCATGGGTGAAGCTTCCCTTTTCGTCCACTCTGCCCAGATATGGGCCCTTTTTTGCATGGGCGATTTCTGCCCATGCAAAAAAGGCAGAAGAAAGGAAGAACGAATTTTTTTCTGCCTACTTTTCATGTGGGCAGTCTTAGTGATTTTGGGTCCCTGGGCAAAAGTGAGAGGCAGAAGCTCTGAACAGGTCAAGCATGAACAGCGGTGGCAGTAGAAGGTTGCTCTTCTTCTCAGCTTCCCTTGTTGGGGGGCCAGGGTGTGGGTTGTCAAGGTGCCTCAGCATAGAGCCCAGGACAGCCGCCCAGACTGCCCATTGGTTAAGACTGCCTCTTCTACTGTTTTACTTTTTACTTTTTTTACTTTGTTACTTTTTACTTTTTTACTTTTTATTTTTTTAAAAACGTTTCTCTTCTTTTTTTCTTCTACTTTTGCCGTCCCAGAAAACCACACATAGAGAATGTAATGGATGGCACAGGATCTCTGTCACATATTGAAGGGAATCACAGGAATGAGATGAAATATAAACAGGTCCAAAAAGAGGTGAGATACACTGAGAGCAGAACTAGTTGAGATACACTGAGAGCAGAATTATACACTACGAAACCTTGTAACACGCGTATGGGGGAAATATGGGAGAGAATCAGTAAATAGAAGATGGGTGCTTAAGTTTTCCCACACCCATAGATTCTCCTTTGCAAATCTCTCCCCTACTCATTATTTTTTTACAGCTTTCCCCCAAGCTGTAATCTGAGAGGCCAAACTTGAGCAGGAAATCACAGAGAAGCATTGGTGGGGGAGAATATCCTGGCACTGAAGCCCATTTCAGGGGTTATGTTTCACCCGATGTACGGGACGAACGTGCGACATGCAATCCTTCTGGCCTTGATGATCACTGTTTTTTCTGAAAGAGGAACAAGTGGATTTTTAGGCTTATTACATTGAACTTGGAAAAACAACGTGTTGCCCTTTTCAAAAGAAATGGCAGTTTCAGAGACCAGGAGGACCATGTATATCGTGTCTGCTCCATATGTGCTGTCAAACATAACCACTGAAAAGGGTGAGTCTTCCCTCCAAATGCCCTCTCCCTCTGCAAATATATTCCCATTAAATGGTAAGAAGTTTATTCTCAACAAAATAGCCCACAAAGGCCAACAGTTTGTTGGAAGTTAGTAGGAGCAATGCAAATGTTCAGTAACCTACAATGTGCATATATAGGCGCTGTTCAGAAGCAAAGAGTTCACACAATAAAAGGATGAAAAATTTTAGTTAGTTAAAATAACAAGAGCAAAGTCCTCAAAACTCAGTAAGTCCGGAGCATCTCAGTGCTTGGTACTGATTTTTCAGTGTCCATGAGATAAATTTTGCCTCTGTTTCTTTAGTCCTCTTGTAAGACCCCAAAAGGATATTTAAAATATGGTAACCCACAGAGTGGGCTGGAAAGGCAGCCATAAACAGAGCTAACATATTGAATCCAACAATCTCTCTACACGAGACATCTGACATGTGAAGAACACATGTCGAGAGATGCAATGTTAGCCGGGAAGGGTAGTTTAAAAAGACAGAGCCGGTGGCAGGACAAAGGCTTTGTTATACACTGGAGCTGTTTGAAGGGGCTGTGAAATGCCAGAAGAGAAACTTCAGCCCATTATAACCTCTCCAGGTCCAAGTCTGGCTCTGGAAGGCAGCTCCAGCCCATTTCCATTCCTCGCTGCCCTCTGGTTGTGATCCCACTCAGTTTTAGACTGGAGAGGTGAAATTGACAGAGCCTTCAGGGAGACAAAGATGAAATCAACAAACCCTCTGAGGAGCAATCTCCAGGGCTCTATCTTTTTAAACTACTCTTCCCAGCTAACATTGCATCTTCCTACACTTGATGAACAAGTGCACTGCAAAGCCAGCACCAGAATAAATTTTGTAGCTATTTGGAGGTTCATCTCCCCCCCTCCCCGGGGGCTTGGTAGGCATATCATTCCCTTGACTTTGCAAGTGTTTAAGGTAAAAGTCATAGCTCAGCTATTATACAGAGCCCCAATTTGGATGCAATCTTTTAAATGACAACAATATTTGGAAGCTCTGTGTCTGCTAGTATGTTGTAGAGTTCCTGCCTTGCTGTGATCATTTTCTATTTCTTGTGAAATGGAATATAAAACTTGGTTGACTCTGTTTCACCGTTAACTCAAAGGGGATAACCAGCCTTGGTATCAGCAGCTGTGGTCAGTCACCACAAATGCTCACAGAGACAATATGATTTCCAGACAACGACATGCTGACTCACGAGCAGGTGTCATGCCGTCCATGGTCTTGGTGGCTCTCACTCCAGCATCCTTGAAAAGGCCTCAATTCATTGCAAAAAGATAACTGAAGCCTAATGCCAACTGTGCATTGAGCGGACATATTCTGTGCAACCTGGTTGTAAATGCCTGCTGATGAGCATCCCTTTTCATATGAAGAAATGCTTTTCAGTAAGTTCAGCAACACAGAGGAAACACTGCTTCGCTTTTGTTATTGCTCAGCAACATTCATTCCACCATGTGCTTCGCCTCTGATAAGATCTGGCTATTGAGAAAATAAAATGTGGTTTTGTAGATTAGTTTTAGGGACTTACAGCTCAGTTGTTCATGGCTGACAATGCAACAGGCACCGTGAAAAATGCAGTCCTATGCAGTGTCTTTCCAGTCTTGGACCATTGAAATGAATGGGCTTAGACTGGGTCAGCTTTATTTAGGATTGCACTGATTGGAATGCAACGGAGGTAGTAAATTGGACTGAAGGTGAACAAGTGCAGTGCTCCGAACAAGAAAGGCAATACTCACTTGGTGTGCTCCTAGGTTTAATTTAAACATGTTCACTGGTGGTCGAGATTATGTGCACCTACAGCATCTTATTTAAACTGTGCCGCTGTGCACATAATGCTGTTAGAGCATCGGTGTAAAGCCTGCCTAGGCTATGGACCTCTGCCATGCTAAAGTTGTAGGCAAAGCATCTGAGTACTCAGTTTTTAAATGAGATGCTTAACATGTAAAAAATTGTATGGGTGAAGTCTTCTTACTTGCCAGCATCACATTTAAATTGGGCCCTCTCTTTGCTTACACCATGCAGAAATGAAAGGCATTCTAGACTGAAGTGTTGTAAGACGTGATTGTGGACGATTATCCTGATTCAGAAAGAGTTGCAACAGAATCTTCAGGTGCTTGGTTGACAACCGGCCTGGAGAAAAACGTTCTGTCCCACTAACAGAGGCTTACTGTGTATAAATTGGCAGGTGAAGCTTTTCATGCCATAGAGGTAAATAACATCACCTGATAAATCATATCCCATTAAGCCTCTATTAAGGGAACAGGATATTTTTTTCTGTAGGCCAGTTGGCAACTCTATGCCAGCATTGCCCAATGAAGCGAATTGCAGTCATATACCTCACCAGTATATCATAATTTCATTCCTTCTTTATTGCCTTCCATATATATTGGGTTTTTTTAAAAATGCTTTCTAGTCTATGGTTTCCATATTAAGATTAGTCATTTTGTGTATCTTATCAAGATAGAAACACAGCATAAAAATCAACTAATTCAAGAAATATTTGTAATCTCCTGGGCCTAGGGTTGCCAGCTCCAGTTTGGAAAACTCCTGGAGATTTAGGGGCAGGGCCTGGGGAGGGTGGAGTTTAGTGAGGGGCGGGAGTTCTGAGGGGATATGATGTCATATAGTCCAACCTCTGAAGTTGCCATTTCCTCCAGGGGAACTGATCTTTGTAGTCTGGAGATTAGTTATAATTCCAGGAGAACTCCATCTGCCTTCCCCCCACCACGAGGTTGGTAAACCTTGCCTGTTTCCCTTGGAAAGAATAACAGTTGTTTAGAAGGCCGGCACTGACCAATTAACTTGGAAAACAATAAATTTCTTGAGGTCTAGTTAGTGACTCCCCTGAGCTGCGAGTGACACCGAGTAGGCGGGGCTGACAGGGACCCTCAGCTGCCTGATTGGTGTGGGGAGGTTGGTAAACTTCATGGGTTGAAGAAATGCTATTAATCAGGAGGGAGATTTTTCATGAACTCATGTCAGCCAAAGATGATCCAGGAACGTATCAGTCATTGATTGTGCAACAGACAGGTTGAGAACGGGGTCTGCAGAAGATACAAGGCACCACTGACATGGCCCTAAGGCAAGCTGTGCCTCTCCCGATTAATATCCTTCATTATGTGTTTTTAATGTTGTCTTCATATTCTCAGACCTTTAATCCTAGATTACAGAGTCATCTTTCTTTGCCTTCCACAGTTTTGCTTACCACAGACTTTTTTTATTTAAAACGATACCTGGTTTACACATTGCTGATTCCGCATGACTTTAATTAGTGGGTGATTATATTATTTAAAGGAAATATGACACTGAGGTGCCGAGTGCATGATAAATAGACAAGTGTATGCAGGGAGGCAGAGCTGACACATTATGCATGCAAGGTGCTCAGGAGGAGTTCAGACTGTCTTCAACCCAAGCAGATCTCCCTCTGCCAGAGACGTGATTTAATTTTCAAAAATTTCTGTAGAATTTCCACTTATCAGTTCCAAACATAATCGGGATTGGAGCTTCCCAATATCTTTGGGAACTAGCCATGTGGTTGGATCCAGACTAAATTTCCCATCAGCAGAACAGAACTTTCCTTTTTTCCACATAGAAACATAGAGTTGGAAGGGACCCCAAGGGTTACCTAGTCAAACCCCATGCAGGAAATGCAGAGCTATCTCCACCCCTCACCTCCTCCGGTGACCCCTGCTGTATGTCCAAAGGAAGGCAGAAATCTCCGGGATCCCTGGCCAATCTGGCCTGAAAGAAAATTCCTTCCTAACTGCAAACACCCTGCCTTTGGCCCCACTCTTTCACTGTTGAGAAATTGAGAAGCAGGAGAAAAAATGACCAGGAAATTACCTCCATAGTGGCACTCTAGGAATTTCTTCATGTCTATATGGTCTTTATCATAGAGATTTGGGGGAATTCCTAAACAGTTACCTGGACATAATTTCACATCCTCCCCAAATGCCACTGTCCCCGGGTATTGCCCTCTTAATCTCCCACCATTGCCATGGCAGTGCTGGCAACCTTACTCCCCCCCTCACTAATCTCCACAAAAAGCTCTGGGGGTACAGAGGAGGACCCTAGAAGGATCCTGCAGTAAGAAGGAGAGGTTGGTGGAAATTGCCAATTTAGTCTGGATTCAACTCATTATGGTCTCAGCCTTATCTTTCCTCCATAATGTTGATGCATGAGGAAGGAACTTGCATGGGTGAACTGGCAGGTTGGTTTTATCCTTCCCATACCTGTCAGTTCTCTCCTATAGTTTTTTTTTTTAAAAAATATGCCCCTTCACCTAGTCTCTCCCTATAGTATAACTTGAGATGAAAGTAAGTACTTCACACAGTGTAGACTGAACTTGTGGAACTGGCTGCCACAGGATGTAGTGCTGGTAAATGGTTTGGATAACCTGGAGATGGGATTAGACAAATGAATGGAGGGTAGGTCCATCCATGGCTATGGCATGATGGCTAAATGGGGACCCCCCATGTGCATAGGAAATACACCTCTGAATGCCACCTGCAGAGGGGCAACAACACAGGAAGGTTTTGACCTTGGTGTCTCCACTGGAGGTGTTGGTTCAAGGGCATTTATTTGCCCCTAGATCAGCCACTGGTCATATCCTGCAGAGGATCTTCCTATGTAGGCTTATCAGGCCTGATGCATTTGTAGGAGAGACTCAGCCAGAACACAAGAAGTTGGCCAACCTTTCCTTCCAGTCATAGGTCCTTTCTTGCACTTCTCCCTGCTCTTCTTTTCCTCATTATCTTGACATAATCATAGGGTTGGCATTTGCCAAGACAGCACCTAGTTCCAACTAGAACATGAGCCATGAAATGGTAAATCCCTGAGTTTATTCTCATCTCAGCCATAAACTTCCCGTCTGTCTCAGCCTTCCAATTTGCAGCAATCATGCTGGTCTGTTACGGGGCTGGAAGAGCGAATGTAACTTGGAATACCTGAAAATGCATGGCCACGCATCTTTTCATTTTGCTCAGCAAAGTGTGAAGTCTTCCTCTAGCCTAAGGAGACTTTCTACAACTTAAAGAGGTTGGACAAACAAACAAACAAACAAACAAACAAACAAACAAACAAACAAACAAACAAACAAACAAACAAACAAACAAACAAACAAACAAACAAACAAACAAACAAACAAACAAACAAACAATGATTAAAGGATCAAGACAAAAAAATCTTCATATGCAGCCCAATCTGAGTTCTATTGGATTTTCTCTGAATAGGATTGCAGATGTAGAAAGAGAGCATTGACCAAAAAAATCAAAAGAAAAGGTGCCATGGACTCCAACAAACCCTGTGAGAATCGCTCAACAAAATCTGAACCTTTCCTCCTGTCTGAGGAACCTGCCTCTAACTTTCATCCTTTGCGCAAAGAACCACTGAAGTTAGCGGAAGGTTCCTTAGGCAGGAGGAAAGGTTCAGACTTTGCTGAGTGGAGTGGTAACATACACGTCATTGATTTCAGGATCATAGATCCAGAGGAGTTAGCCGTGTTAGTCTGTAGTTGCAAAATAGTAAAGAGTCCAGGAGCATCTTTAAGACTAACCAACTTATTTGTAGCATAAGCTTTCGAGAACCACAGCTCACTTCATCAGATGCATCTGACAAAGAGAGCTGTGGTTCTAGAAAGCTTATGCTACGAATCATTTGGTTAGTCTTAAAGGTGCTGCTGGACTCTTTGCTATTGATTTCAAGGTCATCTATCACATTTTTATCCTGTCCTTCCTCCAAGATGCTCAGGGTGGCAGATTTGATTTTCCCCTCCCCTCTTTGGTCCTCACAAAAATTCAGGAAGGTATCTGAAGAAGAGAGCTTTGACTCCTGAAAGCTTATAACCTGGAAATCTTGTTGTTCTTTAAGGTGCTTCTGGTTTCAGTTCTTGCTTTGTGAGGCAGGTTAGGCTGAATGAAAATGACTGATCCACGATCACTCAGTGAGATACATGTCTGCGTAGGTGTCAGGTCTGTTGCCCACTGTCCCTCCATATTGTTGCCCAGCTTAAGATATGTTGCAATAGCCTCTTGCACCTGTTCCCTGGTTGCTTTCCAGATTCCGGGACGGTTGAGCCCTTAACTCGGATGGCTCGCCGCAGCGGCCTTGGGACAGCTCCTTCCCGTACCGCTACTGATTGTGTTCAGCTGGGAGAACCGGAGGGGTGGGGGAACATGTGGAAGGGTTGATATAATGTATCATGTACTCAGTGCGTCATTCTTAACAAGAGACCTGTGTACAGCCAGACACCTTTACTTGCTTCTGTGTAACCTATGGACATAAGTATGGCGAAGCCTATGATATCTCAGTAAAGACCAATTTACTCAAGAGAGTTTGGATTTCTTGCTGCAAGGGTTGGGAGTCACCTTCAACGTATCTGGTCTTCCATAGACTGACAGTAGGGTTTATGAACTTGGGTCACCCCTCTAGTGACCCAACATTCTAACAACTACCCCACAAACCACACTACACCACAAGCCACACTTTATTGAAATGACTGTTGCTTTTTAGCTTTTCTACAAGGTTACAAACTCAACAAATTAATGGCAGAGGGGAGGGTGGTTATAGTGATTGACCCAGGGAATAATGTATGGTGTGTGCAAATGTACACACAAGCTTGTGCAGAACAAAAAAGAACTTCAAAGGAGAAAAGACCCAAAGTTAATAAATCACTTTCAGATGTAGTCTGAAGTGGGTATCCATATTGATCTGCAGCAGAAGAGCAAGATTCAAGTCCAGTAACTCCTTAAAGACCGAAAAGATTTCCAAGGTATAAACTTTCAAGAGTCAAAGCTCCATTTGTCTGACGAAAGGAGCTTTGACTCTTGGAAGCTTACACCCTGGAAATCTCATTGGTCTTTAAGGGGCCACTGGGCTCAAATCTTGCTCTTTGTAGAAGTAAATTTTCTTCATTTCCACTGATCTTAATTTCTGCTAAATAACAGAACCTTTATATGATAAACTTCTTTGTATTTGCCTGCATCTCAGATTGCTACTGCCCATGCTTAGGAACTGAATTTCTACACTATCTAAAAATCTTCACGTATAATACAATACCTGAAAAATCTGGAATCAGCATTTGGAAAATAGATCACACCTATTTGAACATCCTTCTTAGACCTCTCTCCATCCCCAAGTTGGCCTTAGGGGTCACCCTCAGTGAGGGTGGTTGACCAAGTTTGAAAAGAATAAGAGTGGAATGATCAGCGTCCGCTTGGATGCAATCTGCACCCTGGACTGACATAAAATACCAGCATAAAGATCCTTAACTTGCTTGGTACAAGCATTAGGTCCCCTGCGCTGGTAGTACTAGCCGTTGTTAATTAGGCTGAGAATGTACATTTGTCTTGAATGGAAGGTTGAGCTTTATACTTGGAATTTTCTATGACCAAATCAGTCAGTGGGCCCAGTAGGTGGCTAAACTATTTCTGTCTCCATCAGCCAGGATAGTCAAGCTGAAAACCCTTGCAAATGCATGCCCAGTTGATGTCACTTTCTGTAACTGCCTAGGCTGGTTTCCCAGAAAGCAGGGTCTTGTTTGCAGAAAAGAAGACAGCCAAGGAAGTGACCTCTTCCTTTGACCCAGGAACATGACCCCACCATGGGAGACCACACTGATTCCACAGGAAGAAGAAAAGGAAACATGGCCTTATTTCAGTTAAGCTTGGTATATATTATTTAAGCTAATGAGCATTCATTTGGCCTGTCGATACCAGCCTTGGCTTAGCTGGGCGTCAGAAGGCTGAAGACAGAATGATTTCAGATGCTCAGGAAGTAAATGAATCGCCGATCATCAATTTTTTCTCAGTATATTATAGCTATTTTCCAGAATTGTTTTCTTTCTTAAAAGTATGTCTTTAGAATGAAACAAAGAGCGTTGGTTATGGTTACTACTTACTACTCTCTCACTTTTAAACCTTCTGTGCTCATCAGCAGCATAGGCAAATAAGTAAAAAAGGTAAAGGTAGTCCCCCTGTGCAAGCATCGAGTCATTTCTGACCCATGGGGGGATGTCATATCACGATGTTTTCTTGACAGACTTTTTGTTATGGGATGGTTTGCCATTGCCTTCCCCAGTCATCTACACTTTACCCTCAAGAAACTGGGTACTCATTTTACCAACCTCAGAAGGATGGAAGGCTGAGTCAACCTTGAACCAGCTACCTGAACCCAGCTTCTGCCAGGATCAAATTCGGGTGACTAGACATGGGCACGAACCAAAAAAAATTAATGAACCAGCGGCTCACGGTTCGGTGCCGACGACGATCCCGAGATCGCGAACCGCAACGAACATTTTCCATTGCAACGGAACATTTTCCATTGCATTTTCCGTTGCTGGTTTGTGGTTCGTTGGGCGCAGAACAGCTCCTGTGGCACTTAGAGAGCCCATATTCCCGGGGAGTGTTTTGCAAGCTCTCCTACAGCTATCACCCAAGTTTGGACAAGATTGCAAAAGGGATCTTGGAGTTATACCCTCTCCAATCCAAGGTCCCCAGGAAACTCCCACAAAAATCCAAGCTCAATTATACTCTCAGACTCAAAACACACGAGACGAAATACCTAGATTCAAGTCGTGTTCTCTTACCTAAAGGTTTGTTGGGAACTGTAGGCGTCCTTGCAGCTTAAAGTTTAGCATTTACAGAGCAGCAGGGAAAGACGTACAGGTGTCCTTGCAGCTTAAAGTTTAGCATTTACAGAGCAGCAGAGAGGGAAGTGCGGGGGTCCTTGCAGCTTAAAGTCTCCCGGTGCAGCCAGGTGTCGCTCTGCAGGGCCAGGTCGGGTGAGGGGAAGGGAAAATGCTGTGATGCACCTTGAGAGTGGGAGGAAAGGCACCCCACACCTGCACTTCCCTTCCTGCTGCTCTGTAAATGCTAAACTTTAAGCTGCAAGGACGCCTGCACTGTAAATGGTAAACTTTAAGCTGCAAGGACACCTGCACGTCTCTCCCTGCTGCTCTATAAATGCTAAACTTTAAGCTGCAAGGATGCCTACAGTTCCCGACAAACCTTTAGGTAAGAGAACACGAGTTGAATCTAGGTATTTCATCTCGTGTGTTTTGACTCTCAGTCTCTCTCCCCAAAGGCTAGCAAGTGGCAAGCAAGAGCTCTGTCCCACTCCACTACTCGCTGAAAGTGAAACCCAGCCTGGGAGCCCACGGCTATTTATAAGCACAGGTCCCATTGAGCAACGCAGGAGGTCTGTGTTTGGCAGTAAGCGCTGCCTATGAGGGTTTGCAGGGATGAGATTGGAGTGCCCGTGGCTACAGAACACCCCCTCCCCTGGGTGTCTTCTCCCAACTTGTAACTGCTTTACAGCTCCATGGTTGGAAGGAAGACCTGCCGATCAAGGTAACCTGGGCTTCCATTCGGGTTTCCAGGGTGACAGAAGGAGCGCAGACAGAGTTCAGGCATTCCCCTAGCTCCGTTTCCAGGGGAATTGATTGCTGGCGCCTGACTGTCTGGCTTCCTGAACCGCGGCCGAACGCACCGAACCAGGAGTCTCCTGAACACTGGTTCGTTTGCCATGGACAATCACGAACCGCCGGATCGCGATAGTGCAATCGCCAATTTCATGGGTTTTTGAAGTTTGTAATGCAGTTCATGCCCATCTCTAGTCGTGACTGAGCAGAGCTTGGGCTGCAGTAGTGCAGCTTACCACTCTGTGCCATGGGGCTCATCTTACACAAATAAGTATGGGATGGATAATCGCTCTCCCAGATCCAAGTCAGAATTGATCAGTTAAGAAAAATGGATTGATATAGTGGTCACTCATCATATCTCTAAGCTTAATACGTTTTTTAAAGAGTTCAATTCAAAAAACAAAAAGTCTCCAGTCCCTGCTGTCCGGGGTCTGAGGCACAGCCCCCGACCTCGCCGGGAGGAAGCAGTGGGAGACAGCAGGGAGGCAGTGGCCCTGCTGCCCTGGCCAGCCATCAGAGTCAGAACCTGCCTATGCCAGGGGAAAGGGGCAAAGGTCCAAGGCCCCAGGGGGCTAGAAGGGGCAGGGCAAGGCCAGCTAGCCCCACCCTCCAGGGAGAAGGCAGGGGGCTGGGCAAAGTAGAGGGAGAAGGCAAGGGCAGGGGAAATAGGGACCCAGCAGCTGCCCAAGCAGAGCCCTTACATGATGAGGAGAAGCAGCCCCAACAGCTCAGAGCCACGCCCCAGCCTATACACCAGCTAGAAGGCAATAGCCAGGCTCGGAGTGCCAGGAGCCAAGCAACAGGTGGAGCTGCCACAGGAGTTCTGGGGGAGGAGCTGGGCAGCCAGCCAAGGGGCTGCAGCTGAACCTGCCTTCAGCAATCAGCAGAGTCAGGGAGGCTTGACAGCCAGGCAACAAGACACAGCTGGTGCTGGTCAGTGGAACCAGATCAGCTACCCCAGCTGTAACTACTTGGGGCAGCCCAGAACCAGGCTGGAAGAAGGGCGTGGTGGAGAAAGGAAGCCCTATAAAGGATGGCTGGGAAGAGCTCTGGGGTGGTGGGTTGAGCGGGAGCGGGAGCGGGAGCGGGAGCGGGAGCGGGAGCGGGAGCGGGAGCGGGAGCGGGAGCGGGAGCGGGAGCGAAGGCATGGAGGAGGAGATGACAGAGATCAAAAGGGGAGAGTGGCACAGATTGAGCAGGCCAGCAAGTGGATTGAGAGGGAGTCTGGGTGATGTATACCGCCCCTCCTTCCACAGAGCAGGGTCCTGCAGCATCCCTGGCACCCCTTTGATGTCAGGAGCAGACCGCCCAGTGCCCCGCCCAGTGGTGGCCGCTGCAAGCCCTTACACCTGCCACATGTTTGATGATGTCAAGATTGTGTAAGGTTGCCACCTGACTGGAGAAAAAAGGTCTTGGATGTCCTTTACCAAGTGATTTTATTTATCACCATGCTGCCCATTTCCAAACATTAAGCTTCTATTAAAGGAACAGCATATTTTTCTCCAGTACTGCTGGTAACCCTAAGATTACAAGAGCAAGGGTAGGCAACTTTTTGGAACCAAGTGTCAAAATGGTCCCTACAATGGCTATCTGCAATGGCTATCTGATGATGTTAGTATCTTGGCAAACGAAAGAGTGGGGTGAGAAAAAAACAGCATTTGTTCTGTAATATAGTTCTATTTCTTTTTATGACTCCGCTGGCACTCTGGATAGTCCTAGTACCTACTGGCCATAAAGATGACTCCACCTGTGTTATGTATTGGGCTGAGTTAGGCCAAACAAGGCCTCTAAGGTAATTACTGTATTGAATGTTAGGCACTGTTAGCTTCAGGTTATGTCAAGCTTCCTAAAGCACTTCATTCTCATTGGTTACATTCACATGCACATTCATTGGGTACTTTCTGAAGGCAGCAGCCAATCGGTTCTCTCAAATAAAGACCAATCAGTGGCCTGCCTATCTTATACATTGTATATACTCAATGCAAATGATGGTATTGTAAAGTACACGTTCTTATTGGTTGCTAGCTATTCTTGGGGCAGGGTTTCTCTGTATATATTGAGGGCTTCTCTTCAGGCCGATTCCAGACACCCCCCCGCCTCGCGAAACGTCGCGCGTCGTCATGTAGAAAACGTGAAATATTGTGTTTTCTCGCGCGAGTTTTGCGCGATGTCGCGCAAAACTCGCACGAGAAAACGCAATATTTCGCGTTTTCTGCGCGACGACGCATGATGACACGCGACGTTTCACGAGGCGGGGGGCCGTCTGGAATCGGCCTCAGTCTGTAACGGGTGTGCAACATTCGGAAACACCCAAAACCCGAAGTGGCAAGCCGCTTTGGATTCAGGTGTTTGAATCGCTTTGGAATGCTCCCTAAAGATTCGGAGCATTCCAAAGTGATTCAGGGCGCTGGGCTTCCTCCCAGCACCCCCACCCCCCTGGTGGTTTAAGGGACAGGTCCCTTTAAACTATCAAGCTGTTGATTGTTTAAAGGGTCCTTTAAACAATCAGCTGGCAGGTGGCTGGGGGGATACCCCCCTGCTGTCTGCCAGCTGATAGTTTAAAGGGACCTGCTGCTTGCAAGCAGCAGGGTCCTTTAAACAGCTCCAGTTCCAGCTCCATCCCCCCCTACCCCCCCTACCCCCCCAGCCCCTCACTTACCTTCCCTCTGATACAGGGGTGGTAGAGGCCTTCTCTGCTGCCCTGCAGGCCAGCGTGGCAGCGGAGGAGGTGGAAAAGGGCCCTCCAGCCCCTCAAATGACAGCTGCGGCTGTCATTTGAGGGGTGAGAGGGCCCTTTTTGGCTTCTTCTGTTGCCTTGCAGGCCCGCGTGGCAGCGGAGGAGGCTGAAAACAGGAACAGGCTGCTACCAAACGGGCGGCACTCCCCCGCTCCACAGTGGCCTGATCTAGGCCAAATCGGGCCTGAAACAGACTGAATTGGGGCCAAACTCAGGGCTGGATCGAGGGGGTGCAGAGGGGGTAGCCTGCCCCCGGCGCCACCAAAGAGGGGGCGCCGGGCACGGCTGCCAGCCACCCGGGAGGCAGAGCGCAGGGTTGGGAGACCCTCGCCAGCCCCGCCGATGGGGCGGCTGGTTTGCCACATGCGCAGGACCTCCCAGCCCTGCGCTCAGCCACCAGCGTGGCAAGCCAGCTGCCCCAGCGCACGCCTTCACTGCCACCAGCTCCACAGCTCACCGTGCACTGGGGGGGCCGGCTTGCTGCGTGGGCAGCACAGGGCAGTGGGGCATGCGAACTGCGCAGAGGGCCTCCTAGCCCTGTGCTCAGCTGGCCGCACGGCAAGCGGGCCACCCCAGCATCTGGTGAGCCATGGAACTGGCAGCAGTGAGGGCATGCACTGGGGCAGCTGGCTTGCTGCGCGGGTGGCTGAGCGCAGGGCTGGGAGGTCTTATGCGCGCGGCAAGCCAGCCAGCCAGCCCAGCGCACGCCCTCGCTGCCGCCAGTTCCACGGCTCACTGGGCGCTGGAGTGGCAGCGCCAGGAGCGTGTGCGCGTTCTGCATGTGCGGAGCACCCAGACAAGGTTTGCCCTGGGCACCCGCGCACCTAGATCTGGCGCTGGCCAAACTGGCCCAGATTGGGCCCAAAACAGCCTGGAATGGGCTGCTGCTGAGTGGGGGAGAACCCCCCAGCTCTGCAGCAGCCTGATCCATGCCAAATCAGGCCTGAAACAGGCTGAATTGGGGCAAAACTGGCCTGGATCAGGCCCAAAATGGCCTGGAATGGGCTGCTGCCGAGCAAGGGAACACTCCCCTGCTGGGCAATGATCTGGGCCTGAATTGGGCCCGCAGAAGTGCGCTCTGCCACCTGGGAGCATGCCACGCACCCGGGAGCGCGCTCAGGAGACCCATGCCTTCCCTGCCGGCCAGATAAGTGGGGGCAGGGGTGAAGGGTGGAAGCGGGGGACCCCCTGCAACCAGCGGGAGACTGGCAACCCTATTCCAAAATTATTTGTGTTCCTTTATATAATAATAATAATAATAATAATAATAATAATAATAATAATAATAATATGGCACACTGCAGAGCACAGGAGCACTCCAGGGCCTGCCGTGTCACCCACTCCGCAGTGACCTAATTTGGCCTGAAATAGGCCTGATTTGGGACAAATTCGGCCCAATTCGGCCCACTGCGGAGTGTGGGAGGGCTTCCAGGGGCATCGTATGGCTGGTGTGATGACCTTCCATGAAGTGACTTCACTGCATAGGCTGGGAGTGCACGTGCGCTTTGAGTGTGCACGAGAATGTCACAAAGGTGAGTGCTAGGTCTCCCACCTCCCACCCGGAGGGAAAGGGAACTTGGCAATCCTAGCCCTGCCTCCACAAAGGAAGGAAGGAAGGAAGAGCAAATCAGCCAGAACCGCACTTCTACCAGACTCTGTGGCTGGTTCATGCTGGCAGGGAACTGCCTTCTGTGGGCCAGCAAGACTTGTGTGCGCTGGGAGCCACCTTCCTCGGTGCAGGGGTAATGGCTCCCTCCCACTCCCTCCCATTGCCCAGGAAGTCTATTAAAGGCGGGGGGGGGGGAGTAGGCGCAAGATCCTTAAAATACCAGCTCTGGATATTCCAAAGTATTTCTGGAAATATACAGGACCCTGGTGCCCCTGTTTCCGAGAATCCCAAATACCACACTGGATACCTGAATATATTTGAAAAATATAAAATAAGTTATTTTTTGCATATATACTCAGCCCAGCTATATCCAAGCTGTCATGCCTATGTTCAGCTTGCTTCATCAAAGCAACTACGGGCCAAGCTACAAGTGACGAATGACACTTGAACGGCAAGTGAATCAAGTGGAGAGCAAGTGGAGGGCAAGTGAACAGGGAGGAATACACGTGCCATTCAAGTGTCATTCATAACTTGTAGTTTGGCCCTACATTGCAATGCTTAGTGTGTTTTATTGACAAAGGCAAAATACTATCTTTGGGGCAACAATTCTATTGTTGAGGATCATAACCAACCAGCTGGGGAGTCGCCCAATAAATAGTGTGTCTAGGACCTTTGTAATACAGGATCATTACAAACGTGTTCTCCTTAATTTGCTTCCAGTTGCAGGAAAATTACAAGGCCTAATCTTCGGGCTGATTAGCCTCATGGCATAGAGCATTGTACATAGCTTGCTATATTTAATCCTTTGAAGGGCTATGAAAGCTGTTTAAAGACAAATTACATGGTTATTCCCACAGGGAAGCTCGTTCACTACATGGCCAGAACAATCCAGTATAATATTCTCCGGCTTCACAATAAAGTATTCGCCCAGAGAAATGTGATTACTTTAAATTATATTGAAGTTCCACTTCAATCAGAACGCTGCCAGGGAAAAATAAACAATAGCAATTAGGGCACAAAAGTGGAAACACTTGAAGAGCTTCATGATGACAAATTATTTGCTCAGGTGTTTAAAGGGAATTAAGTGCAATCTTTCATCAGTGCTGACGAGTGCCCAGAGGAGAAGGAGTGCATTTCTCGTGCGTATGTGTGGCCTTATGGAGTCAAGCATCTAGGAAATGGAGATTGCCTGGATCAGGGTTATTTTGGTCTGTTTCCAGAAGGACCTTATATACCTGCTTTGGGCTATTTCTCCCATGTCTGCAAAAGCACAGAAGAAACAGAGTATGTGATAATGGCATAGAATCCATATCCCTCATGGTCATTTTTATTAAAAAGCAGCAACTAACGAAGTTGCTAGCCCTAGGGCTGCAAAGCTGTTTTGAAAAATCTAGGAGCAATGCTACCAAACTCTCAGAAGCCCAAAAGCATGCTAGAGATTTCCCAACCTGCCTTTTGTCTCACCCTTCTCCTGAGGAGCTCAGGTAGCAGATATGGTCCTTCCCTCATTTTATTATTTTCACAACAACTTTGTGAGGTAGGTTAGACTGAAAGATCATAGGATGAATCTTGATGATAATACGCACTAACAGAAATGGCTTCTTGTTAATGGAATGAAACTTTCCTGCCTCATGCCTCCTGCAGCATCTCAGCGATCTCCCAAAATGCTGCTCATAGGGGACAGGGGAGCCCCAGACCAACATGATGGCCGAATTGGAGGTCTGTAGTAGGAGCGGGGAATTGGCAACAATTCCCTGCATTCTGTTAGCAGAAATTATCTTTGGCATCCAACCCAATTATTCATCCAAGATTATCCAGTGGATGGACAAGGATTCGAATCTGGGTCTTAGAGTACCTAGCCTAACGCTCTAACCACTACACCACAGTGGCTCAGAGCTTAGGGGCTGGCACATCTGTTGATCTTTCCCTGTGTCTAGCAGAGGTAGAATAAAATATGCATAATAGTAGGTAAAGGTAGTCCCCTGTGTGTTGCCAAGTAGGCCCCCTCTCCTGCTTTAAGGCCTGCCATGAACTGTGTTAAAGTTTCCTGCGTTGCTGTTTTATTGCTACACAAAGATTGCTTTGCACGTGTGTGCTCTAATACACGTGTCAGTTTCCTGCCTGCTTGCTAATTACCCTGCTGCTGCAATAGACTGTGTAGTTTACTGACTCCATGTTTGGATAACTGCACAAAGGACTCTTTTCCTGGGCAGCCCTGCCCAGACCTGTATCTGGACTTCCCAGTGTGTGTTTGGACTTTAGTACAAGTGTGCCCCGTGCCTGCAGTGCCATCTGCCACGGACCGTGCCTGCTCCCTGCTTTGGACTGTGTTTTACGTGCTGTTCCCCCTGCCTCCATGGAAGCCTGCCTCATATGGGCCCAAGCCGCTGCTGGCAGCCGGGCGCCTGCCGGGGAAACCTCCAGCGAGCCTGGCTAGGCGCTCCCTGGTCAGTTCCCGCCTGGAGCCTCCTGCGCGCCGGTCGCCGAGCTTGCCCTCGCTACCGGGCAGCCTGCAAACCAGCCCCAGCTATGCCCAGCCGGCATCCATGTTCTCAGGCAGCCAGAAGACCCTGGGAAGAAGACTGCTTTGGGAAGCCATTTCGGCGAAGCGGGCACACCACGTCCGCAGCGAGAGTACCTCGCCCCGCTCTGCATATCTTAGGAGCCGCCCCGGAGAAGGAACTAAGTGCCGACCATCCCAAGCACTTAGAGAATGCATCTCAAAGAAACCTCCGCATTCCAGAGCTGATGACATCAGGACAAGCCCTGTCCGCTGGAACATCCTTTCAGCCCACTTGGATTTCCCCCTCCCTCTTTTGTCCCCTCTTCCTGAGGTGTCACTTATCACAATCTGATTACCAAAGTGGCCCATCCAAGCCATTCAGTAGCCCATTAGAACCTTTGTTTTAATCTGTGAGAACCACCAAGTACAGCACCAGCCCCAGGGTACGTTTTGGGGTATTTAAGCTGGTCTCCCAGACCACTCGGTGCTTAGGCCATTCCTATCCAGACTTCCTTGCTGTCCGTCTGTGGTCCCAGTGCTGGCATTGGGCCACCCTCGCTGCTGTGTCTCTGCTTCGCTCCAGGATTGTGAGTATTTCCCTTATCATCGTTGGGAACCCGCTAATGCGAAAGTCTCTATATTTCCTACTCTGTGTTTCTTAGGTCTTGTATGTTCTTTGTATGCTTGTGCAAGTTTAGGCTTACGCCACACTAAATACACGTGTTTGGAACCTTATTTGTAGTCTGCCTCTTTTTCACTAGAGTGTCTGGGATCGGGACCTCCGTAGACATAGGTTAAGATCCGCGCTTATTTTAAGTTACAGACTGCTACAGCTAATTCCCCATTATAATAAAGAGCAGTTCTGGTAACATGTGTAAGCACCGAGTCATTACTGGGGGACGTCACATCACGATGTTTTCTTGGCAGACTTTTTTTTTGTTATGGGGTGGTTTGCTGTTGCCTTCCCCTGTCATCTACACTTTACCCCAGGAAACTGGGTACTCATTTTACCAACCTCAGAAGGACGGAAGGCTGAGTCAACCTTGGGCAGGCTACCTGAACCTGGCCTCCGCCAGGATCGAACTCAGGTCATGAGAAAAGCTAGGGCTGCAGTACTGCAGTGTACCACTCTGCGCCACTGGGCTCTTATGCATAATAGTAAAAGTTACAAAATAGATAGAAGTATGAAGCTCACAGAAATCAGCTTTTCTGCAGTGAAGATACAGCAGTGGTCCCCAGCACGTTGCTTGGTACCCACTTGCTTCTTTAGCAAAGCATCTCTTCTTCATACCAAAGACCCAAACACAGCTTTGTTTCATTTCACCAGAGTAGGAAGAGCCCAGGAGGCATCACCTCTGCAGGGAGCATCCATTTGGAAACAGCTGCCTTCATTGTAGGAGGGTGCTTGGCTTGGAACCTCTCAGTATTTTGTGAGTGAACCAAAATGGCAGCCATTTTGTTGTGATGCTCCCTGTCTGTCCCCAAAGTGTTCACAGGTTCAGTAAGATTAGAATCATAGAATCATAGGGTTGGAAGGGACATCTAGGATCATCTAGTCCAACCCGCTGCACAATGCAGGAAATTCACAACTACCCCCCCCCCGACTGCCCCAGTGACCCCTTGCTTAATGCCCAGAAGATGGCAAAACACTGCCAGGATCCCTAGCCAAACTGGCCTGCGGAAGATTGCTACCTGACCCCAAGGTTGCAATTGGCATTACCCTAGGTATGTAAGAAGGCCACGAGAACCAAGCACTGATGTAACCCATTCTGCCCTCTCCCTCATTGTCTGCCCAAGTTCTCACAATCAGCATTGCTGTCAGATGGCCATCTAGCCTCTGCTTAAAAACTTCCAAAGAAGGAGAGCCCACCATCTCCAGAGGAAACTTGTTCCACTGAGGGACCGATCTAACTGTCAGGAAGTTCTTCCTAATGTTTAGCTGAAAGCTCTTTTGATTTAATTTCAAGCCATTGGTTCTGGTTCGACCTTCTGGGGCAGCAGAAAACAACTCTGTGCCATCCTCTATATGGCAGCCCTTCAAGTACTTGAAGATGGTTATCATATCACCTCTCAGTTGTCTCCTCTCCAGGCTAAACATTCTGAGTTTCTTCAACCTTTCCTCATAGGACTTGGTCTCCAGACCCCTCACCATCTTCGTTGCCCTCCTCTGGACACATTCCAGCTTGTCTATATCCTTCTGAAATTGTGGCACCCAAAACTGAACACAATACTCTAGGTGAGGTCTAACCAGAGCAGAGTAGAATGATACCATCACTTCTCGTGATCTGGACACTATGCTTCTGTTGATACAGATCAAAACCACACTTGCCTTTTTAGCTACCACATCACACTGCTTGTCAGGTCCAGAGTATGTATGAGCTGTACTGACACCATTTTCTAATGCTTCTAGTGTTTAAGTGCTTTCCCCACAGGTGCACCAGTTCCCAAGCAGACTTCTCACCGGACGAGATTGTTTTGTCTAACACCGTTCCACCCAGGATTGGCCTTGAGAGAGCCCAGCTTCCCAAGACTGAAAGATGTTGTTTTGAGAACTGTGGGGGGAGGCTGGTTCAACTGGGAACTGTTACTTTGTACCTCCTGCTTGGCCCTTCATTGGTAACAATGATCTTGTACCATCCTGAGTCTCCTATTCAGGACAGTGGACTATAATGAACCATTTCTACAGTAAAGTTTCCTTATTCAAACAATGGACTCTTGTTTGCTTGTAAAGGGGAACCTGGGAGAAGGACATTATCTAGCCACAGTCTGACATTTTGTTACCAATCATGTCTCAGTCGGGCCCAGCGGAATCCGAGGCGGTCCCAGGCCGGGATCCTTTGTTCGAGCCGTATGTGTCTCCCGACCATCCACAAGTGCAACCCCAAGAACTTCAAACACCTGCACCAGCGGGGAACGGAGCTTCAACTACTACTCCGCCTCTCATCGATCTCGGCAGTGGGGAGAAAAAACCGACGGCCTCCAAGCCTACGGCCACTACCATCCCCTTGTTCTCGGTACCTACACCTTCGGAGTGGGGAGCCCGACCCCGAGAAACAAGAGAGCGTAGGACCAGTGGGGTGCACCAGCGATTACCTATGGACGGGCGTCGAAGCCTAGAGACAGTCCCTGAAATGGACAGTAGCCAACCTTGGCTGTTTTGGAATAGGACCGAGCCAACGGAAGGGGACACGTCCCGCCGTAGCGTCCTAAGTTGGGATTACTCGGAACTCGCTCCGTGGTCGGAGCAACCAGAAATTTCCGAACGAAGTTGGGTGCAGATGCAAAATCGCACCCTTGCTGTGGATTCCGGCATTTCGGCAGTGACGGGACTAGCCAAAGGAATTCTAGCAGCGAGATCGCAAGGCGATCAGGGAGACCCTCCACCTTGGGGGCCGAATTCCCCGGTGACAGCAAGCGCCGGGGGCTCCGCAGCAACCCAACCAGGACCCAGTAAAATTCAGTTGCTGGAAGCTAGGTTGGTTGATATGGAAGAAAGTCTAGCTCATGCCATACATCTACTCTCATTGATGGTGGCGGGAGAGAGACCATCACCAGAAGAGTTGGCCATCCAAATAGCCACTCTACAAAGTGTAATCTCCAATCCGACAGAATCCGCTCCGTTGCAGCCGCGGCCCTCGAATAACCCGGGGAAGGAAGATGAAGAGGGGTCTTGCACCACTAGCCAGTGCCCTGAGCAGCCCTCCGAGTCGGAAGAGGAGGGGGAACCCTGCCCTGGAGAGACGGGAGAAACCCCAACGGAAACCCCTAGACCAGATGAGGTTCCGGATTCCGGGGATACTCCACGGGACGTTCCCGGAGGAGGGGGAGATGAACCAACCCGCCCGACAGAGTCACAGGTGATAACCCCTCCAACGTCCATTACAACGGTCCGGCCGGACCAGTTAGAAGAGCCTCCAGCTCCCCCAGAGGAGGAAACTCCGCATCAAACTCCAGTAATCATCCACCTACAACAAAACCCAGGGGAGGATCAACCAGTGCAACCTCCAGGTCCTAGGTCAACAACGCCAGTGCAGGCCGCACCTCGAGAACAACCTCCAGGTCCTAGGTCAACGACGCCGGGAGGGGCAAGCCCGCGCGGCCCAGCACCTATCCGGCCTTCGCTGCAGCGGCCCCTCCCGCTTCGACCACAAGTACTACAGCTACAGCAGCCGGTAAGATTGCCGCCAACGCAACAGGTATTACCACCTTACGATCAACCACTACAGCCCATACCACTCCGGCCCCGTCGACCCGCACCGCCACGTCCAATTATGGCCCAACCTGTTCGGCCACCTCCAGCCCAACAGTTAGGGCCAGCACAACCGGTGCGGCGGCCGCCTGCTCAACCACTGCCAACGCAGCCCGCTCAACCGGTGATGCCACCACCAGCCCAACCGTTAGGGCCAGCACATCCGGCGCAGCTGCCGCCCGCTCAACCACTGCCAACGCAGCCCGCTCAGCCGGTGATACCACCACCAGCTCAACCGGTAAGGCCCCCTCCGATACATCCCGTTCCGTATCTACCCCTGCAACCGGGGGCCCCTGGGCAACCGATACTACAGCAACCGCCTGTGCTCCAACAACCTCCTCCCGCGCCACAGACGCCACTAGCTATTCCGATGGACTATTACCCCGCACCAGCCCCAAGGCAAGACCTTCCAATGGGTTGGGTGAAACTGGAAGCTACTTTTGACGGAGATCCCTCGAAACTGGGATTTTTCCTGGTACAAGTAGTGCAGTTCTTCAACCGATGGGGACACCTCTTCGGGAGTGAGGCCAGCCAGATTGAACATCTCGGATCACGTTTACAAGGCAAAGCGGCAGACTGGTATGTGGGACTATACAATATTGGGGCACCCGAACTCTATACCTTACAAGGGTTGGTGGATGCTATCCGGGCACAATACGAGGACCACTTAGAAGAAACTAGAGCCCGAACCGAATTGCAAGCTATTAGACAAGGCAGCATGTCGGCAAGAGACTATGTTACAAAGTTCCGACAGCTAGCCGCCAAATGCCCCAGATGTGAAGAATCTACTAAAATAATTCTGTTCAAGCAAGGGCTGAACCCTAGACTTCTGGATAGAGCCCTCATGCAAGATAATCCACCTACTCTGTTGGGATGGATCCAACTCACATGTGAAGTTGAGAATCGCATACTGGAAGTCTGTTTAGTTGAACAACAACAACAAACGGGAAAAAAACGTGCCTTAACTTTGCAGAAGGGAGGGCGAGGCACCGGATACGCTACCCGCGGAGCGAGGGATGTTAGATGGCAACAAGGTGTGTGTTTGCAGTGTGGTCAAGCCGGCCACTTCGCGGCACAATGCCCGTACCGGCCGGTGCAAAGACCTCCGCTCCAACTACGGCGCCCAACCCCTGCTCCACTCCCCTCGTTGCAACGCCCAACACCAGCTCCCAGATCGGGTAGAGGCCGCGGCATCTCCCAACGTCCTGCCCAAGACCGGGGACTGGAGGCAGAAGAACTAATGGAGTTCGACCCAGCTATCCCTAGCGTAGAGGGGAATCCGGAAAGCCCCCAGTCGGGAAACGAAATGGATCTGTCGTAAAAGGGCCCAAACGACAGATCCACCCTAAGCCCGTCCCAACTAGGGACCGGCAGCATGGGTCCATATTATTCATACCAGTGACTTTGTTTAACCCGGAGAGGAAGATGCACATCCGTGTACAAGCACTCATTGACTCTGGCTGTTCAAGAGACATCATTGCCCCAGCCCTAGTCAATGGACTGGTCCTGCCAGTCCAGGAATTGCAAAACCCAGTCATTTTTGAACAAATGGATGGCACCAACATGAACCCTGTCACCACAGAAACAGTTCCAGTAGCGACGGGCATGGGCCGGCACTGGGAGAAAAGGTCTTTCGTCATCAGCACCACGGCCAAATACCCGTTAATTCTAGGCAGCAAGTGGTTATGTGATCACAACCCCTACATAAATTGGGCAGAAGGATGTATCACCTTCAACCACGCTAACTGTAAAAACCATCGATGGAACCAAAACTGGGGTAGTGATCCAACTCACACTGAGAAGGCTCTTCTCACCCAAGAAGAAATAAATCAAATACCCGAACATTATTGGCCCTTTTTGAATGCTTTCTCCGAAGAAGAAGCTGATACGCTACCCCCGCACCGGCGAACTGACTGCGCGGTGGAAATTTTACCCGGAGCCTCACTGCCCAAAGGCCGACTCTATCCTATGAGTCTCCATGAACGGGAAGAGCTCCGGAAATTCATCGACACCAATCTTCAAAGAGGGTTCATCCGCCCAGCCAATAGTCCCCATGCGGCTCCAGTCCTCTTCGTGAAGAAAAAAGATGGGGGACTCCGGCTGTGCACGGACTTTAGGGGACTTAATGCTGTGTCAACCAACAACGCCTATCCCATCCCGCTCATCCGGGACCTTCTCAACGTCGTGGCACAAGGTAAGATCTTTACGAAATTAGATTTAAAAGATGCTTACTTCCACGTTCGTATTAAGGCAGGAGATGAGTGGAAAACCGCATTTAATACACCCCTCGGACAGTATGAATACTTAGTTATGCCTTTTGGATTGACGGGAGCCCCGTCTGTATTCATGTCCATGATAAATGAAGTTCTACACGAATTCCTTTATAAAGGTGTAGTGGTGTACCTTGATGATGTATTAATTTATTCAAACACCGAGGAGGACCACATTCAACTGGTTCAGAAAGTCCTGGCCACTCTGATGAATAATAAATTACCCATCAAGTTGTCCAAATGTGAATTCCATAAAACTGAACTCACTTACCTTGGTTACTGTATATCCCAAGAGGGTTTAAAAATGGATCCAGCCAAAATACAAGCGATCCAAGAATGGCAAACTCCCACCACCCGTAAAGAACTGCAGTCCTTCTTGGGTTTTGCCAACTTCTATAGAGACTTTATTGCAAACTTCGCACAAATCACGCTCCCCTTAACAGAACTGTTAAAAACCAAAGATAAAGGGGACCAGGCAAAGAAACCCTCCTCCAAGATACAATGGACATCCGATTGCCAAACTGCTTTCGAATGCCTGAAAGGGCAATTTGTAACAGAACCCATCCTCTGCCACCCCAACGAGAACTACCCTTTCATAGTGCAGGTCGACGCCAGCGATACGGCGATTGGAGGTGTATTATTGCAGAAGGGGGAGGATGGGAAACTGCGGCCTTGTGCATTCCTTTCAAGGAAGTTTTCTGATGCAGAAAGAAATTGGAATGTGTGGGAGAAGGAAGCCTTTGCAGTAAAAGCAGCCCTCACTAACTGGCGGCATTGGTTGGAGGGGGCGCGACACCCCTTCGAGGTTTGGACGGATCATAAAAATCTGGAGGCCCTTCGAAGCCCTCGCAGACTGAATGCCAAACAATTACGATGGGCGGAATTCTTTTCCAAATTCAATTTCACTTTGAATTACCTCCCGGGCAAAACTAACTTTCTTGCAGACGCCCTATCGCGCATGCCCCAACACAAAAGCAAACGGGAGGAGACTATAGACACTGTCTTCTCATCTACGCAGTTGGGAGGCGTGGTGACTACATGCAGCCGAACGAGCCCGCCCCTCCCACACAGCCAAGAGTGGAAATCGAAACTTAAATCTGAGGTGGAAAAGGAGGGGGTTAAAGCACCCAAAGCCAAACTGAATCAATCCCCACAGGGGGATTGGCTAGCCGGGAATAAATTTTATGTCCCAGACAGCCTCCGCCGGGAGGTCTTGCAGCGGTGTCATGATGCCCCCACCGCCGGACATTATGGGTACTTGAAAACGTTACATTTAATACAACGGCAGTTCTGGTGGCCGGGCATGCGCAAAGACATTTCCCAATATGTAGGCTCCTGCCCCATTTGCCTCAGCGCCAAAACCCAGAAAGGGAAACCTCCGGGTCTTTTACAACCATTGGAGACGCCTAACAGACCTTGGGAAATAATATCCATGGACTTTATTACTGATTTGCCTATTTCGAAAGGACATAATTGCATTTTGGTGGTAGTAGATCTGTTTTCCAAACAAGCGCATTTCATTCCATGTACTGCCATACCCACCGCTCGAAAATTGGCAGATCTATTCTTAAAACACATCGTAAAATTACATTCTTTTCCGTCCAAGGTAATTTCGGATTGCGGCGGACAATTCGTTGCCAACTTCTGGCGGGAGCTTTTACAGATGTTGAATATTGAACAAGGAATCAGTTCAAGCCACCACCCGCAAACCGACGGACAATCCGAAAAAACTAATCAGATTTTAGAGCAGTTCCTTCGTTGCTACATTAACTTCCAACAGGATAATTGGGTGGACCTTCTCCCTCTAGCTGAATTTTCATACAACAACAGTGTGCATGCTTCCACCGGGGAGGCTCCTTTCAAGGTTGTATATGGAGCCCACTTCAACCCTTTTCCGTTGGACACTCCCCCTCTCTATTCCTCTAGTTCGCCAGATGTATCTTCATGGTGGGGGGAGGCCGCTCAACAATGGACTCTTATTAAAAAGCACCTCGAGAAAGCCAAACAGGATTACAAAAGGTACGCAGATCGCCACCGTGCGGCCGATTGGGATTTACAACCTGGGGATCATGTTTATATTTCCACCAAAAATCTAAAACTAGCCCAGACCAGCCGCAAACTAGCGTTAAAATTCCTTGGACCTTTTACTGTGCGCAAAGTAATCAATAAAGTGACTGTTGCAGTAAATTTACCCAAGAATTTGCGCCATGTTCATGATACATTCCATGTCAGTCTCTTAAAAAGAGCTCCAACCGATGACAAGTGGCATGTCAAAGCTCCACCCATCCCAACGTTAATAGACGACCAAGTACACTATGAAGTGCAACAAATTCTGGACTCTAAATTCAAACGTAACCAGCTTTTTTACCTCATCAGGTGGAAGGACTTTGACTCTGGTTATGATGAGTGGGTGAACTCTGTGCATGTTCATGCTCCTAGATTAACCAAAGCTTTTCACACTCGCTACCCATATAAGCCAGGGGGGGATTTGTTTTAAGGGGGGCAGAATGTCAGGTCCAGAGTATGTATGAGCTGTACTGACACCATTTTCTAATGCTTCTAGTGTTTAAGTGCTTTCCCCACAGGTGCACCAGTTCCCAAGCAGACTTCTCACCGGACGAGATTGTTTTGTCTAACACCGTTCCACCCAGGATTGGCCTTGAGAGAGCCCAGCTTCCCAAGACTGAAAGATGTTGTTTTGAGAACTGTGGGGGGAGGCTGGTTCAACTGGGAACTGTTACTTTGTACCTCCTGCTTGGCCCTTCATTGGTAACAATGATCTTGTACCATCCTGAGTCTCCTATTCAGGACAGTGGACTATAATGAACCATTTCTACAGTAAAGTTTCCTTATTCAAACAATGGACTCTTGTTTGCTTGTAAAGGGGAACCTGGGAGAAGGACATTATCTAGCCACAGTCTGACATTGCTGACTCATGTTCAGTGTATGGACTACTAAGACCCCTAGATCCTTTTCGCACATACTACTGCCAAGACAAGTCTCCCCTATCCTATAATTATGCTTTTGATTTTTCCTTCCTAAATGCAGAAATTTGCATTTATCTCTGTTGAAATTAATTTTATTTGTTTTAGCCCAGTTTTCCAGCCTGTCAAGATCATCCTGTATCCTTACTCTGTCTTTGACCATATTTGCTACCCCTCCCAATTTAGTGTCATCTGCAAATTTAATAAGCATTCCCTTCATCCAAATCATTTATAAAATTGATTACAGAACAGGTCCCAGGACTGATCCCTGAGGAACTCCACTAGTCACTCTTCTCCAAGAGGATGATGAACCATTAACAAACACTCTTTGGTGTGATCTGTCAACTAGTTACTGATCCACCTAATAGTAATAGAATCCAAACCACATTTTTCCAACTTGTCGACAAGGATATTATGGGGATTGGGAGCCTTGAGAAAGAGGGTTGTAGTGCAGGTTGTTTCCATCTTATATTGTTTCCATCTTATATCTGTTCTCTACTGGAAAGAAAGTCAATAAGAGAATCCTGTGGAGTGGCCCAATGATCTTAACTGGTAACACTTCTTAGAGAATAGAACCAAAGAATGAAACTACTGTGAGTTCATTTACTGGAAGCAAATAAACATGTGAGGGTTGTGTGTGTGTATGTATGCGTGTGTGTGTGTGTGTGTGTATATATATGTGTGTGTGTGTGTATATAAAACTGTACATTTATACACACATACATATTTGCATTTGCAATCTTTATTTACCAGTGGTATTACTACTTTTCAGAACATCATAATACTTCATTTCTCACTCCTGGATGGTGCTTTTTGCTTCGTTGTATGCTTTTTGCTTCGTACAGAGGCAATACACTAGATCTCTTCCTCACAGCTTCCTTTCCACGCTCCTCCCCCTTCTTCTCCATCTTTCGTACTTTCACAGGAAAAGACTGGATTTCTACTCCATTTTGTTGTTGTTTCTCCTCCAATTTTCTTTCAAATAAATCTGTCCCATCAAAGTTTTCTTCTAATTTGGCATCTAACACAGTGCCTTTGTCTGATTTCAATCCAAGTGTCTCGTCTGCTTTTCTTAATACGTCATTCAGCAACTTAGAGATTTGTTGCAGCTTTAAAAAGGAGGATAATAAAAAACCCCTCATGAAGCTGGATAGCCATCGTAAAGCCATAAACAATTCTCTTACTTGGAGAGATGTCAAGTAGAATCACTCTTTTTCGGTCATTCAGTTATCCTCACTTCTATCTTGTCAGGAATCTCCGCTTTATTTTCACTTGTTCAGAATCCTGGGGTTCGTAGCTTGCGAGCCAGAAGGCTTCTTCCATGGTCCTTGCCTTTTGAGCCGGTGTGGGGGCTCCACAGGGGGTTGCCAGTCCCCTTGAGCTCCTCCACCTTGCTCTGGACTGCCCCCCTCTCTGTGGGGTGGTGGTGGTCTTGGGGGCCCAAATCCTCGAGTCCCAAGGAGTCAGGAAGATCATGGCATTGAGCTCATAACTCAGCTGCCATGACAGCGCCATGCCATACCGGAACTCCAAGGTCAGCAGTGTTGATCCCTACTCCTTCCCATCCAGGCCAATGTATAGATGTTCCACTTCAAGGAATTCTAGGAATTCTATATAGGCTGCAGTTGTATAGTTTGTTGGATTGGTTTAGTCTTCCCTTGGTAGAGTTAATGAAATGGTTCTCATTTTTTTTTAAAGTGATACTCTCTTTTAAACTTATACTTTGCAGGACCTACTTGCAAAACAAACTATACCTGACTTTTTACTCCCCAAAATAAAACATAGGAATTTCACATCAGTTAATACTGAACAAGTTTACTCTTTATTTTTCATATTTAATATTTATGAATGTACAAATGGCCAACCCATGAGATCTGCCGGGAAGGAAAATTGATCTGCTCCCAATTTCTCTGATCAGAACCCATCATCACTTTTTCTCCCTCCCAGCAAAATAGTAAAGAGTCCAGTTACACCGGTAAGACTAACCAACTTTATTATAGCATAAGCTTTTGAAAACCACAGCTCTTTTCGTCAGAACTTTGGTTCTTGAAAGCTTATGCTACAATAAAATTGGTTAGTCTTAAAGGTGCTACTGGACTCTTTACTATTTTGCTACTACAGACTAACATGGCTAACTCATCTGGATCTATCTCCCTCCCAGGATTCCCAGCACTGCCTCTGCAAATGCATGGAGATTTATTTATTTATTTGATTTGATTTATACCCTGCCCTCCCCACGAATTGGCTCAGGGCGGCTCACAACCTTCATGAGGGGTGGTTCCTGGGGAAGGAGGAGTTTAAGGAGGATGTGATATCATTTCCAGGTGATGCTCTATGTTCATAGAGACTAGGGGAAATTCCTAGAGTGTCACATGGAGGCTGTTTTTCTCTTGCTTCTCAGTTCCCTATGTACAAAAAATTGGGGCTAGGGTTGTATGACTTCAAGCACTGTTTCTGCTGCCACCACTGCCTCCATTTCTTCCCCTGCCTCACTCTTCCTGCTGCCGCCTCTTCCTTCTTCTCAGTTCTCCTACCGTTGCCCTCTTTTTCCTTTCTTCCACCCACCAATGCATTCTCCTCTCAGCAGATTTTGTTTTTAAAAAGCTGTTTTAATGCTGACCATGATATTGCAAGATTTTATTTATTATTTTTTTTAAAAAAATGAGTTTAGAGAAGTGCAGAGGAGTTAGTCATGTTAGTTTGCAGTAGCAAAATAGCAGAGTCCAGTAGCACCTTTAAGACTAACCAATTTTATTGTAGCATAAGCTTTCGAGAGCCACAGCTCTCTTCATCAGATGCAGCTCTTTTTGTCAGACTCACTTCTCTGGTTTGGTTTTCTTTTTAAATTTTAAATAAAAGTATCCAGATTTTAATGCAAACGTAAGGAATTTCTCCCTATCTGAACATGTTTCCATGTTCTTCCCCAGCGCTAAGAAGCGGGGAAGGAAGGGAAGAAGAACATGGAGGTAAGCTTGGGGGAAGGCAAGTAGAATGGGAGAAGTGCAGTCATACTCTGTCCTGAAGAGGGAGCATCATCTTGTCTTGATAGAAGGTCCAAAGGAAGAAGCCAACTCAAACTGTAAGAGGAGAGGGAGGCCCTTTTATACTTTTTTCTTGCTGGTAAGGAGAAAATGAAACTCAGGGCTCTTGGGTTGCTTAAGGTAATGTCACCCAAGGGTGAATGTTAATGGGGCAGGAGATGGTTAATTTCCTGATTAAGAATGTGATTAGCTTACTGGGCTGGCCTGAGTGGAAAGGAATGTTGAATTATTGTCCTACAGACATGGGTCATTCATCAGGGCCTGGTGTGTGAGGTCCTAAGAGTCACTGAAAAGATCCTTTATTAGAGTGCACTAGAGCTTTTCCATGAGTGGTGCCATCAGGAGATGGCTTTAACCAGGGCTTTTTTTCTGGGGAAAGAGGTGGTGGAACTCAGTGGGTTGCCCTAGGAGAAAATGGTCACATGGCTGGTGGTCCTGCCCCCTGATCTCCAGACAGAGGGGAGTTGAGATTGCCCTCTGTCTGGAGATCAGGGGGCGGGGCCACCAGCCATGTGACCATTTTCAAGAGGTTCCAGAACTCTGTTCCCCCGCGTTCCAGCTGAAAAAAAGCCCTGGCTTTAACTACAAATAGGCTTGACCACAATTCTTGGCTTTGATACAAGATGGAGTCTCCCTGTACCTCTGGCTGCATAAGGCCCTGGGGATCTGGAGGAGCTGTAAGAATCATGGCTCCTAGCTGGGAGGGGGCCTTGGGTAACAAAACCAGAGTCTGCCACCGAGTGTCCCAGAGCTCCCTCTTCCAGCTCAGCCTTCTTCCTTCTTCTCTCTCTCGGCCTTGGGACCTACCTGCAAGAGAATTTCAGCCCACCTTTGGGTCATGAGTGATCCTCAGCTGAAAAACCCCTGAGTTAGCATATGATTCAGCTTTTGACTCAGTGCTCAGTAGGCCAATGCACTGCCCTGAAGAGGGAGCCCACACGGCACCCAGTACATGGAAATAAAAATCGTCAATGGATTAATAGAATCCAGTTTATTGACTTTCCTTTTATCAGCCCGGTTTTTCTTTATCTTGTTTTTTTTGGAGAGGGAACACTTTCCTGGGGAGGGGGGGGCAGTCTGCAGAGTGGTTCCAGTGTAGGCACCCCCCCCCAGTTTAAAAAAGTTCCGATAAGCAGCATGTTTGGACGTATCACTGCCTCAAGAATGCCACATGGAAAATGTGTACTTTGGCATTAACATGGCTGGTGACAGGCATTTTCAATAAACATACTTTGCCCCTTTTGTGTCATCCACACCTTCCATTGACTGCCTTCCCTCAAAAAATCCTTGCTTGTCATGCTTCTCCTCCATTCCTCCATATCGACAGAAATGTGATAGGCCCCACGATGGGAAACCATATTAGCTTGCAGTAGCAAAATAAAATGAGACTCCACTGGCACCTTAAAGAGTAATGAAACTTTCTGCAGCAAAAACATGTGTCTGCCCTGCACTTGTGCATCACTTCTAGGAAGTGATGTCATCATCACACAGGCATGGGGATGCATGCGCGCTTCACCACAGGCCGATTTTGGCCTCAAACACCCGTAGACAAATTCATGGAGGATACCTTCCGTGGAAGCCCAAGGCAGCCTCCATGCTGTGAGGCAGTACAACACACCATCATGCTCTGTTTATGAGAATCTATAGGAATCTCCCTGGCTGCTGCTGGAAACAGAATGATGGATTTGTTTAATCAGTCATGGGGCCTGATCCACCATGTTTCAATATGAGTTATTTCTTCTTCTTCTTCTCCTCCTCCTCCTCCTCCTCATAAATAGCCATTGCCTGCATTGTGGAGCTCTATATCAACATAAAGCAATACATCTAACTTTCTACCATAGTTTTCACTCATGATAGCCTTCTTGCAAGAGCTGCCTTCCAGAGTGGAACTACAAGTGACAAAAGGCACAGGTTGGACACTTGTCAGCTTCGCTCAAGTTTTGATGGGAAATGTAGGCAGCTTGGCGGAATGTTGAACAAGTGACAGATGAAAAGTCCATTGGACAGCAGTCGGAGAGCCAAGCTGCAAGACCAGGATGCCTACATTTCCCATCAAAACTTGAAGGAAGCTGACAAGTGTCCAACCTGTGTCAGGTGTCACTTGTAGTTCCGCTCCCAGAAAGCAACAGTCAGACCCCCAACTGGAGTTTTTAACAGGCTTCATTAAGCAAGAGCAAAGGGTGATATTCATGTTTGGTAATACAAGCCTTCCCCTGGGATAAAGACTTTCTGTACACCCTATTCACTGGCTACTAGGGCAGGAACAGGTTGCTTCCTCTGAGCCCCTAATCACACAGGAACTCCAACCCTCTAGCATTATTAAGAGATGCCACCTCAAATCCCCCAGCTGAAATTCAGTCCCTGTTGTTCGAAGCCACTGAGTACACCTGCCAGAAAAGCAGCCATTTGCTCAGAGAGGCTCTGGTCTAATTACAGTTTGCTAGGTCAAACAGAAAAGAGTGCCAAATAGAAAGGGACTGATTATGCAAAGATTGCCCAGCAAGTTAGAAAAAAGAATAGTGGTGGAAAAAAATGTTTCTCCTAAGGGTGGACCTAGTATGTGCATCTGGCATGTCTTGTGAACGTGTTTCTCCTTGTGCACACAATCCTGTTAGTGGTAAGAAATTATATGTTCAGGATGGAGCCACACATACACAGATATCCAGGCACATGATGAATACACTTCATGTGTTCCTCATATTTATGTTAACTTAGAGTGTCTCTACCCAAGACATCTGACATATGAAGAATATGTGTTGGGAGATGCATGTTAGCCAGGAAGGACAGTTTAAAAAGACAGAGCCAGCGGTAGGGCAAAGGCGTTGCTATACACTGGAGCAGTGTGAAGGGGCTTTGAAATGCCAGAAGGGAAACCTCAGCCCATTATAACCTCTCCAAGTCTAAGCCAGGCTCTGAAAGGCAGTTCCAGCCTATTTCCATTCCTCATTGCCCTCTGGTTCCAATCCCCCACAGTTTTAGATTGGAGAGGTGAAATTGACAGAGCCTTCTGGGAAGCGAAGATGCAGTTAACAAACTCCCTGAGAAGTGATCTCTGCTGGCTCTATCTTTTTAAACTACATTTCCCAGCTAACTTGGCTTCTCTCTACACTTGATAAACACGTGATGAGGCATCTTGTGTAGAGAGACTCTTACTAACTGATCAGTAACCAAGGAGTGTCTGCAGAATGTGTGTGATGTGCATGTTCTACCTGATGCCCGATAGTAAGTGGGCTGCAGCATTTTTCACTCATTGGAGTTTCTGAGTTCTCTTTATGGGCAGGCTCATGAAAAGTGCATTACAACAGTCAAGCCTCAACATAACCATAGCATAGATCCATGTGGTCAGATTAGCCAAGTCAAAGTAAGGGGCCATCTTCTAGGCTAGAGGAAGCGGATAGAATGCCTTTTTTTGTAGCTGCATTAACTTGCTTCTCCAGTAATAGCGCTGGATCCAGTATGACCCCATGGTGCTTAACTGGCTCATGGCTCTTAACTCCTCCCTCCCCAATGTTTTAACTGTTGCTTTTATCTTTTGTATTTTGCTCTAACTGGAACTAGTTCTGTTTTCAGATTGTTTTAATGATATATTCGTGTGCTGGGTTTAATGGTTTTTAAAATAATCTATATGTTTTATTTTGTTAGCTACCTTGGTGGTGCTATTGAGGAAGAAAGGTGGGGTAAAGATCTTGTTAATAAATAATAAATAACTGAGTCTACAAGGATCATCTGGACCCCATCAATGATGGGGAGGGGCTGTGGCTCCATGGAAAAGCATCGGTTTGGCATGCATATGGTCCCAGGTTCAGTCCCCAGCATCTCCAGTTAAAAGGACCAGGCGGTAAGTGATGTGAAAGTCTAAAACCCTGGAGTGCGGCTGCCAGTCTGAGTAGACAATACTGACCTTGATCGACTGATGGAGTTTAAGGCAGCTTCATATCTGTCATATTCAGGCAATGGTTCAGGATCTCTACAGGCGATTTGAATACAGAGCGCGGTGTTATAAGAATATTGATGCCGACCTACTCCAAATCCTTTACATAAATGTCATTTATAGTTTGCCTTTCTCACTGAGACTCAATGTGGATTGCATAGTGTGAGATTAGTATAATCAGTATCAAGGACATTTCCATAAACAATGCCATAGAGTAAATAGATACAAGTTTAAAAAGACATAGCATTAACAAGAATCCAATACAGAGTAGAAGAAATACTGAAACAGAACATAATCAATTCTAGGATTGACATTAGACAACATGAAGCACAGGTAGTACATAGGAGAACATATTTAAAGCAACAGATAATATGTAAGGCAACATAGTGGTGAAGTCTACGGTCCCTAACTCATTAGCGAAGCATCTGAGATCCCATTCCTCCAATGCAGCCCTCCCCTTTGAGTAAAAATGCTTTTTGAATAATTTGGCTTTGTATCGTTTGTGGAAAGCCAGGAGATTCACACCTTGCTCTTTCAGATTTGGGACTAGTTCTGCCTGAATGCTTGCTCCCTTTTGCTCAACATGTAAATTTGTGAATCGTTTATTATGGAAAGCACCATGGGTTTCTGTTACTCATGACTCACAAGTAAACCAACCCTTTAAGATGCTGCTAGAACTTCTACAACTTAAGGAAATGTAGAGTGCAAAATTACATAATTTCATCTAAACAGAAGTTGCGTTGCCTGTGACACCAGCTCTGATGTTCCTAGGCACCAGAAATAGAGGGATAGCAGGAGGTGAAGTGCTGGCATGTTTTTCTGGACTAGAACCTTTTCTTCTTGAAGGTGACTGTGGTTGTAAGGAATTACTACAGCTTTGAGCTGTAGTACTTCTTTTGTCCATACTAGGGGTGTGCGTTTCAGCATTCAGAATGCCGAAAGAAAGCCGAAAGAAACCTCTTTCGGCTTCTTTCGGGTTATCCAAAACGTTTCGGGGAAAGCCGAAACGTTTCGGGTATCCGAAAGAAAACAAGCCGAAACGTTTCGGCTTTTTCGGCTTTCTTTCGGCAATCGAGAGAATCGCCATTTTCTTTTTGCTAGGCGTTTGCCTTAGCAAGCGTCTAGCAAAATCCTGCTGGAAGCTAAGGCTTCCTGCAGGCTCTAAGAAGAGGGGAGGGGGGGGAGAAGGAGTGAATCACTCACTCCTTCTGTCACCCCCCCACCCCTCTTGCAAAGGAGGGAAGGGAATCCTGTGCTTTGCCTTGCAAATGCAAGGTGCATTGCATTTGCTAGCATTGCACTTTGCATTTGCAAAGCAGTGGAAACAGAGATTCCCGCCAAAATTAACAGGTAGGGGAGGGGGATCAGGAGGTGACTCTTGGAGTGTGGATGGGGAAAGGCAGGGGACGGGGGACTTTAGGAGTCACCAATCCCACTGCTGCATTCTTATGCCAGCCAATAGATTTAAATCTTTGGCTGAGGCTGCAGCAGGGGATTTAAATTTGGAGCAAGACTGGTCTGGAACACTTCTGTTGCTGCTGCTGACCGAGAGAGGAGAAGAGAGACTGCACCTGGAAGACATCTGCCTGGAGGATCATCTGTGCTGGACATCCTGAGAGGACACCTGGTAGGCCTTTTTTAAATTTTTGTAAGTTTTTTGATGCTGCACTGTGCTGAAGTGGCCTGCCTCTGCAAAAGGGTGTTTCAGTTAAGTCTTGGCATGGCCTGGGGGACAGGTTGGGCAGACAATGTTTGGGGGTGGGGGTGGGGTTCAGCATTGGTTGTTGTGCTTGCCTTCTTTAATGTTTAATTTCTCATGCTTGAGTGTGGGGTGGGCTTGATCTACTGTTTCACAGGAATTTAAAAGGAGTGTGCCAGCTTTGGGCCTACACAGGCCAGAAGCTCTGCTGGGTGTCTTTGGTGCCTGTCTTCTGGCTGGCTCTCACAGTTATGCTCCACAAATTGGGTTGGTGTGGGGTTGCTTAGCTGTGTCTGGTCCCCTTCTTCCAAGGCTTCGCACCAGGCTCTCAAACAAGTGTGCCAGCCTCTGGCCTACACACAGGCCTGATGCTCTGGCTTTGGGGCCGCTCTCTGCTAGCCGGCCTGGCTCTCACAGTTATGCTCCACAAATTGGGTTGGTGTGTGGTTTTTTTTCTGTGTTTGGTCCCCTTCTTCCAAGGCTTCCCACCAGGCTCTCCAACAAGTGTGCCAGCCTCTGGCCTACACACAGGCCTGATGCTCTGGCTTTGGGGCCTCTCTCTGCTAGCCGGCCTGGCTCTCACAGTTATGCTCCACAAATTGGGTTGGTGTGGGGTTTTTTTTCTGTGTTTGGTTCCCGGCTTCCAAGGCTTCCCACCAGGCTCTCAAACAAGTGTGCCAGCCTCTGGCCTACACACAGGCCTGATGCTCTGGCTTTGGGGCCTCTCTCTGCTAGCTGGCTTGGCTCTCACAGTTATGCTCCACAAACAGGTTGCTGACCATTCGTGGACGTCTTCTGGACTGGACTGCACTTGGAGGACATCTGCCTGGAGACCTCTGCATGTGGAGGATCAACTGTGCTGCTGGGCATCTGGAGAGGAGGACTGGTAGGGTTGTTTAAAAAATTGTTTTTTGAACTTATTGCTGCTGCTGTGGCAATCTGCTAGCATATGCTTTAGTTTGGTCTTTATGGTAGGGCTAGGGGGGACATTTTATAGTTGGGCAAGAAGACATTGTTTGGGGGTTGGGGGAGTTCAGTATTGATTGCTGTGCTTGCTTTCTTTGATGTTTCCTTTGTTATGCTTGAGTGTGGGGTGGGCTTGATCTACTGTTTCACAGGAATTTAAAAGGAGTGTGCCAGCTTTGGGCCTGCACACAGGCCCGCTCTGCAGGGTGGATGTGTTGTGTTTTACCACTGGTTGGCCCTAGCCTTTCAGGGGGGGGTGCCTTGACTTGACTTGTAGATCGGGGCCTTGACTTTTGGGGGTTGCGTTTGTGGTGTGTGTTATTGACTCTGTTAACATTCCAAATTTTTTGACAGCATCGTGGAGGAGAGGAGGACCAGCTGCAAGACCGCCTGAACATTGCTGGACTGCAGGACTGGTGGTGGTGTGTGAGTCCAGGTTTATATTAGGGTGGGCTTAGGGGTGGGTTCTTGCTAGCTTGGGAGGCTCATCTTCAGACCACCACATCCACACCCCATACCGATACACACCACAGAAACATTGTTCCTGCTAAATAGTGTCTTAGGTAGGTAGGCCAGTTGGTAGGTATTCAGTGGCTAATTGCCCTCAACTTAATCGTTAGGGAAACCAAGCCTAGTTTTTAAAAAAAAACTAAATAGGGACTCAGCAGGAAAAGCAGTAGTGAGTGAGTGTTAGGTTTGAATTATATATATATATATATATATATATATATATATATATATATATATATATATATATATATATATATATATATATATATATATATATATATAAAAATTTGGAATAGCTGTCAATAGGCTTCCCATTAGTGCCCCCATAACTAGGGCTCCACTGCCCGTCTCTGGCACCTGTGGTGGTGCCAGGCCAGCCCGGGCATACTAGTGTGTGAGTGTCTAAGGCTGTCTGTCACCTACTGGGGTTTAGGGCCAGCTCAATTCCGGAGGAATTCAGCTGTTTGGCAGGTTCAGGTTCCCCGACATAAATAGGGTCGCTTAAAAGGGCACTTGATTGTTCATCTCCAAGTCACAGAGCCACTAGAAGCACAGATTTAGAGCAGGTAAGTTAAGTCTCGAAAACAAAGTTGACCTTTGTTTTCCCAAGGTTTTCTGATTAGTTAGGGTAGATTTCGGGAGGGGAAAGCATGGCAGAGAGGAAAGAAGAGAGGGGCCCTGAGGGAAAGGCTAAGGAGAAATCTAGATGGGAGGAGGGGAGGGGGAGGGGGACTGCTGCGGCAGCCCCGCCATGTGAGCGGAGGAGGCCCTCCCCTGCGCTGCTGCTGTTCACCAGCCTGGCTTCTGGTGACAGGAAGAGGGTTCGCAAGACTCTCTTTCCTGAGGCAGCTGCTGGAGGGCCACCCCCAACCCAGGTGTCTCAGGCAGGGGCTGGCACTGGGCAGGGGCCTGCTGCTGAGGCTCCTCCTCCTCCAGTGGTTGCGAGCCAGCTGCTGGAGGAGGGGTAGCATGTGGTGTCTCCTGGGATGGACGTGGGGCATGTGACTTTTCCATCCCTCACGATCACCCCAGGAACCCGGAGGATGTTGGAGGAACTGCCCGTGAGACCCCCCCTGGGGCGGTCCACCCCAGTTTCCTCTGAGGCCAGCAGCAGGCCTCTCGCGGCTGTGCAGGAGGGGAGGATGCAGGAGGAAGAGGCAGAGACTGTGGTGGAAGAGCCCACATCTCTGCCCCTTCAGCCTTGTCCATCCCCACCTGCCCAGCCGAGAGTGGGACACGGTGTGTCCGGCCAGAGCACCTCACAGGAGGTGCCTCAGGGTGGTCCCTAAAGCGCTTCTCCTGGGAAGCGTGGGATGCCCTTTTCCTCCGAAATCTGGAAGCACTTCCAGAGAACGGAGGATCCCCGAGCAGCCCAGTGCCTGCATTGTAGGCAGCACATCAGCTGTGGCAGAGATGTGCGGCATCTCTCCACGTCTGGGATGAGGTACCATATGAAGAGGCACCACCAGGTGGTGCTTCTTCGGGAGGAGGGTTCAAGTGGTGCCGCACAGCCGCCAGCTAGCCAGAAGGAGGCAGGCTCCTCTGGTGCTCTCCCCCCAAGGGTACCTGCAGGGAAGGGACGACAAGCCTCTCTCCTGGAGATGCTTGGTATGCAGGGCGCTAGTGTGCCCAGAGAGGGGATCCGGAGGGCGAGCCGGCGCCTCACGCGCCACATCGTCAACATGGTAGCGGTGGATGGGAGACCGTTCTCCATAGTTGAAGATTTCAGCTTCTCAGGGCTGCTCCACGATTTCTTTCCCTGGTATGCCGTCCCTGCTCGCACGACGTTGAGCAGATCGGTGGTGCCCTCGTTTTACAGGGCTGCCAGGGACCATGTGAAGGCACAGCTGTCCCGGGTTGCCGGGAGAACTGTGCACTTCACATCCGACATCTGGACCTGCCCAAGTGTGCAGCAAGCGTACCTCTCGCTTACTGCTCACTGGTGGGAACATGAGGCGGTTGTGGGTGGGGGCTGGGGGGGAGGTGCCTAGTACAGCTAGCCAGGGAAGGATGGGAGACCGCCGGGCCGGCTACTGCAAGGCCTTGCTTCACGTCGAGGTGCTCGATGTGTCCCACACGGCGGAGAACATCGCTGCCACCTTAAGGAGACAGTTGGAAGAGTGGATAGGCCAGGGACCCGCCACCGTGGGACGCATGGTGACGGATGGTGGCAAGAACATGAGGGCGGCAGCGCGTCTAGTGAGCCGAAAGTGCGTCTACTGTGTGGCTCACAAGCTTCACCTAGTGGTGAGAGACGCGCTGGGGTTGGGCTCCTCGAAGGAACCCTTTGATACCCAGACCCGTGAACTCCAGTTATTGATCCAGAAATGTCGGAGGCTCACAGGTCACTTCTCACGCAGCGTGAAGGCCACACACGAACTGCGCCAGACACAGGTCAGGACAGGTGTGCCAGAGCATGCTCTGATCACTGACGTTAGCACTCGCTGGAACTCCACCTGCGCCATGCTTGAGCGCTTGGTGGAGCAGCAGGCCGCACTCCACGTGTGACTCTCCGAGAGCCGCAGTGCGAGTCAGGTGGGTGAGTTCAGCCGGGAGGATTGGCTCACCGTCACCCAGACAGTGGAGGTCCTGAAGCCCTTCAAGGAATTCACTGTGGCGGTCTCGTCAGACACGGCGACCCTCGGTCTGATCATTCCCCTGGTGCACATGCTCCAGAGGAATCTGGCCACCCTTGCAGACCGGGTCATGCCCCGTGCTGACCTTGTTCCAGCGGTGAGCGCATTAGTGAGCAGTCTGCAGCAGGGCATAGCTGCCAGGCTAACTCCTCTCACTAAGGAAGAGTCATACATGTTGGCGACCATGTGTGACCCGCGCATAAAGGGCACTTTCGCCGAGCGGGACGGGAACCTCACCAAAGCCAGAGACGGGCTCTGCTCTTGGGTGAGGCGCAGGCAGGACAAGAGGGGACGTCTGTCGACAGGGGGGACGCAAGAGGGGCCCTGCCGTGCGGGTCCCTCTGACGCCCCCTCTGCACAGGCCCCTCCCCCGCGGCCACCACCGGAGTACCGATGGAGATGGAGATGCTCCGGTGGGCCCTCGTCCCCTCTGGGGTCATGAGGACCGTGAGAGAGGATCTGGCGGAGGCAATGGTCAGGGACTACCTCGCGGAGCCCTGCGAGTCACTCTCCACCGATCCGCTCAGCTACTGGGCCAGGAAGGAGTCGGTCTGGCCGGACCTCTCCCTCGAGGCGCAGCGGCTGCTCTCATGCCCTCCGACGAGTGTGGAGAGCGAGCGCGTCTTTTCACATGCGGGCGACATTGTCGGCCCACATTGCACTCGCCTTCTCCCATGGAGAGTTGAGCAGTTGATCTTCCTGAAGGTCAACTCTCACCTCTTCGATTTCTCAGGACTGGACTTCCAGAGTGACTGAGGTGAGCCCAACTTGTGGCCTGCATCCTCTGCGAGTCCAATCCTTTGGAATCGTGCTCTCCCCTGCATAAAACCCTGTAGACGCAGTTAAAACCGGCCAGTAGAGGGAGGGTGGTTAGGAACCAGTGGCAAAGGGAATCCCCCCAGCAATTTGAAACCTCCCCCCAAGGGAATTAAAAACCTCTCCCAGCACTGAGACAGACCCTGTGGGACCAAATTTATTCAGAAAAATAATGCCCCAGAAACATGGATTGCCACTGGAGGGAGAAATAGGTTAGATAGGGATTGCTTAGGTGGGGATTAGGGAATGGGAAAAAAAATCAGATGTTTTTCACTGTTGAAATCTTTGTAAAAAAAAAACCAAAAAAATGTTGTGGTTATGTTTTTTCAAAGTTGATGAAATGTTCATGTTTAAAAAAAATGTTATTATGTTTTTTCAACGTTGATGGACTGTTCATGTTTACAAAAAAAAAAAACCAAAAAAAAAATTGTTAATGTTAATGTTTGGTTTGCTGGATTCGGGAAGAGTTGTGGATGGGCACCAGCCAATGATGATCTCTCGCAGATGTTTCCAGGTAAATGCTGAGGCTGGTGTGGGGGTGGGGGGAAACCTCTGCAACACTGCTCCAGAAATACCAGTGTCCAGTCCCTTGGCAGTGCCCAGTCCAGCTTTTTGTGCCTGAACTGAAAGCATAGCCGCAGGAAATGACATAGGTTCTGCTGGACCCTGTTGCAGTGGTTTCCCCCCATCAAGTTTGGTTATGGAGGGAGAGTTGTATGAAGCTGGTCAGGGGGTGGTTGTCTGTGTGCCAGGTCAGGTGCTCTTTCCCAGGGATGAGTTGGCACTCAGGACAGGAGTGTTCCCATTGTGGCACCCCTGGGCTATGCGGATTTGCCCTGGGAACGAGGGTTAGGAACTTCCCAAAGGGGGAGGGCTGGCCAGCCTGTTCCTGGGGTTATGGGTGTGGGGCAGCTGGGGGTGGATTTGGGTCTGTGAGGGGCTACTGGGGGGATTTGGGTCTGTGTTCTGGCAGTTCTGGCAGCAGGCAGGTCCATGCTAAGGCCGCCTGGCTTGATGACACTGTGGTTGTCAACCCTCCTGGAGATCCCCACAAATTACAACTGATCTCCAAATGACAGGTTTTAACAACTGCCACTGTCTCCCAAAGAACCCCAGGAGCAGCGAAGGCTGAGGGTAAGGGCAGAGGCATGGACCAAGCACAGGAGCGCATGCCTGGCAGCCCACGGCCTTCCCCCTGCTGAGGAAATGTCAGGAGAGCCAGTAGAGGATCTGATCTCCTCCTCCTGAGTAGCAGAGATGAGCCAGCTTGGAGCAAGAAGCTTAATGAACCCAGCCTCACCTGTAGGAGAAACTCCCTTTATAAGGCTGCAGCTAGCATGGGATTAGCTAGTCACAATTGTGGTATTCTGGACTTGGCTGTTGGTGAGCTCTTTGGTTCTGGCTGCCTGAGCCTTGGTGGGAATCTGTTACTTGACCATGGAGTTTGACCTGAGAATCTTTGTTGTTGGCCCTGTTGTCGTCAGAACTTGCCTCCAACCTAGTGAGCAGGATATTTTTAATCCTTCTGTTTCTATTTGTTGCTCTCCATTATACTCTTAGATTATGTTGCTGCTGTTTCTGTGGGTTTGTCATGAAAATATGGTTTAGAGCACATTATACTAAGTGATACATGTGTATTCTAATGAACTTTGTTTTAGAATTTCATTAGGCTGTCTTGGTTTGGGGCATAAATTGAGCCAAATGTGTAAGTTTGGTTTTCTATAGTGCCTTTAATAAATATGAATCTGCCTTTCGGATCTCTTAGTGTATCTTTACGTTGGAAGGGTAAATATTTTCACTTTACCCTTCCAACATAAATTTTAAATTTCAGGCATGGGAGAGATGGAGCTCTTTCAATGTGCTATCATTCTCTTCAACACCGACACCACACCCTCCGCTTTTCTCCATTTCTCAGCTTCTTCTGGTGGTAGCTAGGATAATTCACTCCATGAAGTAGGCTCAGGTATTTCTGCTGTTCTTAGTGCAGAGGTAGTCAAGTTTATTATTACAGTCTGTGACCAGCACATATAAAACCATTTGCAAATCAGGTTAAAAACAGTCGAGACTGGATACTGGGGAAGAACGATGAATAAATATAAGAGTAAAAAAATAAGATCATCATAAATTAGTAGTTTAAGCTGCCTTATGCGATTTACGTTGCTTGTAGACCTGGGCACAGAATCTTGCTACTTGATGTGGTGTCTGGCGATTCCGATCAGACAAAAGATAATCAAGTTTGATTTTATTTGAACTTCCAAGGAATCTTTCTACTAATGGACTAATGGTTTCCGCTCTAATTTTACTATGACTTGGGCAGTTGAAGAAGATGTGCTCCATTGAGTCAATTTCTCTTAGGGGATAGGAGCAAAGCCTAAGAGAGTAATGGACAGCTTTAAACTTTCCTTCCAGGACGGCAGAGGGTAGAGTTGAACTTCTAGCTAAAGCAAATGCCCTTCTGGAGTTACTGGATTCAAGAAAGTAAAAATAGGCTGCAGGAGCGGCAATATATTTAGTAGTATCTGAAGAAATAAAACCTGGTGCTCTAAGAAAATGTTTGTCTTTCAATGTCTGTCACTCTCTGCTTAATGAGTGATTTTGCTCGGTCTAACCCCATGACTTGCAAACTTTGAGGGGAAAGACCCAATTTTCCCAGGGATTTCAGAGTCACTTTTTGCCAATTAGATTGAAATTTGTCTTGGAATAACAGAGGGAGCAGACGTTGCGGGTTTAGACGTCCTGAGAGCCTTTTGAAAATTGAAAGGATGGTGATTCTGGCCTCTACCCTTAACATTCCTGTTTCCAGTCTAACCCATGAGTTAGGCATGCATTTGGGCACTTGTAATAGAGCTCTAAGGAATTTGGAGTGCACTCTCTCAAGTTGAGAGAAAGAGGAGGATGGCAGCCCCAAGAATGATCCGTATAGTAATTGGGCCAATGGTTTGGCTTTAAACAATCTGAGTGCAGCCGGTACATACTGCCCCCCTTGTGATCGATAGAATTTCAGTATACCGTGTGCTGTTTTTTCTCCCACATCAGCAATGAAGCTGCTATGTGTTGTTTTGGTACCTGAGGCTTGCAAAACTACACCCAAGCAGGTAAGTTGTTCTAACTGATGCCCCTGAAGCTCCCATCGTCTGATCTTTGGATTTTTACCGAAAGCCAGGATCTTAGTTTTTTGGTAATTAGTTAGAAGGTGTTCAGTATCACAGAATTGGGAGAATTTTTTTAGAGCTCGTTTCAGCCCTATGGGGGTCCTAGAAAGTAATACAGCATCATCTGCATAGAGCAGTACGTGAATGTGCCTATTTGCTAATTTGGGAGGGTGCAATCCAGGGTCATTCAAAAGGTTTACCAAATTGTTGATGTAGAAGATAAACAGAAAGGGGGCTAGAAGGCACACCTGCCTGTAAGTTTGAATGGGGTCAGTCAAATGCCCAATTTGGCTGCACCTTTCTCAGGGCAGTTTGCTTGTGCATAGCCCCCAAAAGGAACAGCAGTCGCCTATCAATAGAGGAGGCCTGCAGTTTCCTCCAAAGTCTATTTCTAGAGACTGTGTCAAAAGCTGCTTTTAAATCAACAAATGCCCGGTAAAGTGATGCTTGGTCTCCTGTAGCGTATTTCTCTACAAGGTGTTGCATTACTAGGCAGTGATCTATTGTTGACCTGCCAGCTCTAAACCCAGCTTGCTCATCAGCAATTATATCCTCCTGTTCTAGCCAGTCTAAAAATTTCTCCAGCAGATGTTTTGTAGACAACTTGCTTACAATGCTTAGTAAGCTGATTGGTCTATAATTGGATGGATCCTCCTTCTTTCCCTTCTTATGGAAGGGGACTACTATAGCCATTCCCCAATCATTGGGGATGTAGCCGGTTTCATCAATATAAGTAAATAGGGAGGCTAGGAAAGTTGCCCACCAGTCCTTATTTGTTTTTAGTAATTCTGGAGATATTCCATCAAGCCCAGGGGCTTTTGCATTCTTTAACTGGCTAATATAAGCTTTTACCTCTTCGGCATGAACTGGGGGGCATTTGGCCAGATTTTCTATTGTTAGGGCAGGAGGGGGTTGAATAAGATCATCATACATTTTTTGGAAAAAAAGTCCATTTATCTGGGGGGACACAGGAAGCCAAGGGGGAGGCGGCTGTGGAGGCGCGGTTTGACACTAGTTTCCAGAACACCACTGAGTTTTTGCTCGTAGCTGCTTCAATTATATTGGCCCACAGTTTTCTGGTATGTTCTTTCTTACAGCGGGCAACCAGTGATTTATATTTCTTTTTTAAAAATGAAAGAGAACAATATGCATCCTGTCTGGTCTTTTCATCAGCTCTCAGTGCTAACTTATAGCCATAGATTAAAGTATTTTTAGCACAAATACAGCTTTGATCAAACCAAGGTTTAGATGACAAATTGGTCTTGACCAGTTTTCCCTCTCGAGCACCTACCAAAAGTGGCCTTAAGGATTGGACGAGGTCATCATAACTCTTTAAAGGATTTTCACATTTTGAGGAAACCTTAAAAGCTTGACTATATTGTTGTAGGTTCTAGTGCAGAGGTATTTTTCCCTGCACTTGTTCCTCTGCAGCAAGTATGCTCTGCGCATTGTTACAGCAGAATTTCCCTACTTTCCTCCCTTTTATTGCAGCCATGAAGCTGACTTTCTGCCCATTTCTTTCCGGACACAGCAGAATAGCTGTGAAGATTTTAGTGTTTTCCACTCTGCCTCTTCTCTTGGTGTTGCTGGGATACAGTTTGCTCTATGAAGTGGGTTTTTTTCTTTGCTCTGGAGGCAGTTTCCCACCTTTTCCCTTTTGTTTTCCTTCTCACTTCTTGCTTGGCTTCCTCAAGTTGCTGAAAAGTTTCTTTTTGTAGCACTGGAAGCTATTTCCCCACCTTTTTCCTGGCTGGCACAACAGAGTGTCTTCTACTCCCACCCCCTTCTCATGTTTGCTGTGAGACAATGAGAGAGAGAATTATGTTGTACTTGAAAAGGAGATACTTTTGTCTGCAGTTACTTTGTTTGTTTGCTTTCTTCTTTTTAGCTGGCTCTCTGGAGAGCTAAAAAGGAGTAGTTTCAGTAAGGATTGTTCCTCTCAAGTTGACTGAGACTTCTGAGATAACTTTGAGTCTCCTAGACTATTTTGAGATGCAGCAATGACTGGCAGTATTATCTGAAAGCAGGATGATATAACTCATAAGGTTTGCCTTTTTAGAGAGTTAATGATCTCATATTGCCTATCCAAAGCCATACCATACTGCTGTTATTCAAAGAACAATATACATGAATCGCTAGCATCTTTTTCACCTTAATAATTACTTCAACTGGTCCACTTTGTTGGGGGAAAAGGTTAAAAAATAGCTTTTCTTCAGAGGTGCAATGGATCTTGAATCAATAGAGAGTCAGCACACGAGTTTAGCTTTTAAAATCATTTACTTCTAAAGGAAAAAAGGTTAACAGGATTGCCTACAAAATAACAAATGCCTGGAGCTACATTCTCACTACTGGTTACAAACAAAGAGCTGTGATAACTGAATGGAGAATCTTCTTCTTCCTCTGTCTTCTTGACCCTGAAAGAAAATCACCTGACCTGTTGACCAATAACAGTTTACAAACACTCACAAGTTTCCCGGGCTTGCAGATTATTGGCTTTGAGCCAGGTTCCCCTTCCAGGTCAATCTAAACAATAGCATGGTAGGTAAACACATTAACCCCATAATGACTGAATCTCAGACCTTGCAACACACATATATTCCAACACATTTATGGTACAGGTTTCTCCTATTTGTTTTACATATTGGGAAATGTCTTGTTGGGGTAGTGGTGCTCATTCGAGAGTCTTTCTCCATCAGGCTGCTCCCCTTGCCAAAGATTGCTGGCATTGATTGTCTGGGCCTGGTGTGGGATGCCGAGGAGAGTATAGCCATCTGTCTGGTGTACCGATTGCCCAGCGCACCAGCAGATGCTGTGCCTGGCCTGTTAGAGGCGGTGGCTGGCTGGGCCTAGGAGCACCCCAGGCTTCTGGTCTTAGGGGACATCAATGTCCATGCCGATGATGCTACCTCCTCACAGGCCATGGACATGATAGCCTCCATGGCAGCATTAGGACTCTCCCAGTTTGTATCAATGCCCACACATCGAGCAGGACACACACAGGATTTGATCTTTGGGTTCGGGATACAGGTGGATCTGGATGAAGCTATAGCAGTGCCATGGTCAGACCACCTCATTCTGAGGGCTTGTCTGGGCACCATGACCCCCTCCTGCTTGGGTGATGAGCTGATTTATGCTCGCCCATGGAGTCAAATGGATCCAATTGAATTGCAGAACGCTCTGCAGGATCCGATGCCCCCTGGTGGCTCATTGGATGAGTTGATAGAGGACTGGAATGCCCGTTTCTCTGAAGCTATTGATGAGATTGCTCTCTCCGCCCCCGAACTACAGTAGCTCCTTGGTATACTGATGAGCTACGAAAAATCAAATGGGAGCTGAGACGGCTAGAGCGAGTGTGGCGGCGACTCCATGATGAAGTGACAAGAACATCTTATAGGACGTTTATGAAGGCCTATGAGATGGCACTGAAAGCTGCAGAGACTACTATGCAGCTTCCACTGCGTCCACTAGTTCTCGCCCAGCACAACTTTCCAGAGTGATTTGGTCTTTAACGTCCCTCACACATGGGACAAATAAAAATGTAAATTCGGTAATAAGCTGTGAGGCTTTTGGAGACTATTTTGCGGATAATATCTTGTCACTCTGCCAGGATCTGTCCACCACAGTTGATGCAGTATGTGTACTGGAGGCCCGTTGGTCATCCTCAGGGTTGACATTAGATCAATTCAGGCCACTCTCCCAGGAGGAGGTGGGCAGGGTCCTGCATGCTGTGAAACCTACCACGTGCCCACTGGACCCATGCCCATCATGGCTGGTGAAAAGTGGTGATGGGATTTGGGCACCATTAGCTGACATCATTAATCTTTCTCTGAGTTCTGGGTTTTTTCCAGACTCACTGAAAGAGGCAGTGGTGCGGTCCTTATTAAAGAAACCATCACTGGATCCTGCTGATCCAGCCAATTATCACCCAGTTTCGATTATTCTGTTCCTGGGTAAGGTAATTGAGAGGGTGGTAGTAGAACAGCTGCAGGTATACCTGGGTGATGCCTCTATCCTGGATCTATTCCAGTCCAGCTTCAGGCCTGGCCATGGTACAGAGACGGTTCTGGTGGCCCTCACAGATGATCTGCGGCGACACCTGGACCGGAGTGGTTTGGCACTGCTGATACTTTTAGATCTTACAGCAGCATTTGACATGGTCAGTCATAATCTTCTGACCCACTGCCTTGCCGATGTGGGGATTTGTGGAACAGCCCTGCAATGGCTGAACTCCTTCCTTCACAGTCTAGGACAGAGGATGGCACTCGAGGAACAGATGTCTGCTTACCATTCTTTGGTATGTGGCATCCCTCAGGGGGCGATTCTTTCCCCGATGCTATGTAACATCTATATGTGCCCCCTTGCCCGGTTAGCCCGCAGCTTTGGGCTAGGTTGTCACCAGTATGCGGATGACACTCAGCTCTATCTGCTGATGGATGGTGTTATGACCTTTACTTTCTTTAGGGTAGATTTTTCTTTTAATCTATCCCTTAACTCTCTGGGTAGTCTGCTGCCACCTGGAATATTTTATTCCAAGATATTTTATTTAAATTTTCCCTTTGGTAACGTTCCTAAGCGTCAGGCTCCTTCGTGGTTCTATGTGGCCCTGAAGATAGGAATGGGATATAGCAATGACAGCTACACTGGGATATAGCAAAACAAAAATAAACTTTTATTTAGTCGAGAAGCGTATCGGTTTCATAAACGTAGTTCTCGGTTCTTAAAGTTACTTCATTTACTCTCATTCACACAGCTGGCCTCTCTTTCCCTGACTGAGTGTCCTTTCACAAACATGCTCAGTTCAGGTTCCACACAGGTTATATTTCTCTCATAAACATTTCAACATATTCAGGCAGCACACAGCTAGCCTGCTTTCTTCTGAATAAAAATTTTCTCTCTACTCTCAGTCTCAAACTGCATTCACTCCACCCACCCTCTCAGTCCTCAACCAATCATATTGTCAGAAACTGTTTTAACCTAAGTAACGCCATATTTAATCGTGTAGTGTTTAGACTTCTTTCCCTCCAGGCAAGACCTGCAAGGAGCCGATTCCATGGGAAAGGATCCTGTCTTATCTGCTGTTCCAGGCGACACCTGCAAGGAGCCAATTCCATGGGAAAGGATCCTGTCTTATCTGCTGTTTTGACCTTGGCCAGCTCAGCGCACCTCTGAGAAGTTTTGCTGTATGAACTCGGGGGGGGGGGGGGAGGCTGGGCTCCGGGAGTGTGAAATGTAACAACCTTTACTCTATGATTCATTCCTAGCAACGCTTTGCTCGGCCAGGATCTCTAATCCTGGAATATGCACATCTGGGCTTGAATGCTGTCTTTCACAATAAACGTTTCGAAATCAAAAGACCTCGTCTTCTTGCAGAAGGGAGTGAAACAGACTATCAAGTCTGGAATGCCATAGCCTGACACATATCACTCACTCATCCATCTCCTTCACCCCCCACTCTTCACCTATCTCATCAAGCATTTAAAGATACATGCACACATTTACTTGGAATCATTACAGATGGCCAGTCCGATCTTGCTTTGGATTCCTTGGTCAAGGGTCTTGAGGCTGTGACGGTATGGTTACATCAGAGTCGCCTGAAATTGAATCCCCTAAAGACAGAGGTTTTGTGTCTGGATCATGGGGCAATCGAGCTGGGAACCGGCTCTCAGCCATTGATGGGGCACAATTGAAACCTTCCCTGATGGTGAGGAGTCTGGGTGTGACCTTGGATGCTACACTTTCAATGGAGGCCCAGGTCATGACTGTTGCCAGGTCTGCCTTTTTTCATCTTCGACAGGGCAGGCAACTGGCGCCCTATCTTTCACCACAGGACCTGGCCACAGTAATCCATGCAACGGTCACCTCCAGGCTAGACTACTGCAACTCACTCTATCCTGGACTGCCCTTGGGCCTGACCTGGAAGTTACAGCTGATCCAGAATGCAGCGGCACGCATCCTTACCGGAACGCCCATCCAAGCGCACATTCATCATGTGCTGTGCCAGCTGCACTGGCTTCCAGTGGAGTTCCAGATCCAGTTCAAGGTGTTAACCTTGGTATTTAAACCCTTCATGGACTGGGACCTCCATACCTGCGGGACCGCCTCCTCCATTACGTCCCCTGCAGGGTGTTGTGCTCTGCAGACAAGCAACTCCTGGTGGTCCCTGGCCCAAAGGCCATCCATCTGGCCTCAACCAGGGCGAGTGCTTTTTTCTGCCCTGGCCCTGGCCTGGTGGAATGCTCTCCCGCTGGAGATCTGGAGCCTGTGGGACCTGTTACAGTTTTGCAGGGCTTGTAAAACGGAGATGTTCTGCTGGGCCTTTGGCTGAGTGCCAGTGAGTGACCTTCTTCTTCCATCTAAGACCACCATTTCTTCCGGAGCTGCCCTCAGCCATCTGCCACGCCTGTATACAGACTCCCAATATTTGTTTAAATAGCCTGCTCCTGGGCTATTTTAATCATTTAAAAAAAATATTATTGATTTTATGTTTCTGTGATTTTAATGTATTTTTAATGTTGTTAGCCACCCTTAGCCCATCTGTGGGGAGGGCAGGGTATACATCAAATAAATAAATAAAGTTACGGTGAGCTTTTGAGCTGCTTGATGTCTGTGGACAGGACCATTTAGGGGGTGCTCAATAGGTTTTCTCAGTTGCATTTTTTTCAAGAAAGTAATCTGTATAAAACTATGCCCCTCTTGAGGTCTGTGCCTAAGGTGGCTGCCTAGTTGGTCTAATGGTAGCACCGGCCCTGTCTATAGTTATGGCAAACAGAAATGGGGAAAGGGGACAGCCTTGTCTAGTTCCCCTTGCTATATGGATATCTATCGAATGTACATTGTTAGTACTAACTGTAGCTTTTGGAGAAAGATAAAGAGCATTAATGGCATTTTAGAATTGGTCGCCAAAACCCATTTTTTGAAGTAAAAAGTTTTAGATATGGTATTTCCACTTAATCAAATGCCTTCTCTATATCAAAGGTCAAAAGTAATGCAGGAGTTTTGTATGCTACACAGAAATTAATTATAGTTAAAGTGTTACGTGTATTGTCAAAAAGATTCCTTATTGGCATAAAGCCAGTCTGGTCAAGGTGAATGTAGTTGGTTATTTAAATTTAGACAATGCTTTGGCAAATATGCTTGTAAAGATCTTTTGGTCTTGATTCAGTAAGGGTATTGGTTGAGAAGATTTAGTATTTGTAATATCGTTGTCCTTTTTTGGAGTAACTACTATTTCAGCCTCTGACCAAGATAGAGGGATGCTACCTCCTATCATAACAGAGCTGCATGTGGCAGTTAGTGGAGTTGAAAGTAGGTGAATGCATTTTTTTGTAAAAATTTGGCAGGGAATCCATCCCTGTCTGAAGCTTTGTTATTTTTTTCAAGGATTTGATAGTGACTGTAACATCTTCTATTGTGACTGGCTGGTCCAGATATTGTTTATGTTCTTGTGAGTTTTTTTCCAAATTTCCTGTGATGATAAAAAATTAAAATATAATTAGTTTCAGGATTGTCTGATGTACAAATGGTTTGGTAGTATTCAGCAAATATATCGGCTAATTTTACAGAATTAGTTTGAATTTTTCCTGGGTGCCTTTAATAGCTTGTATAGAACGTGAGGAGGTTTTTCCCTCTAATTTTATGCAAGTAAGTTTATAGATTGGGTGGCCTTTTTTGTGTTCATATTCTAGTTTTCTTATTCTAGATATCATTTCATTTCTAATGTTTTCTTTTTGCTCTTCATGACAGGAGGCAATGGAGATTAATTTCCCTCTAAGTACCACTTCCATAGCATCCTACACATGGATTTTAGGAATGCCACATAGTTTGTTTCTATTGTTTAATTTCTAAAGAGACTTCAGAAGAAATTTATTTGTTAAATAAAAGTGATTTATTTAGTTTCCAATTTGTTTGATGTCATTTATTCTCAGTGTACATTCTGTCCAAGCATAGTCTGTCCACAACTTGTCACCAATCCTTGATGTAAGAGTTTGACTAATTAATTTAGGAGATAAGAATATGTCATTTAAATATGTAATTTAGAAGATAAGAATATGTAATCAATCCTTGTGTATATATTGTGGATAGAAGAGAAGTATGTATAGTCTGTTACCAGTGGGTTTTGAAGATGTCACTAGATCAAGCCTAAGAGCCATTAATTGATCTTAGCAGCTTAGTAACTGTATTGTTAATTTTAATTGCTTTGACACGATAGGCAGTAAAATTGAAAAGGTCATTCAGAGAGGAGTGATACAAATGTTTACTGCTGACACATTGATTTACCCATGCTGAACGAAAGCAGAATTGAAAGCCAAGAGAATCAAGTGCACTCTACATGAAGACAGCTCGCCAGGTTGTTTTGATCTACAAGCAGCTCTCCACACTGAAAGCAGTGAAAGCAGCTTCCTCAGTAATCATGCTTTGTGGTATTATCCAATACAATTTTTAAAGTTTGTATATGTACACTCACACATTATGCAATGCATTTATATTTTGTATCACTTTCATATTTATCAAAATACTTAATTTCACAGGTCAAGGGATGGTGTCATGGAAATATAAATAATAATAACTGTGCTTATATACCGCTCTTTTACACATATTAGTGCCTCACCCAGAGCAGTGAACAAGTTAGTGTTATTCTTATCCCCACAATGGAGCTGGGGCTGAGAGGAGTGGCTGACCCAAGGCCACCTACTGAGCTCAAGTCAGTAGTGGGATTCAAACCAGTAGACTGCTGATTATGGTTTAGAACACATACTTAGTGAAACATATGCATTCTAAATAACGCTGTATGAACTTCACTGTAGTTCTTTTTCTAGTATGGTGTATAACTGGTGCTTCTTTATCTTTGACAGCCAATTAAAAATAGTGAACAGTATCAAATACATGTTCTTTAATTGTTAGCCAAGGATGATCTGGTCATGTGACTTTTCCTGTCATTTTTACTATCCATATCTCTTACCTTGCAGCTGGGCATAATGGTACTTTTGGCTAGGTAGAATGTCACATGATTGGAAATAGTAAATAGTGGTTTGATATTTATCTATGTTATCATAAGAAAAGATGTTAGATTTCTGCATAAGATAATATATAAAAATGGTAATCCAAATAGCAGATCAGGGTTTTGGCCAAAAGGAATCTCATGAAGATCTAGGCAGGAAACTTACCCTTGTAATATGTGCTACGGTAACTTGAATGCATTTCATCGTTAATCTGACTGAGTTAGATTTCATTAAGAAATTTTTGGAAACAATTCTTTTTGTGTTCATCTGTTCTATTTTTCTGTTTCATTTAAATGAACATTGATATTTTGATACCTCACTTAATGAAAACAACTAGTGTTTGTTAATGAAAGAAGCCATTAAACTCTTAGGAGGAGTCTGTCTCCTGGTTGGGAGAGTGCAACAAAAACATACATCCCATTTATTTTGTACTGAAAAACAGTTTCTCTAAAACAGAGAAACGTGTTTTCAGTTCTCACTTGAAGGTTTCAAGCTGCTCAGGATTTAAGATAAAACCTTCAACCCATCTCTACTGAGTATTTAATACTTTTTACTTAATGTTTAAAAGTTATGTTTAATATTTATGCCTAATATGATTATAGAAGCAATACTGTTTGAATTATCTATATACTTATATGAGATGGATTGTTAGTAAATTTACAATTTTATGAAATTTTTATCATTTTATAACATTACAACTTTGTACCACAAAAGTTTTGCTTGTAGAAGAGGTTGCCAAAAATAAAATCCCCCCATCCCCCTGGCGGAGGGCGGAGGGCGGAGGACAAAGACAAAGACAAAGACAAAGACAAAGACAAAGACAAAGACAAAGACAAAGACAAAGACAAAGACAAAGACAGGCGGGCCCCCGGGGGTCGCGGCTGCGCCGCTCCCCCCGACGCCCCCCACCCCGCCCCGCCTCCGCCTCCGGTACCCCAGACCACCTCCCATAGAAAATTTTCTCCTAGAGGCCATAGTGGCAAACCTGATCTTGCTTAGAAGCCCTTTATCTGTTACATTCTAGAGTATGATATTTGCTCCTTCACCATCCTCAGCCTCCCCAGTCTTCCTTTTGCTGACTCCTGCTTATGTCAGCAGATTTAGGGGTAATATCAGAGGATGGTGTGGTTTAGGAAGGAAAGGAACCTCGGTGGCATATAATGTCATAGAGTCCTCCCTCCAAAGCAGCTATTCCAGGGGAGTTGATCTCTCTTATCTGGAGATCAGCTGTAATTCCAGGAGAACTCCAGGCTCTATCTGGAGGTTGCAACTATTCAGGCCTTGTGCTATGTTACAAAACTTCCAGAGCACAAAGCACAGTGAACCTCCCCCAGCCAATGATGCATAAGTGGAACTGTACCTCCAGAAAGATAGTTTCAGGTAGGTAACTATGTTGGTCTGCAGCAGGATTTGAGTCCAGTGGCACCAACAAGATTTCCAGGGTATAAGCTTTCGAGTGTCAAAGCTTAATGGTATCTAACGAAGGGAGCTTTGACTCTCGAAAGCTCATACCCTGAAAATCTTGTTGGTCTCTAAGGTGCCATTGGACTCAACTCCTGCCATACCTCCAGAGTTACTAAACTTAGGAAGTAGGAACATGAATTTAAGTAGGGCATAGCCAAGTCTGCCACCGATTTCTTAGCGCCGCGGTGACGTCAATGCCCAGAATGTGTCTGGAGATTCCTCATCACCAGTAATTATAGGAATATCAGTCAGTAAGGTGAGGATGACTTTTCAGGGAAATACCACAACATCCTCTCTCTCTGGAAAGCCTGGCTGCATTTTTGGAAGCTATTGACTAACATAACTTCTGCTTTTAATTCTGGGATCCAGATGTGAACTTCCAGATGTGAATGGCTATCATGCAAACATAAACCTGGGCTACTGTTTAGAAACTTCATCAGGAAATCTGGAAAGCTTAGCTATAGCAGCGGGTATGAAGCAGATGAAATTTGTATGAACTAGGGTTGCCAACCTCCAGGTAGAGGCTGGAGATCTTCTGGAATTTCAATTGATCTCCAGGCAACAGAGATCTAAATGCTTTAGAGGGTGGATTTGATGGTATTTTATCCCTCTGAGGCCTTTGCCCTGCCCAATCTCCACTGTCCCAGACTCTACCCTCAAATCTCCAGGAAATTCCCAAGCAGGAAATGGCAACTCTAATACCTATGCTTGCCAACCTCCAGGTGGTAGTTGGAGTTCTCCCGTAACTACAACTAATCTCCAGATTACAGGGCTCAGTTCCCCTGGAGAAAATGGCTGATTTGGAGCGTGGACCTTATGGTATTATACCAACTAAAGTCCCTCCCCTTCCCAAACCCTGCTCTTCCCAAACCCAAGATCCACCCCCCCCAAATCTCCAGGAATTTCCTAACCCAGATCTTCCAACTCTAGTGTGGGCCAAATTTTATAAATGTATACAGTGCAATGAATGCTGGTGACCTGTACAAGTAAGGATAAGGATTGTACAGGTAACGATAACCCTGTGATTTCAGAGAAGGCTTCTCAAAATGGAGCCCCCCTGGTCAGCAATTTGGTTTGCAGGTGGGTCACTTTGAGGATGGTATACAAGAAAGCAGGGTAGAGCTCCTGATCTCTGTTGCCTGAAGCGGCCCTCCACTACAGCCCATTATCGGTAGAATCTACAACATTGTTTTGCTTCTTGGTTGGCAACAGGATGGAGCTGCTTCTTCTCAGGGACTAAATTTGGCTACAGGGCCTCCAGAAGCTGAGAAGATTTTACTGGAGAGACTGTGGTACAGATGCCTGCTTGGTTGTGAAGCTCTTCAGGCACGCTTGGGTTGACACTATCTCTTCTCTCGCTGCCTAACTTGCATTACGGGGTTACAGTAAGGGGGAAAATATGGAGGAAACTATCCTTGGAAGATGGGCATGATGCAAATATGATGGATAATACCATTGAAATAAGGTTATGTTCATTTACACCAGCACTAATTGGCCATGTATGATACAAAGAAGATTGCATCAAACATGAAGCAAACCCAAGGGTGGTCATGCTGTTGGCCGACATGCCAGCTCAAAATCCTCTGTGTGAAATTACCACCTGCCCCTCCTTCTTCCTGGTGAGGTATAATTGGACTTTGTTTACAGATGAATCAAAGAGCTTCATTGTAAAAGATGACGGGGTCTATCTGGGAAGAAAACTCTGGCAAGGATTACTTGTCAGTTCTTTGGTATGATGTTTCCTGTCATGTTTTCACCTCAAGGAGCTGGACAGGATCCAACCAGGACTCGTTCCTGCTATACCCTTTTTAATGAAGAGATTTTTGTTCACAAAAAAAAGGGGAGGGTAAAAAATTGAATCTCCCCTCCTCATTCTCTGATAATAACCCCATTTAAGTAACATGAAGAGCCTGATATAAACAAAGCATGCAGGGACATTAAAAAAAAAAAAGAACAAAGCTGGGAAACTAAATTGCCTGTTGCAGCCATGTTTAAATTATGTACTGCTGTATAAAAAATTACCAACCAAATATGCCAGTTTTACAGTGTAATCCTAAGCAGACTTATACCCTTCTAAGACCATTGATGACTATAGGTTTAGAAGAGGTGTGGCTGTGTTTAGGACTGCAGTGTTTAGAGACGCGGTACAGGGGAGGAGAGAGTTTTAACAAAATGGTGAGCAGGTTCATTCCCTGGTATCTCCTGTGAAAAAGGTCTCCAGCAGAAGATGTTTTTATTTATTTGTGTCATTTATGAAAGACCCTTCTGTCCTTGTGACTCTGAACAGCCACTACCAGTCACAGTGCTAAACTCGGTGGACCAATGAGCCAGCTTGGTATAAGATAGTTTCATAAGTTCATATGGCAAGGATGGAATCTGTGTGATCCGGTACTAATAAAATAGCCAGTGTGGAATAATGATTAGAATTCTGGAATAGGATCTTGTTGGGAAGAGCTCCATAGAGTAGGGTTGTCAACTCCATCTTGGGAAATTCCTGGAGATTCGGAGCTGATGCCTGGAGAAAGCAGCGTTTGGGGATGAAAGCAAACCCAGCAGGGATGTGATGCCATATAGTCTACCCTCCAGTACTGCCATTTCCTCCAGGGGAACTAATCTCCATCGTCTGGAGATTTGTTATAATTTGAGGAGAACTCCAGGTCCTACTTGGAGGTTGGCAGGGCAATCCTAACATAAAGCAATTGTTTTGTTCAGTACTTCTTCTGTGTTAAAAAAAAAGTGCTAGTTCTCAAGATGGCACCAATTTCCACCAATTCCCCCCCCTCAGGATTTGTGACAGCCCCCCCCCCCCCGGTGCCAGTACTCAGTGCCAGTGAGAACAACCATAAGGAAAGGAAAGGCCTGGTTTTCCTGTACTTCAGTGTGGGCAAAGTACAAAGAATGCACGGAACAATAAAGCATTCCCTAGTGGAAAAGATAATGTTACCATTTTCTGATGTTGAGTAAAGATGGGAAAACTTACAGTTTCGAAATAATCTAAGCCTGCTGGAGAGCTGAAAAAATCCAGCACATTGAAAACATTTCTGAACAAGTTTTGTTGAGCTGAGGCTGGCCTAGGGTTGCCGTTCCCCCAGTGGGGATCCAGACTCCAGAATCTGCTTCTTGAGTCTTTTAAATACTGATTGCCAGCAGGCCCATAAAGTCCGTCTGCCCCAGGACAGTCCCTTTCTGTTCCTTTCCCGAGGATAATATGGTTCCTGTGCTGCTTTGCGTTCTTAAAATGGTAAACTTGCCAGGTGCCCACTGCTGGCAGGCAATCTTACAGCGATTCATGCCTCTGCCTGCCTATTGCCAGCTGATTGGTGGGAGGAGGCAGGCTGGGGAAAATTGGTGAGCACATGGCCATAACTCTGGTCAATGACATCACTTCTGGCACAACTTGGAAGTGATGGCATCGCGCCAGAGTCAGTTCATTAACACTCGAATCAAAACATAGCATTTTCACAGAGAAATACCCCATCACCACCTCACCCTAGCTGCTGGAGGGAACTGGCAACAACAGATAGTAAATGCTTACATTTCTGTAGGCCTCTCTTCTCCTCCCAGGTTCCTAGACATTGAATACCTGGGTGCATTTTTACTGTAGCGCACATGCATGAGAATGCATGGAACCCAAACAATCATTGGCAATTGGTGGGAGGTGGCAACTCCCCCCCTCCCCCAGCAATTATCCATGACCAACAGGCAACCTGGGTAAGCACACACTGGGCACGTTTCTGGCAGGATGTGACAATGTCACTTCCGGAAGTGATGTTGTTGCATCGGCCGTTTGTTTTGCCAGGTGTGCTCCTGCATTTTGCCAGGGCCAAATTGGCCCCAAATAACAACAACAACAACAACAACATTCGATTTATATACCACCCTTCAGGACAATGCCCACTCAGAGCGGTTTACAAAGCATGCCATTTTTATCCTCGCAACAAAACACCCTGTGAGGTGGGTGGGGCTGAGAGAGCTCCAGAGAAGCTAGCCCAAGGTCACCCAGCTGGCTTCAAATGGAGGAGTGAGGAATCAAACCCGGCTCTCCAGATTAGAGTCCCATGCTCTTAACCACTACACCAAACTGACTCTCAAATGAGCTAGAATTAGCCCCACACAAAGAGTGGGAGCGCATGTACTGGAAGTGACATCAACATGTGTCTCCTGGACCAAGTGTGTGCAAAGTGCACATGCAAAGAGACTTCCAAAGGTAAGTCCTGGGTCTTCCCCCTCCCACTGGGAGGATATAGAGACCTGGGAACCCTAATTGGAAGGTATGCATGTCTCCTGAATTGTTTAAATGACTGCTGTGGACCACACAAGTAGTCTCTCTGTGTTTATTGGCTACCTGTAATCTTCCCAGAACACCTCTGGGCTTTGCCTAAAAGCAGCTTACGAACATGAATATGAAAGTGTCTTTGTCTCACAATTCTGAGTCTTCAGCTGTCATAACTCATCCTTCTCCTCTGTAAGGACTTTTATGTACCAGCTGCAGCTCTGAGACTCTCCTTTGACTCCTCTCATTCTCATACCACACCTTTCTGGCTGTGACACCCATTTATTACTCCCTAATCAACTGTCTGGGGTGGTTAGTCACTGCCGATCAATGTGACACTCCTTTCTTCCCCAGGGCTGAGCACATTTCCTTCAGGTCCAAGGAAAAAGAAGTGGGGTGGGGACGAAACCCAAGTCCCTGTCATGCCAACGCAAACTCTTTTGCCTTGAGGCTTTGTGCTGGCTTCTCTTTCCTTACCAGCCCCTGCAACTTCCAAGGTATGAAAGACAATACTGGAAACCAAAGTTGTGTTGCAGGCACTTATGCCCAGGGGTTCTAAAGTGACATTCAAGAACTTGTTCTTGTTATCATGTAGAATGAATAGAATCACAGAGCAGATCAGCAGATTTTTATGATGATATCGGATACATTCACAATAGCAGACGATACTGCATGCATTACCCTGGGATCAGGCTAGTTTATCCCCCCTCTTTGTACGTTGATTCCTGTGTACTTCAAGGATTTTCATAATGTTTTATTTAGGACTGATGTTGAGGTCAGCATTGTTAGGCCCTTGTTCAAGAGATAATCAAATACCTGCTGGCTCGGTTCATATACTGTTTGCCAGTGGTAAATGGCAGCCAATTTTTCAATCAAATGCTCAACTGTTCATTAACTTGTTCAGGGCTGTTCAGCAGGTTGCTTTACTGGGTTCCTTCCAAACAGTGCAGTACAGTGCTAATTGGCTATTTGTGCAGCTATGCCTGCCATTTTTCTTGTTGCATCACTGGAGAGCCTGTGCCTTTCCCCTTACAACTCCACAATAAAAATGTCTAGAGACATTAATAATAGTAATTATTGACTTTTTACAAAAAAGCTCTAAAAGCCCTCTGATGGTTCAATAGTGGAAAAATGCAGGGGATTGCTACATAAAAAGGATAGAGACTTCACAGATGGACATCAACATACTCCAGAATAGATATGAGTTGGATATCTAAGAGCCTTCTGACACAGGTAGACAAAGCAGAAATTCACCCAAGGATCATAGCAGATCATAATCCGATAAAGATAGTATGTCAAACAGGCAATAAAAGAGAAAGAAGATGGAGATTGGATGATACTTTACTTTTAAATGAAGATGTATTGCAAAAATGCAGGGAAGAATTGACTATTTTAGAATAAATACTACAAACGATGCCAACCCTATAACAATTTGGGAAGCAAGTAAAGCCTATCTAAGAGGAATATTGATGGCAATAGCATCCAAAAAGAAAAAAATTAAGTTTGAAATAAGAGGTAATTTAACCCCAAAATTGAAAAAATTGGAACAATACCATAAAAGAACATTCCTAGCACAAATCATTGCATAATGGATGTTGTCAGAGCTCGGTCTGTCAGAGCTTTTCCAGACCAAGGAAATGCATGTCAAATGCAGTATCTTCTTTGCTATCGGTCAGTGTCATAGGCCTGGAATGTTGCCAGCCTGCTGCCCTGGAAGTGGTCCCTCGAGTGGCAGAGCTTGGACTTGCAAATGCTTGTCTATCTTTCTATGCATTTGGGCCTTAATGATTCTTTTCCAGTAGGATTTTTGGCAGCATGTGCTTAAAATCATAGAAATGGAAAGGATCAAAAGTCTATCTGAAGTTGTCCTACCTCTTTCCAAAGCCACACAATTCCTACCAAAACGTGGCACAAGCGTTGGGCCTGCCATGCTGCTAGATGAGCTGATAACTTTGGGCTGGAGAGGGACAAATATGGATTTTGTTTATTTCTTTTCCTGTTGATGCATGTTTGAAAAGTTTGTTGCTGCCCTGTCTATTTTTCGTGGCAATTTTCCATTTTGGATCGAATCTTCTATGGAATTTTTAAAAAACACCATTGATATATTATATACCACTTCAGGCCGTTTTAACATCATTATGCCAGAGATACACAGCTGGCACAAAACCAGGCATTGATTGCAATGACAATACTTCTACCAAATTTTGTTAATAGGGTTGGAAAACAAGGTCAACTGCAGCTTCACCCTGAGTGTCAAAAAGCTGCAAAAGAAAGCTGAACTTTGGAACTTGAGTTGTCACAATATTCAATAACATCCCTATTCCACTTCCAGGAAGAAGATTTTGGTGACCTTTAAGCACAGTAGAAAGGCAGACAGATTCCACTCACGGGGGGGGGGGGATCATCCATGTGGAAGCACATCTGGGCAACCCCCCCCCCCCCCTTTGAAATGAATGCAACACTTTGCTGCAGGATAACTTCCTTGTGGATTTTAACATGCTCGTGTTAATGAGTGTGTGGGGTTGGGATGGAATGCTGCCATGTGGATTTTCTGCCTTGGTGGATCTTGGCCACAAGCTGGAAATAGCTTTGCTAATAAGGATGCTTATGTAAGCCCATTAATTTTTATTGCTTCTGCAAAAGTAGTGGTTGGTAAGTGCAAGGAAAAGGACCTCTTTTGGTTTGCCAGCGGGGCTTGGAGAGAGCTTTTCATTAGTCTCCAATTATCCTGGCTAGCTAGAAGTTCAGGTAGAACTAGGTAGAAGTTCAGACTCTTCAAAACATGCTCAATAGAATGTTTCTTATTCTGACTGGAACCATGGCAGAGGGGGAGGAGGGGCTTAAACCTTCTGCTTATGCCATTTTTCTGTCTTGAAGCACCCGGAGGGGGCGGATACTCTTTGCCCCATTGGGGAGACCCATGTGTCTATCCCTCATCAGTATATGTGGAGCACTCAGCAGGGCAAATAGGAGCTCCTAGGGCTATTTGCAAGTCAGGAAAACGGTACACCTTGAGCCAAGAGGAAAGGTAGGTTACAAATTCCTTTATTAATAATAACAACATTCAATTTATATACCGCCCTTCAGGACAACTTAACACCCACTTAGAGAGGTTTAAAAAGTGTGTTATAATCCCCACAACAGCCATCCTGTGATGTGGGTGGGGCTGAGAGAGCTCTGGAAGAGCTGTGACTGATCCAAGGTCACCCAGCTGGCTTCAAGGGGAGGAGTGGGGAATCAAACCTGATTCTCCAGATTAGAGTCCTGCTGCTCCTAGCTATTACACCAAACTGGCTAATTTAATATAAACAAATGTGCTGTGGGCCTGATTCAAACTGGACCTTGTATGCCTGGGAACTGAATTCTCCACAGGGAACTTGCAATGCACATCTGATAGAAAGTCCTTGTGGTGGACTCATACATAAGAACATGGCCGATTCCAGATGGCCCTCCCCATCCCGAAATGTCGTGCGTCGTCGCGCGGAAAACGCGAAATATCGCGTTTTCTCGCGCGATATTTCGCGTTTTCCGCGCGACGACGTGTGACGTTTCAGGATGGGGAGGGCCTTCTGGAATCGGCCCAAGTTTCGGGTTCCTATGGTTCCATCTACACATTACCAAGTCCTCATGTTTGTTGGGGAACAATATGTGCAATGTGAGGCTTGGGCCTCCCAGATGCATGCCGGCTCTTTTCTCTTTGCTGCCCCAGCATGCAGGAAGAAGTGACTTGGGTCTCTCCTCTCCAGACTGTTTCCACATCTGCAAACCACCCCATGGAGCTGCTATTGGCTTCTTTGTAAAAAGTAAATTACTCACATGACTAGACGTAAGTGTCACAATGGAGACTGTAGAATCTGTTGTAGCACTTCAAACTATGGGTGGGAATTCATATTTTCAAAGTCTCCTTGATCTTAAAAAAATAAATACAAAAACATCCGTACAGTCAATAATTTAGCATACCAAGTACAAGCCCCCAAGCGAGACCCAATAGTTGTATACATTCAGAGAACTCAAAAAGAGTCCAGTAGCACCTTTAAGACTAACCAACTTTATTGTAGCATAAGCTTTCAAAAATCACAGTTCTCTTTGTCACTACTACAGACTAACACGGCTACTCCTCTGCATCTATTCAGAGAACTGTATGTATCAATCAGACTTACACATTGTAAAAGGCCCAAGTTCTGTTAGATACAGAGGCCGTTTCTACACAGCTTACCTTATTCTGCAAAATAGCGAAATCTTGCGCGAAATCTTGAGAGAAGACGCTGTTATTGCGTCTTCTCGCACGATAACAGCATCTTCTTGCGCGATAACAGGGTCTTCTCGCGAGATTTCGCTATTTTGCAGAATAAGTTAAGCCGTGTGGAAACGGCCGTAGTGGAAGCTGTTATTCAAATGAATTGTGTTAAGACTATTGAGTTATGCTGATTAGTATGAATAACATTTTGTACGGTGATGTTTTGTACTGATAAATCACTTAATATTTATTGGCTACATTTTGTTTTTATGTTGAATTCATTAATGTGACTGTTTTATTATTGTTGATGTGGTGTAAGCATTAATAGAGAGCCAGTTTGGTGTAGTGGTTAAGAGCACGGGACTCTAATCTGGAGAACTGGGTTTGATTCCCCACGCCTCCCCTTGAAGCCAGCTGGGTGACCTTGGGTCAGTCACACCTTCTAGGAGCTCTCTCAGCCCCACCCACCTCACAAGGTGTTTTGTTGTGGGGATAATAATAACATAATTTGTAAACCACTCTGAGTGGGCATTAAGTTGTCTTGAAGGATGATATAAAAATTGAATGTTTTTATTAGTATTACTAATATATTATTAGTATTACTAATATAATCTACTTTTAAAAATTAGCTCACCAAAGAGAGAGATTAAGTCCTTCTTGAGAGGCTAGTTTTCTAGTTGCAAGGATTTCTTTATATGGCTGAGCATTTTAGAAATTGGTACCTAGCAGCCTGAAATGGTATGGTCTGCTCTTATCCTCATGCATGTGCTGATTTGTCTTCAGGAACAAGAAGGAAGTGAGGGAAGCATAGAAAATTAGCCATGTTGCAATCCTTACAAAGTAAGTACTCAGAAACTGAACTTACACTGCTTCTAATATTATCCTCTTATTTTATTTTATCTATGACATTTATAGTCCACCTTTCTCACTGAGACTCAAGGCAGATTACATAGAGTGAGATTAGTACAATCAGTATCAAGGACATTTCCATACAGTATCAAGGACATTTCCATAAACAGTGTCATAGGATTTACAGAGACGTAGCATTAGCAAGGATCCAATACAGAGCTAATGAATTGCTGAAACAGAACACAATCAATTCTAGGACTGACATTAGATAACATGAAGCGCAGATAGTATAGGAGTACATATTCAAAACAACAGATAATATGTAAGGCAACATAATGGTGAAGTTTGTGGTCCCTAACTCATTAGCGAAGCATCTGAGACTCCCTCCTTACAATACTTCCCTCCTATCTGAGCAAAAAAGCCTTATTGAATAGTTCAGTTTTGCATAGTTTGTGGAAAGCCAGTAGAATGGGGGCTCTCCTGACCTCCTCAGGCAGGCCGTTCCACAGGGTAGGGGCCACCACAGAGAAAGCCCATGTATGGGCTGCTGTTGATTTCTCTCGTAGGTAAGCCAGGCCAAGGCCATGAAGAGCTTTGTATGTAATAATCAATACCTTGAATTGAGCATGGTAACTGGTAGGAAGCTAATGGGGTGACTGTAGGATGGGAGTGATGTTCATGCTCCTGCTCACTCCTGCTAACAGTCAAGCAGCATTGTGTCATGTCAAAGAGCTACATTCCAGGTTTATGCTCAATTTTTGCACCAGTGCAGTTCATGTAAACTTACTAGGTGCTCACCAACAGTGAGTGAATTCCCATTCCTGCCTTTAATAAGGGTCTTTACCATAGAGTTCAGGGATTCCTAGAATGCTATTGGGACTGCAATGTCACTTCCAGGTGATCACAAGTGATGTCATTGTGTCTGCAATGCTTGCCCCTCCCAAAGCTCCAAGGATTTCTAATGCACAGGCTTGGCAGTCCTAAGTTAATGGCAGTAATTTATTATCACACTACTATCACATTTATTATTGCAAGCATAGGACTTTATTATTACTAATGGATTGATGGGAAAGAATCACATATGCCCTCAATGTCAGGCCAGGGCATGCATTATTTTCGCAAAACATAGTATACTTCAAGTTTACATATATGCTGCTTTTGCATCTGTGTGATTGGTGGCAGGGATTGGTAGGGAGTAGGGATAACAACAACAACAACAACAACATTTGATTTATATACTGCCCTTCAGGACAACTTAATGGCCACTCAGAGTGGTTTACAAAGTGTGTTATTATTATCCCCATAACAAAACACCCTGTGAGGTGGCTGAGGCTGAGAGAGCTCCTAGAAGGTGTGACTGACCCAAGGTCACCTAGCTGGCTTCAAGGGGAGGAGTGGGGAATCAAACCTGGCTCTCCAGATTAGAGTCCCATGCTCTTAACCACTACACCAAACTGGATGGACTCGCCAAGGAGAGAGAATAAATTCCAATGATAAAGGGAAAGAAGCTTGCTTCCCTTATGGCTTCTGGCCAGGGAGGCAGAAGCCCTGAAGCAGTAAGTCTTTACCTAGGATTCCATCTTGCCCGGTGGTGGGAGACAATGGGAGAAGTCCTCTGAGAACTAAAGTAATGAACTTTTCACGTACTGCAACTTCAAGAAATACTATTCTGTCTTAATTAAACATTATTTAGAATATGTAATGAGTAGAGATGGGCACGATCGGCATTACGATAGAAAAATACCCACGATAATGGTGTTCGCGCGATTGGGACTCGGGGGATCGGTGCCATCCACGGCGACCGATCCAGCGTTCGGGGGGGGGGCTTCATCGGGGCTTGATTCGGGCCATCGGGATCTGATCGGGGATGCAGGCAATCAGGCACCAGTAATCTATTCCCGGGGCAACGGAGCCAGGGGAATGCCTGAGCTGTGTTTGCCCTCCTTCTATCGCCCTGGAAACCCGAATGGAAGCCCAGCTTTCCTTGATTAGCAGGGCTTCCTTCCAACCACGGAGCAGCAACGCACTCACCAGTTGGGAGAAGAGACCCAGGGGAGGGAGGGGGAAGGGGGTGTTCTGTAGCCATGGGCACTCCAAATGTTTTTTGCTTTTAAAAAAACGGGGCTTTGTAGGAAGAGTGGCTGTTTTTCTGTCTGTCATTCTCTGTTTTTAACCTGCTTTTAAAACACTGTATTTTGTGGGAAAACCTCATTCACAGCTCTGTGTGTGTGTTTAAAATATGCTTTTGGAAGACTGGCTGCTTGCTTTTAAAATCGGATGGGGGGGAATGGAGGATTCTGTCCTGGCTTTTTTAAAAAAGCTGGCTGAAACATGTTGACGGGGTGTCTCTCTCTCTCTCTATTTGGAGAGGCAGGGACGGGTTAAAAACTCCCACCCCTGCTCTATGTGTGTGTGTGTTTGTGTGTGTGTGTGAACGTCCCCTCCCTGAGGGGAGGCGGCTCGTCGCCAGGTTAAAAATCCCCCCTGCTCTAAGAGTGTGTGTGTGTGTGTGTGTGTGTGTGTGTGAACGTCCCCTCTCTGAGGGGAGGTGGCTTGTTGCTGGGTTAAAAACTCCCCCCCCTCTGCTCTAAGTGTGTGTGTGTGTGAACGGTCCCTCCCTGAGGGGAGGCGGCTCATCGCTGCCTCCCCGTCCCCGCTGGGCCCGGCAGTCGCCGCCACCACCCACCTTCCCACATAGCTGGGAACAGCGGGGCGCCCCTCCGCTTTGGCCTCCCCGATCCGATCCATGGATCGGAAACGGGAGATGATCGGTGTGGATCGGTGATTTGGGGTCGTTGCCAGAGCCTATCCCCAATCAGCTTGATCGGTAATTTTTTTTGGATCGTGCCCCCCTCTAGTAATGAGTGTAGGGCGAGAGGCTTGCATGCTTTCACATTTGACTTTTCTAATTTCATTCATTCATTAATCGCATAGCACAATTTGGGAATTGCTGAGCTATGGAGTGAGTTGTGGTGATTTGTCCACTCATAACTGAAGCATAACCTAACATGGGGTACATTTTGTCAAAAGTGTTAAAGTTCTCCTTCTCCCCTTCCCCTCCAGCTATGGTCTGCTAATATTTCTGAAGGAAACGGTTGATAATTTTGGGCCAATTCGTATTAGTTTGTTACGATGCCAGTGCAGTTGCCTTTTCCCACATGGGCAGCTCTTGTGCTAAACTTCCAATGCATATGCGTCAGAGCTCCATTTGCCAAGTAGGTGATGTGGCCACATCCTGAGTGAGCACTGCCAACTCAGGACCACACATCTTCTGCCATATGTTACGTTGCTAGAAATGTTAGCACTGTGGCCTGGGCTCACGGAATCAGCAACCACATCGCAAGGGCCGCTCCAAACTATGTTAGCCACAGGATGGCTGCTTCAAATTATGTAACAATGCTATTTTGTTATAGCATTTTTAAAAAACACAATCCATTGAGATCCATTTGTCACACTCTAGCTTCATACCTTAGCACAATGATCTAGCACAATGGGGCTATGTGGAATAGAGGAAGGAGCAAGCAAATAAGGACAAATAATTGCATCACAGTGCACAATAAAAAGTAAATGGCAGTCAATCAACTGGTGACAGCCAGCATGGTGTAGCAGTTAGACTAGGCACTAGGACACCCAAGTTCAAATACTCACTCTTCTATGGAGGCTCAGCGGGTGACCTTATGCCAGTCATTCTCTGTCAGCCTAACCTAAATGAGGGAAGGAAAAAATGATGCTGTAAGCCAATTTGGGTTCCAGATTGGGAGGGAGGGGGGGATAGTGGATGATAAAAATATACTCTGCTTGACCGAGAGCAGATGCCAGCCCAATGGGAGCCTGAAAAACTACCAGAATGTGAGTCATAGGTGGCTGATGGACTGACGACCTTTCCACACCCCAAAGGGAGACACATTATAATGAGATTTCCCAAGAGGAACTCCGGACTTACCTCATCTACATGCTTCCCCTCAACCACTTACCTTGACTAAGCACCCCAAACCTGGGAGCTTTCCCCGTCCAGTAATTGCTGGGTTATCAAGCACCTTTTTACACCTAGAAGTCCACCCTAGAAAAACTTATCAGACTTCTCCCAACTTTTGTGCTACCTCCAGACAAACCATTAAGTCATTGTCTCTGGAGGGAAGATGTCAGTTTGTCCTCAGGGTACGTTTTCCCCTATAATTGGACTCCCTAGATACCCACTCACTGTGTGTGTGTTCTGGATCCATACACCCACCCTCAAGCTTGCTTGAGCCTCCTCTTTATGGAACGCTGGTCCTTCTCACTGCTGCCTCTGCAGACCTCTCCCTTTGTCAGAACTGGTAACTATCACCCTATCCCAAATTACTCTCTCCCATTTTCCTCTCTGTTTTCTTAGCTAGCCTATGTGTGCTGTGTGTGTTTTGTGCTTGTTGATTGCCCTTTTATTGCTCTTTGACTAAAGAAGCCTTTCCGGTTGAACATCTGCCTGTTTTATTTGAGAGTTCTCTAAGGGAGTAATCCCCATAGACATAGGTGGAGAATTTCAGTTACCCCTTCTCACTTGCCTCCTTAATACTAATTCCTCCACCTAATTAAGGAGACCTTCTCTTTGGGTAACAGTGGGGGCAGTTTTTTCCTTCCTCCATCAGTGTCCCTGAGCACTTCTTAACTTTCTCTCATAGCAGCTGTCGTTTCCTGTAAGGAAAAGTAAAAAAAAAAAAGCTGCTCTGTAGGATGCAGCACGGTCAAAGAAAAATGTGACCCCCCCACCCCTGCCTGCAATACTTGTTGATCCATCCTTCATTGAATTCTCCACTAAAAAAGAGGCAATGAGTCTCTGAACACAGTCAAGCAAGCGACACACAGGTCCTATTTTTGCGCCTCCCAGTTTCTTTCCTTATAGACATTTTGTGGCAGCCTTTAACCCTGCTATCAGAACTAGGAAGTCAAGGCTCTTTATTTACTGTACATTTCAGAGTGACCTCTCTGAGTTCCCTGAGTTCATGGGACATGATGACCTGTCCAGGTATGAAGCAATGATTGCGTGTACTTTCATCGGTGAAGGGAACACATTTTTATCGGTGTTCTTTGCATCAACATCTTCTGCCTTATCAGTCAGTGTCCCGGGAGTGGCACTCGCTTTGTTTGGTGTGGTGGTAGCGTGCCACATTCAGTTCAATGCTGAGACTCTTGACCTCCTGGACTATAGCATACACTGGGCACATACTTATTCCATCCCTTGACCATGTTCCATTCCATATTGAGAAGACCAAATATATGCTTAAAAGCAGGCTAGGAAGGGGGCTGTGGTTGAGTTGGCAGACCATGTGCTTTTCTTGCTCGAGATCTCAGGTTCAATCCCTGGCACTTCCCGGTAAAAAGCTATAGGTGTTGGGAAAGACCTTGGAGAGCCATTGGCACCCAGAGTAGTCCAGCTCTAGTGGTTGTAAAATCATCAATATTCTACAAAGTCTACTGCAGAAGATCCAACAGCATTCAAGATGTTTAGGGGGGAGATCAATGAAAACAGAGTATTGTTTTATAAAATATGCTATCTATCCCCAGTATTCCACAAGCAAGTGGTGGAAATAAGTCACAGGGAGAACCTGTAGATGGAGCACATGTTGCATAGATAAGGTGACAGATCCAGTTCCTGCCATCTTCAGTTTAAAGATAGCAATGGGAAAAGAAATGGGAAAAGCTTCACTATGGGGAGGGGCTGCAGCTCAGTGGCAGACTGTCTGTTTTTTTCATACAGAAGGTTGTCGGTTCAGTCCCTGGAGTCTGCATCTAAATGAATCAGGTAACCAGTGGTTTGGAAGACCTCAGCTTGACACCCTGGCAGAATAGACAACATTGACCTTGGTAGACCAAGGGTCTGATTCAGTCTAAAGGAGCTTCATGTGTTCACCAAATCTGCAGCCTGGCCAGTAGGAATAAGCAAAATTTTTCGTATGTTCGCGCATTTCTCCCCAACCTTTCTCCAAGGAGCACAACTGGTGAGCTTCAGGACTGAGTGGGAATTTGAACCCAAGTTTCTCCAACTTTACTACCCCATCTTGGCTCTCTGACGCTAGAGTGGTGGGATATATAGACCAATAGTCTATTTAACACATTTTTTATCCCACCATTCCTCTAAGGAGCTCCTGTCTTGACAGCACACATGCTTCATCCCACTCCATTTTGTTTTTAAAACAATCCTGTGAAGTATGCTACAGAGCCCAAAGTTATCCACTTGGACTTGGCATAAGACATTCATATTCATTCATTTATTTAAAATATTTGTACACCCACCTTTCTCCTGGGCATCCCAGGAACTAAGGCATGTCATGGCAATATAAAAACAATATAAATCAATTTAATGAAACAAACATGCAAACAACAGAGGGAAAACAAAACTAAAAGCAAGTTACACTCGGACTACCAAGGTATTCCCCCTCAGGTTGCCATGTCCCTTGAGTCCCGCAGTGGGAGATTGGGAGCCTGGCATGTACCTTGCCGGGTTCCTTGGGTTGTTGCTTTGCGCGTGCAGTGTGCGTGCACTCCTGGCTTGCATGATGATGTCACTTCTGGGAAGTGACATGTGGGTCAAAGGGCAGCCCTGCGGGTCAAAGGATACTCCTCAAAGGGCTGAACAGCCCACTGCGGGGCTCAATGGGGTCCGAAACAGGCCCGCTGCAGGGCGCAATTTGGGCTGCTGTAGGTGTGGGGTGCCATGCCACCCAGGAGGTGCCCCCCACCAGCCAAATAAGTGGCCGTGGGGGGTGGGGGAAAGGGTGGGAGCAGGGGATCCCCCATTCTGGGGGGGAATGGCACCCCTAATTCCCCCACCAAGGGTTAGAGTGCTTACAAATTTCTTTGGAATAGTTCTGTTTTGCAGCCACACTGAAAAGCCAGGTAGGTAGGAGCCCCCCTGACCTCTTCCAGAAGGCCCAGAGGCATGGGGCAGCTGGTAAAAGTCTCAAGCCCAGACTGCGGTCAAAATGACCTTGGACAAAGGGGTTTGTGATGAGGGAATGTGTGGGGGGAAGTGGGAAATGGGAAGTGGTCGCAGTGCGAATATATTTGCTTCCTGTAAGAAGCTGCTTTTAGCCCTGTGAAAGGTAATATGGCAAGCCATTCAGAAAACTGTGAGAAAGAAAGAAAAATCCCCCTATATCAGTTATTGCCTCATCCTGTCTGTAAAGTACAAAGAAAGGACAGAAAGGGAGCTGAGGAAAAGCCATAAGAGGGCAATAGTCTCATTTCTGGGGAAGCCAAGTGCAAGCCACAGTTGAAGGAAATAACCAAATCAGCAGCATGTCCAAAAGTTATCAGTAACCAAGACTTGGAAGCTACTCAGTTCTATAAACCAGGAGCATCTGCTTGCTGGGAAATGATTTACCATTTGCCAGCATGCACGGGAGAATTTGTGTTTCTTTAACTGGGAATTCCTCTATCAGTCTTTGTCGCAAATTTATAAAAATGAGAGACCCGTGGCCAATCTTTTGATGGGAAGTTTGGAATCAAATTCAACTTCCTCCTGCCCTTTTGGTTCCATGTTTTTAACTTATAGGTCATTTGCCCTCTATGCTATATCTCACATCTGTCAGCTCTGTGTGAAGATTCTCTTTGGCCCTAACCCCTTTTGGCCTTTCATCACAGTATTTGTGATGGTGAGAATATCTTGAACAAGCATGGCTTCATGTGTTGTGTATTAAAACACTGATAGATGAAGCATGAGTGAATTGTGCTTCCATGTACATTGTGTGTGGGGGAAGCAGCACAACTCCCCTGAGGGGCAATATATAGGGTCAGTCCAGACTTATGCCTTCAACAAGATCAGAGTCTTGGTATGGACGGAGTGATGGTAATCTGTTTTTGTTCATCTAAAACAGGTTATTGGCATTAAACGGTGGGCCAAAGATCGTGCCAAAGATGCTTGTCTTCATTTCTTTTTGGTTTTGTATGTTTTCACCGTAAGATTTTTGGTTTCCCATTTTGTAGCTCGATTGCTTAATTCATTTTCATGTGCTGTTTTTGTGCCCAGTATTAATGATGCAAAAATGTTTTAAAACTTTGCATTTGATGCAAAAAAGTATTGCAAGGTAATTAATGACACAATGAAAAAGACTCAGGGCTTCGATCTGCATAAGGAGAGAGTGAAAAAAGAAGGGGTGGGTTTTAAGTTGAAACAGGGGTGCTATGAAATTTGTTAGAATCTGTAAATGGCAAATAGGAAATCTGAGACCAGAGCTTCTGATTTTTAATGAAAAGCAGCCACAGGGCCTCTGAATTTGATTGGAGCAGCAATGTTGGTAGAAGGGTTGTTCAACCTTTTACCATCCTTTTTGTCTGATATAAATCAGCCCTGAAGCTGCTGCAAACTGGGTTCCAAGGTAATGTTGTCACTCCAAGCAAGGTACAGTTCTAACTTTGCCCCAGTTAGGACCTAAATTACACTATATTTCAGCATTGTGTAGTGGTTAGAGCATTGGACCAGGAGCTGGGAGACCCAGGCTTGAATCCCCACTCTGCCATGGAAGCTTGTTGGATGACCAGGGGCTAGTCACACATGTGCAGCGTAACCTACCTCAAAAGGTTGTTGCAATGATAAAATGGAGGAAAGGAGAATGCTTCAAAGTCATCCAGTAGGTTTCTCCAAACTCTTATAAAAGGATGAATGGTGAGGGACAAGGGCAGAGGGAGAGGGTGTGGGGACTTGAGGTTGCATTTAAACTCCCTTCCCTACAGGGCAGCTCTTGCCTGTTCCTGTATTGCTGTATGCTGATTCAGCATGTCATGGGAAAAGGATGTTGATTCCTGCATCTTGCTCCCACCACATCTCCTTTTTGTGTGTGCATGTAAAGAGCTGTCAAGCCACACCAACTTCTGGTGACCCCATAGGGTTTTCAAGGCAAGAGACAAACAGAAGTAATTTGCCATTGCTTGCCTCTGCATAGCAACCCCAGTCATCTTTGGCGGTCTCCCATCCAAGTACTAACCAGGGTTGACCCTGCTTAGTTTCCAAGATTTGATGAGATTGGGATGTTCTGGGCTATCCAGGTCAAGGCATCTTCTTTAGTGTGTGTGTGTGTGTGTGTGTGTGAAGTTGCAATTGACTTATGGTGGCCCCAGCAAGGGACTTTCAAGGCAAGTGAGAAGCAGAGGTGGTTAGCCAGTGCCTTCCTCTGCAGAGACATCCTTGGTGATCGCCCATCCAAGTACCGACCTGCCTAGCTTCTGAGATCTGATGCAATTGGGCTATACTACACAGCCTTCCCTCCCATCTCCTTTCTTATCCCACCCCAAATAGTAACAATGAAGTAACAATGAAGATTTTAGATGAAGATCAGGTGACATATCTCAGTCTTGATTCATAAGAGTGAGAAGCAAAACTGAAACGGATATAATTGACTCAATGCAGAGAGCTCACAAAGTTGAATAGCATCCCTAATAAACAAAGAGGGAAACAGTTGTCAAATGGAATTTCAAAGAGTTGTCAAATGGAATTTCAAAGAGCAAAGAAATGCATGGTGCTTTGGTTGTTCTTTCCCCACATTCATTAAGAACCTACCCAGCATAAGTACGTTCCGAATTCTACCACCTGGTTTTATCTTGCAGCCTCGGTACAAAGAGTGTGAGAAAGAGGCTGAACAGGTTTCTTTAATCTCTGCTGTGACTAATTATGAAGTCTTCAGTAATATTTTCAGTAATCCTTCAGGAACTGATTCTGATCACTCTCAAGAACTTTTATCCTGAGACTGACTTCAGCCACTGCAGCACTAGCTTGTGGCTCTTAAAACAAAGGTTGTTTGCCCTGTCATGGAGGCTATTGGGGATTGTGTTCTTTTCTCTTTTTCCCTACAACGTCATGCACCTCCTGTTTTTTCTCTATCTTTCCAGCAATATTTCCCCAATCCACTTTCCTGCAATGTTTTGGAAAAGATCGCAGTCAAGCTTGGGGGGAGGGGGCGGAGAACGGGACCCATGTGGAGGGGAAGATCTAGATTGTCTCAGTCCTGCCCACACAGGTGCCATTTTTAGCACATTTTTTTAAAAAATCAGCAATTAGCATATCAATATAAGTAGAAATCATCCCCATGGAAAAGGACTGTAGTAATGCAGGAGGCAATGTTTGCTATGGGGGGCGGGGCAGGGGAAAATGGGGGAACCAGCAACTTGCGCTGTTGTCTTGCTGTATGGAACGCAAGGCTAAGCTTCTAAGACTCCTCTGGTTCCTCATCCCATTACTGATATTGGCCTGTATCCGGCCAATCTGCTCAGCATAACTCGAAACTTTCCTCCATCCTGAGGAGCCTTCCTCCAGCTTAATTTCAAGTTGACAGATGTATTGGTCTGTAGCAGAAGGGCAAGATTCAAGCCCAGTAGCACCTTAAAGACTAACAATATTTCTAAGGTATAAGCCTTTGAGTGTCAAAGCTATCTGATGAAGGGAGCTCTGGCTCTCACTCTTGGAATCTTGCTCTTTCTCCAACTTAAGTCTTCAGCTGGATAACTTTAAATGGGCAGAAGACTGGAAACTTTGCTGAGCAGAGTGGTAGGATACGGTGAAATCAAGTCAGTTGACTTGCCCAGTTCCAAGTCAGTTGACTTGCCCAGTTCCCTCCATTTTATTCTCCCTGTCCTCTCCCCTTTTGGTGGCCCTTCCCCTTATAAAAAGCCTGGCCAATCCAAAGGCTTAACATTGCATACCATACCCCTGTTCCTTCCTGTACCCCAAAGAAGATACCAAAGCCTGCACACACATACACAGCTTGCTACTCTAGGTTACAGGGCCAAGCGACAAGTGACAAATGACACTTGAACGGCAAGTGAACAGACTCATGTATACGAGTGGCCTACGTGATCGAGTGGAGGGCAAGTGGAGGGCAAGAGAACAGGGAGGAATACACGTGAGTCTGTTTACTTGCCATTCAAGTGTAATTCGTCACTTCTAGCTTGGCCCACAGTCTCCTCCATTGACATTCCCAGCTGAAGCTGAAAAGCCCTCCACACAGAGCACCCATGCTGAAGGACTGCGTGGCTACCCTGAGATTTTTATTTATTTATTTATTTAATCACATTTCTAGACCGCCCTCCCCGTGGTTTAACAACAGTTTAAAACAGTAAAAACATTATAAAAACATTAAAACATTATATCAAAACAATTAAAATTGGCGAGTATAAAATATTAAAATACAGCATTTTCCTGCATGGATCCCAGTACAATTGACGTCCTTTGGGTGTAGAGCACAGAGGGTCTCACTGTTGTTGCTTGAATCAACCACAAGGCAGCTGGTGTTCTATCTGAATCTTATCAGAGTGATGACATCTCTCTTCTGTCTTGTGCTCATTTATTTCCCTTTGATCTGGGACCAGGGTGTTATCACTTGCCTTATATGTGGTTTAGATAGCATCCCTTTGAGGTATGGACTATGTGCTAGGCTCTTGTGAAGTGCAGATAGTTGGCAATGTAGCACCACGGGATTTAAGAAGGCTTGATCCAAAAGTTGCTTGCTTGCTTGCTTGCTGGCTTGCTTGCTGCAACCGAGGATACTCTAGAGCTGCGCTTCACCACTGCCTACATGTTAGATGGTCATACTACAATTTCAGTATTGTGAGGGATGCAGTGTTATGTGAAGCTCTCCTCTATGGACCTGGACCACTGATCTTATCCAATACTGTTCAATACTCAGAATGGCAGCAGCTCTCTAAGGTCTTGGTCTTTTCCTAGAGTTCTACCCCAGCTCCTTTTTACTGGAGAGACCAGAGATAGAACCCAGAACCCTCATGTGACCAAGCATGCAGTCTACCACTCAGAGGGCCAAATACATAACACTGGGAGATCTCTGTTGCCCCAGCTTTTTAGAAAGAAGCAGTAGCAGACACCTGGGACTCCACTTCCATGGTGGAAGGGAAGAGGGGGCATCAACCTTCTACCATGTGATTTTTGTCAATTGAAACAGACCTCTCTGGGCTGTTATTATCCCTGGAAGGGGGAAAAAAACCCAGATGTCTTCTCTTTGACTTTTTCATTTTCTAGGGATAGATTCGGGTTGAAGCCCAAAGAGGGTGGAATTTGGGAAGGGGATGGAGTTCAGCAGGAATATGAGGCCATCAGAGTTGCCAGGTCCCCCCAGCTTAATTCTGAGGGACAGGGTTGTGCCAGGTGGGAACAGGAGTGCTGGTTCCTAAAGAATCGACCCCACTGAATGCCATTGCTTCTGGTTTGAACGGAAGTGATGTCATATCAAGCCTCATACCATTTTACTGCATGATCTGCCTGCCTCTGCACGCTTTCCTCTCCCAGTCAGGAGAATGGTGACAGGGGGCAGCGGCTGGGGGCAGGCAACTTTAGTTGCCATAGAGTCCTCCCTCTGGAGCTGCCATTACATCCAGAGGAACTGATCTCTGTAGTGTGGAGATCAGTTTGAATTCTGGGAAATCTCCAGGCTCCTCCTGGAGGCTGGCAGCTCTGTCCACACACCATGGTTTAAAGGGAAATGGCTGCTATTTCCCTTTAAAACTTCTGGGAAGAATTATTCATGAATTACTCAATGTTCCATCTGATTTGGCTCTGAGCTGCAGCACCTCCAACATTTTTTAACTGAAATTGTGCTTGGCTGAGAGGTGCAGTATCCACTTCAGATAACGCTATTGATTCAGTTCAATTTGTGCACATCGGGATTTAGTCCCAAAACTTGTTTTTCATGTATTGGGGCTAAATGATGGGAAATGTCAAACGACAACAATGGAGGAAGTATTTTTGCATGTCAGCAGAATGACTTTGCTTACCCTTCACTAGCTGAAACCAACCTCATCACATCAAGAATTATGGGTAAAAGCTGCAGGACAAAAGATGAACTGTTGTTGTTATTTAGGACCAATGTTGTTGTTATTTAGGATCAATGAGCATCTTCTTGCTGCTTGAAAGGAAATGATAAGTTGGACGAATTAGTTCCCAAGTAACTGATAATGCAATCGTGAGCAGAGTTTCATTCTTCAAAGCCCACAGACTTCAATAGACTTATAAGGGTGTAGCATCTTAAGATTGCACTGTTAGAGGCTACACTGATAAGCAACAAAATCCTAGGGGTAGAGCCAAGGAGATATCCAGTCGCTCTGTCTTCTGTGCCAGTACTTTCCTTAAGTCCTTCACCCCACTCTCTTCTCTGCCAGCTTTTGCAAGAAGGGCTGTCGCTTTTGCTTCATATCAAAAAGGAGAAGGTGGGTGGAAGGACTGAAAGAACAGTCAGGTTGCGTATTCTCCTAGTACCTGGAAGTCATTGAAAGGACCAGTACCACCTCCAGCTGAAGGCCCGGCAACCCTTTGCAATCTTTCCTGAGCTGCAAGATTGCTGCCTTGCCTCACCTTCTGTTTAATCAGAACATGATGATACGAGACCATTGCTCTGTTTGATCTGTCCGGCATAGGACTGTCTATTTTTCCTGGCAGTAGTGCTCCAGGGTCTTAGGCTGGTATTGGAATTCTTGGGACTATTGCTCTGTGGCAAAGCAGTGATGGGGGTAGCATGGCTCGCCAATGGCTGGCACCTGGTGGGAGATGAGGGGGCAGGGATGTGGAGGTGCCAAAGAGTTTCCCATGATTCCTATAGAGGAATCACATCATTGGGGGGGGGTCCCCCTGAAGTGATGTCACAGCACACTTTTTTACTTATTTTTTTCTCCTGAGATAGTTGTGGTAGGTTGTTGGTGGGAAGTCTCCCACCATAATGGGAGACCTGGCAGTCCTAGATGGGGGACCCTGATTTGTAGTAGAGAAATGAAGAGAGGAGGACACTGCTTAGCTTTCCTCCTGCTCACCACTTATGCCATGATATATGTAGATGCTTGGAACATCATCAGTGAATGAATGAATGAATGAATGAATGAATGAATGAATGAATGAATGAATGAATGAATGAATGAATGAAGCTTGGCATGGAGTTTAGCAACCACTCTCTGACTTTTCTCTACAACAAAGCAGGGCTCCCATGATTGTTCCTTGGGTGGAATCTTTCCCCCGCTTTCCACCTGAGCTTTCTAACTAGAAATGAATTGAACCTCGGAGCTTCTGCAAAGAAAGTAAATGCTCTACTAAGAGCCAAGCTACAAGTGACACCCGACACAGGTTGGACACTTGTCAGCTTCCCTCAAGTTTGGATGGGAAATGTAGGCAGCTTCGCAGAATGTTGGACAAGTGACAGTTGAAAAGTCCATTGGACAGCAGCCAAGCTGCAAGACCAGAATGCCTACATTTCCCATCAAAACTTGAGGGAAGCTGACAAGTGTCCAACCTGTGTCAGGTGTCACTTGTAGCTTGGCTCTTAGCCACAAGCCCTCCCTCAAAAACAAGATGAAATAGGAAAACGAAATATTATAGCCATGTTTGGTGCAGACAAGTATGGACTGGACTATACCAGAATGCAGTTCAAACATATCGTCTGCCTATAGGGTTGCCAGTTCTGGATTAGGAAATACCTGGAGATTTTGGGAACAGATCCTGGGGATAGTAGGGCTTGGGGAGGGAAGGAAGCTCAGCAGGGTATAATGCCATAAAGTCTACCTTCCAAAGCAGCTATTTTCTTCAGGTGAACAGAGCTTTGTCACCTGGAGATCAGCTAAAATTCTGGGAGATCTCAAGTCCCACCTGGAGATTGGCAACCCTATCTTCCTGTAAGCTGATATATATTTACACATATGTACATTAACCACTGTACCACATACTGTAGATTTATGTAGTAAGGCCCTGAATAAGGCTCTTAAAAGGCTTCATTATAGATTTGGCACCCAAATCTCAGACTAGTCCCCATGCTAGCTTTCTGTCCTGTTCTTCTTTAGCCAATGTGAAAAAATGAGTATGTACAAAATAGCAACAAATACAGAAGAGCATCAACAGGCAAGCCTTAAAAATAAAACAGCTCTCAGTGTTCATTCATAAATAACTGCCATAAGTACATGTTTAGTTTCCCCAATGGGACAAATAGCAACTTCCTGTGGTCATTTTAGATTGGGGGGAAAGCCCTAGGGGAGGCTTAATCCTCTCTTGCACTACACTGTGGTCCCAATGTGGATCAGGCTTGTGAGAGCTGAGGAAGCACAGCTGTTGACTTGATCCAGGGATGTATGCAGGAAAAAGACATTTGTTAGTTAGTTTATTATTTAGTTCATTTATACTCTGCCTTTCTCCCCCATCGGGACCCAAAGCAGCTTACATCATTCACCTCTTCTCCATTTTATCCTCACAACAACCTTGCGAGGTAGGTTAGGCTGAAAACATGTGACTGGCCCAAGGGCATCCGAAAAGCTTCCACGGCAGAATGGGGAGTCTTCCAGATCCTATTCCAACATTCTAACCACTACACCACATTGGGTCTCCACTGTGGCATTATGTAGTAAGGCCCTGAGTTTCTCCTCTTCTAGTTCTAAATGTATTTGCAGGACAATTGAAACATCTAAAAACTTCTCCCCAAATCATATTTCTTTCACTGTACAACATGGTCTGAGTTTGAAAAAACATGAACATCTGACTTCATTTCCAACTCTTTTGGGGGTGGGAGGATACAAGGTTCCAAAAATGCAGCAATGATACATTTCCATGCCCCCATCTCTGTCACCATTTCTGAACACACGTGCATGAAATTGTTTTATACAACCAAAGCTGGTATGGTGTATTCTGACTGGTAGCGATTCTCCAGAGATTCAGGAAGAGGTCTTTCACACATCTGACTGTACAATCCATTGAAGTCAATGGGATTAGACTGTGAGACTCTTTGTAGAATATTTGTTCAGGTGGGTAGTTGTGTTGGTCTGTAGTTGAAGAGCAAGATTCGGGTCCAGTAGCATCTTAAAAGATCAACTAGATTTCCAGGGTATGAGCTTTTGAGAGTGAGAGCTCTCTTTGTTAGATACCTGATATCTGACGAAGGGAGCTCTCAAAAGCTCATACTGTGGAAATCTAGTTGATCTTTAAGGTTCTACTGGACCCGAATCTTGCTCTTTTTAGAGTTGCAGTGTTATTACCTGATCCTTTAACAGCAGATGCTGGGAACTGAACCTGGAACTTTTACTTTCTGCAACCCAAGCAGGCACTCTACCCTTCTGTTGTTACACACAGACCCACACATCTCTCCTTCTATGTGATTATGGCAGTTCTGTGTTTAAACAGATGAGAACCAACCCTGTAATGCCCCAGCAGCACTCAACCACAGTGGCTTGTGATAGGTTAAGGAAATGAACTACCCTCTGTGGGAACAAAGGATTTTGTATTATAGAAAACTTCTCTTTCCGCCAACAGCTCCCACAGGCATAGCTGAGAAAGCGTAGGTTGTATCTTACTTTAAAAATATTTTTAAAACTTACCACCACCATCACCACAATCACAGGGGAAAGAAAAAAGAATTTATGATGATGAAATACTGGACTCTTTTCAACAGCAAGAGAATGCTTCTTCCTGCTTTCCCTTCCCTCATGAGTAAAGCACAAACTGGAAGGGGTTAACGGGTGCGAGGTTCACAGCTGGAAAAATGTTAGTAGCCATGAAACAGCCTGGAACAGCATAAACCAGGGGATCGGCTGGAGCCTGCTGGAATTTCATTCAAGTTGGCAAAGGCTCCTGTGGTCTCCAGCTCTGACATCACAGTGTTTTACGTCACCATGGAACGCCTCCAGCCTCCTGTCCCTTTTCATCACCCTCTCCCTCTTCAGCCACTGACTCTGATTTGTAAGTACTATGATGGTTATACAACTCCTATCACAAACTACCACCCCCTCCTTATACTACTGTTGTGTGTATGACTGGTTCTAGTCCTCAGAAATTACCATACCAAATTCAGGCTTCACAGAAAGTGAGTGAAAGAGAGCCAGAGAAGACCGAGTTAAGTTATCCTGTTGCCACAAGATCTCTCTCAGCTAATGGAACATTTATAGGGCTGTACAGAAATTATTATTTTGCAGTTGTGTGCTTTTTAACAGACTGGATTGACATAAATGTGCACATTACACATACTTGCCATTTTTGAGATGCTGAAGAAAATCTAAGATAATCAGACAAGTTTCCATTTATTGTTAGGAGGAGGGGGGGTGTACTTTCGGATTGACCTTTCTTTTTCATTTGCTATTGCAGCCACAAGCATGTCCTTAATTCTCAGCTGTACTGATTAAAAAATTACTCTGGCCTATTAAAATTATACACCAATAATTAATCAACTAACTTACTCATTGCCCTTACCTGGATAGCTCAGGTGAGCCAGATCTCATTAGATTTCAGAAGATAAGCAGGGTCGGCCTTGATTAGTGCTTGGATGGGAGACTTCCAACAAAAAGGGTTGCAGAGCCAGGCAATGGCAAGCCACCTCTGTTACGTCTCTTGCCATGAAAACCCCACCAGAGGTTGCCATAAGTCAGCTATGACTTGAGGGCACTCTCCACCAACAACTTACTCATTAAATTGGATTGGATGTGCTCAGTGCTTAATATTGAAAAGCACTAGTCCTGCTCAACTCTGAATGGAAGTATCACTGTGTCACATGGAAACATCTCCAGTCCCAGATGTGTAGAGATTGAAACAGGTGTTATGACTGGGAAATGCAGGGTACCTCAATTAATGCACAAGTGAGGAAATCTCTAGATGTGCAGGTTTTTAAAGAGGTGGGTCCAGATTCTTCAGACCCAACTTGGGTTCTTGCAGCCACACAACTGTGGGGAACGGATGTTAAAAAATAATGGAGAGCCCAAACAGCCTCAAAATGTGTCTGTGGGGGAGGAAGTGCTCCTGCCTCCCTCCTCAAGCTGTTTCCTATGTCAAAATAGCACGGGGAGAGACAATTTCCCTGTTTTACTGCTCCATGTGCACAAAATACTCCTTGTGAAGCAGCAACAACGCAGGCACACACACACCCTGTTGGCTCGCTATTTTGGAAAACAGATTGAGGGGGGAGAAGCCCTTCCTCTCCCCCCGCCCCCCGTGGTGGCATTCTGAGCCTGTTTGGGTTCATTTATTTATTTTTAACAGCCATTTATTTTAATAACCTTTATTTTTAACAGCCATTTATTTTTTAACTGCTGTGTGGCTATGGGAACCCAAGTTGTAGGAACCTAGACTCAACAGACTGAGAGCCAGTTTGGTGTAGTGGTTAAGAGCGTGGGACTCTAATCTGGAGAGCCGGGTTTGAGTCCCCACTCCTCCACTTGAAGCCAGCTGGGTGACCTTGGGCTAGTCACAGCTCTCTGGAGTTCTCTTGGCCCAACCCACCTCACAGGGTGTTTTGTTGTAATAATGTATGTAATAATGACATACTTTGTAAACCACTCTGAGTGGGCATTAAGTTGTCCTGAAGGGCGGTATATAAATCGAATGTTATGCTATGTTATGTTATAACACTTTAAAAACCTCCTCATCTAGAGAGACACTGACACTGGACCCCTTATAGGACTTCCTCGGTCACAGAAATATGGATTTGAGCACATTATACCTTAGTGATATAAGCATATTCTAGTGAACTTTGTATGAACTTTAATGTAGTTTGCATAACCACACGGATATTATGTTCATCTTTGGCAGCCAATTAAAAATAGTGGGCCGTAGCAGATGAATGGTTCTTAAGCTGTTAGAATGGACGAATGATGATCTGTTCACTTAACTTTTCCTGTCATCTTTAATGATTTATATAACTGGACATAGCGTCACTTTTTGGCTAAATAGAATGGCACATGATTGAAAATCTGAATAATTAATGAAATTAAAACCAATCTTAATTTTATATTGTTTTCACATGTAAAAGATCTTAGATGTCTCATTAGATATCATTTGTCAATTACTTTAAAAGATTCTACCCACTGCCAGATAAGGGGACAGGATCTTGCTAAAAGAAATCTTATGAAGATCTAGGTGAGAAAATTGTAATTGTCTGTGTGTTTATTAAAAATTCAGTGCATTTCATAGTAAACTTGATTTTGAATCAATCTTAGATTTAATTGAGAGATGTTAAGCGAATTCATCTTTGTAGCTTGTATCTGTTCTATTCTTATTTGTTCTGTTTTAATAGGACTTTATATTTTGATATCTTGCTTTATTAAAATAATCATTATTGAGAAGTCTCTGTGTTTTGGTGGGGATAGTATAACCAAGAAGAACCCATATAAATCATTTGTACTAATTAACAGGCTCTCCAAGAGAGGTCTTTGTTTTAGGTCTCAATTCATGGGGCCTTGAAGCTGTTCAGAGGTGGGATATAAATCTTGACGCTGACCAGTTAGTAAACCTTAATGAGACACAGAGCCAAGCTACAAGTGACGAATGACACTTGAACGGCAAGTGAACAGACTCATGTGTATTCCTCCCTGTTTACTTGCACTCCACTTGAGCTCCACTTGATCATGTAGTGATCAAGTGGAGTGCAAGTGGAATACACGTGAGTCTGTTCACTTGCCGTTCAAGTGTCATTCGTCACTTGTAGCTTGGCTCACAGATATGCTTTCCATTACACCTCTTTCCTGAGACCAGAACGATAAACTCTGTGGATTTCAGGCTGAGAGGCAATGGTTCCCCTTTACAGAGACAAATAGGACAGAGATGATGAGACCATTTGCCCACCTGCCTGGAAGAAGCAATCGAGATAGCTTTTTTGGATATTATGAATTAAAGCATAAAAGACAAAGACAAGCACCTTGTTCTGACTGGGGAAACCTGCAGCACACATGGGAACTCAAACCCAGTTCCAGGATAGGTCAGGTAGAAAACATTCCAGCTGGGAGGGAAAGAGTTAAAAGGTTTACCACAGTCCATGAAAGTTGTGCCAACATAGGAGCAAGGAATGGGGGAGAAATGAAGTCTACCTTGACCAGGCCCTGTTCCAAAGTTCCAGTTTTGCCTGTATCTATTCCTTGCAATGGAATATCAAGGTAAAACCAGTTACTTATACAACCTAGTTAACGTTTTGGTTTTGTTTCTTTTGATTGGTTTCTGTAATATTCAGGCTGTTTCCACACATCCTTAAAGGGACGGCCCACTCACCAAATGCTGGCATCTTTTCCCCTTCACTCCAGACATCTCCATTTTCAAAACGGTTGCAAGCTGTTTGGCTTCTGTTTTTTTGGTGCCTTTTCTGGGAACACACTTTCCTGTGAAGGGGGAAAGCCACCAGCATTTGGTGAGTGGGCTGTCCCTTTACGGAATGTGGAAATGGCCTCATACAAATATTCTGATATGTTTCCTATGTTTCTGTGCTCCTAGAAATTGGAACAGTTTGTTAGTGAATAAAGATCTTTTTTCTTCTTATTTAGAAGGTCTCAGACTGTGACCAAAGATTCTTACCTAAAGTGCCTGTCCATGCACAGACTGAAACTCCTGACTAAGCCATAGTTAGTTCACAGGCAATGAGGAAGAGGAGTATGTGTGGCGGATAGCACACACAGTCATCTCTATCACTGCCTCAAATTGCTGAGAGCAACAGAAGGACAGAGTCTGAGGTGCGGCAACATACCCCACATGATAGAAGGGCAGGATGCAAGTGGACAAGCCTCATCTCACAAATGCAGATTCACCACTTCCTCTTGGGTAGTCTCGGGCAAGGAGGGCAAAATGATGGTGGATCATCACACAAAAATCAAACATATCCACAGTTCATGGCTTTTGTAGTTATAGGAACGAGCCTTGGAAACCACTGGGCTCAGGCACTCTCTCTTCTCCTCATACACAGCTTGGAAATGGATCGTATCTACCTGTGTCACCAGCCACTGCTTGACTTGATACATCTGATCCAATTTGTGGTTTGTTCCTTGGCCTTCCAACTTGGATTAAACCCACACATGGAGTCCTAATTGGTTTGCCATGAAAGAGTAAATATCATAGAGTTCTAGAGCTGGAAGGGGCCTGATAGGCCATCTAGTCCAATCCCTTGCTAGGTACAGGAATCCAACACTCCTGACAGATGGCTGCCCGCTAGACCACTCCTGACAGATGGCTGCCCGACTTCTGTTTGAAGATCTCCAGTGACACTAAATCCCATAGTAATAGATTCCAGTGCTGAACTGTTCACTGTTAGGAAATTGCATCCAATCCCAGGTTTAGTGTGATGTGGAGGGCACAGTTCTCCATAACCAGAGCATCGCAACAGAGAAGATTGTGGCCACCACAAGGCAGGGGTACATAGAGGATCTCAGTGATTTGTATGAGAAAAGGTATATTTGGTGCATGTAATGCACATTCAAGAAGGTACTTACAGTCACTCTTAGAGATCATGAGACAGGACCTAGGTTAAGATGTGGTATTCTGGGGTGCTTCCAGCTGGCTGATCTCTAGAGAGACCTTGTGGTTTCTTGGCCATGCTATTGAATTATACATGTAGTGGTTAAGAAAGTCCAAACCACTCATTACCCAGTGGGATTTTTCATAGTTGCTTACTTCATTCAGTTGAGAGAAAGCATTGATTTTTGTAATTGTTGTGTGTTGTGGATATCGGTTGGTGTACACAAATTCAGTACAGAGACCCTTGAACAGATTAGTAAGTCTTTAATAGCCTAGTTATCAGTCCAGAAGTGCCTGCCATACTACAAAGAGGATGCATGAAGTGCATAATGGAGAACCACATGCCAGGAGAGACCTTTCATGGCAGCATACATTTAATTTTACCCAATATTGATGGATGAGCGGTCTGCTCTGTGGTTTTAACAAACCATTTCCCCAATGATTTCAACACATACTGGAACTATGTTGCCAGTGTGATAGTCTGGTTGTGATGTAATAGAAATTATAGATGATAAATGAAAATTGGGGGGGGGGGTGGAGATGGTGCGGGGGAGAGATACAATATTATATTGCAGAGGAGTTAGCTGTGTTAGACTGTAGCAGCAAAATCAAAAAAAGTCCAGTAGCACCTTTAAGACTAACCAACTTTATTGTAGCATAAGCTTTCGAGAATCACAGTTCTCTTTGTCAGATGCATAGAGGGTATGAAGAAAGTGGCCAGAGATATATAGATGGTAAAGGGAAGGGGGATATATCTCTGGCTTATATATCTCTGGCCAGTTTCTTCATACCCTCCATGCATCTGACGAAGAGAACTGTGATTCTTGAAAGCTTATGCTACAATAATATTATATTGCTTATTATTAAGACAATGTGGGGGTAGCCAGAATACTAGATAACTGCTGAAATTTGTTTTGCAAATGCAAGATTGACCAAGAAGTTGGTGTCCAGTCCTTTTTTAATCTTATTTTTTTAAAATGTTTTCTAGAGATAGAACTTTGATTACATATGTTTATTTTTGTTCTAAGAGAGAAAACCATATATGTTTTCAAGTCCATGTGTCTACTGTCTGACTTTTGGATGCAAAGTACACATCCACATACATAAAATTATCAAAGTTGGGTCCATATACTGTACTTATTTACAACACAGAGCAAATGGAACAGCATCTATAATTTAGAGAAAGTTTGTTTTGTTGAAATTAGGGATGTGAGGGTATGGGTTGGACCAACCACCTTGTTTTGCTCAATTCTGCCCAATTCTCTTCCTTTCTATAGCCTTCGCCCACATCCCCAGCATAGCCCCTTGGGTAGCCAAAAGAGACCAAACCTCCCTTTTCCATCTGGGCAAAGTCTGGTTGGATCCAACTCTAGGCATTTTGTTTTCATTGCTTTTATTTTTTTGTACATGTTTAAGAAGAGTACTTTTGTTCCGTCTATTTTTTTCAGAAAATATCTCATTTTTGTTTGTTTCTTTTAAATAATGCATTTTAAATAATGTCTTATGTCATATACAATTGTATACCATTTATATGTTACATATTTTAAATGCAACTGATGCAGAGCTAGGTAATGGCAGTGCTTCTGTTGAACGTCCTTAACGTGATCAGGGGGAAAGGACAACGGCTGTTTCATCTCGAGTATGGGGAAATCATACCAACGGGAACTTTTAGCAGAAATGGAGTTGTTACAAAATTTGGTAACTAACAGTTCCTGTAGAAAATCAGTGAGGCATTAACTACTGGTTATAATTAAGGCCAGCGCAGACATACGGCAACCGACTTAGCACTGTGGGGAGAAAAAGTGCATGCGAACATTCTACTTGCGTGAGTGGGCTAACATCAGAGGAGCTGCTTGTGGAAAATTCCATGAGCTCAAAACTGTAAGGCTTTTTTTGGCTGAGCTGTCTTCATTGACGCGCCTTAGCATTGCTCAGGGGTTCTGCTATCCCTTGAGCATTATCCCATTATACTTTTATACCTGTCACCATGTGCAATATGAAGTAAATTCCATTCCATTCAATAACCTCTGACAAATGTGTGTTTAGAAGTACAGCACAAGGGCCCTTCAATTAATCTTTGCTGTCCTCATTCCAGCCTCTTGTCAAGTTACGGCTCTTTCTGTCTTCCTCAGAGCCCATCTTCAAAACGGAGGGGCTGTGGCTCAAGTTCAGTCCCTAGCCTCTTCACATAAAAGGATCAAGTTGCAGGTGATGTGAAAGACCTTTCTTTGCCTGACACTTTGGCCATTTCCACACACGTTGAATAATGCACTTCCAATGCACTTTCATAATCCTTTAGAAGTGGATTTTTTGTTCCACACATGGAAAATCAGTTTCAAATCTTCACTAAAGAGTATTGAAAGTGGATTATCCAACGTGTGTGGAAGCAGCCTTTGCCTGTCAGAGTAGACACCACTAACCTTGACAGACCGATCATCTGACACAGTACTACGGCAACTTCATGAATTTATGTGTTCATTGGTAGCCTGCTGCAATCTTCTATGAGCAACCCATCTAGTTTTAACAAGTAGAACACCCCTGTGAGCAGTTATATGTTAAGTTACGGGCTGGAACATAACATCTGCATATCTGTCCATGGAGTGATCCCCTTCAAAATACAAGGGGGGGGGGAGATCACATGACTATGAGTAAAACATTCATGTAAGAAAAATAGATTCAGGGATAATAGCCTGATCTTCTTCATGATATACTAGCTTTTGACATATAGGACTTTTTCCCCTTTGGGGGACTCAGATAAGTGATCACCTAGAGTCCAAGAAATTAATTTTCCTCATGTATAAATTAGCTATAGGTTTTCCCATTGATTTCAGCTATATTTAACTACATTTCTGTAGATTAGAGCCACTGCTTCTTAGTGTACAAATTAATTTCTTTTAAAATACCAAACAGGTTGTTCGTGATGTTTCAATACTCAGAGCAAAATAAAAACATGTTCTTTCTTGTACCAAGGAGGAGAGCCAAAATGGAGGAGATTTACAGTGCCATCCTAACCAAAGTCCCATCTTTCTTTTGGCTTCAATGGACTTAGAAGGGTGTAACTCTGCTTGGGATTGCTCTTGGATAGCGGGACTGTTCAAGGGAAAGGAGAGGCAAATCCAGGCCTGTGTTTTGCCTCCCCTTCCTCCTCTGTTTAACTATATACAAACTTTATACACAAGAGAAGCAAAGCCTCCTGTTTCCGTCCCGATGAGGTCAGAAGGAAGCCGCAGCTGCTAGAAGGAGAGCTTCATGAACGTCAACAGGGGACTGATCAAAAGATCGGACTCTTACAGTCTGGGTGTGTCATCCAGGCAATAAATATTAGCGGATTTTTTCTGTATATTATCATCACCATTCATATCCTTATTAGCTCCCTCCTCACTCCCCAACACTTTCAGACCTCTTCCTGCTGTTTGTGACCCCCAATAATAAATTCCAGCTTTCACAACTGAAAAAAAAAGGAACTTGCATTGTTGCCAGGATTACAAGTGGCTGGAAGAGTTTTGATGCTTGCTTCATTCATGGAGGAGGACTTTGTGCCGTATTCAGCAATGACCCGGACCAAGGATGCTGCTACCAAGGACGTAGGCATAAGCACCTAAGGACACTGCTGTCCCTCCCAAATATGCCATCAAAAATGCCTGTGGATCAGCTTAATGTGGCCATAGCAATCTGCGATCTTGCAATTTTTGCAATCTCACCTTACCCCGTTCTTGCAAATTCAATGTATTGTCATCATATTTTGTGTGGCTGCCTTGGCTAAGAGTTTTGTGTGTGTGACTCTTTTTGGCAGTAGACGTGTCCATGGGAGCCTGTATCTGTGGATGTATCATGTTTACTAGACCAGGCCATCTTTGCTGGTCTGTTTTTCTACCATGTGGCTTTGTTAACCAACAAGGGTCTCCTGTCCCTGAGACTCATGTAGAGGACAAACCAAGAACTCTTGGACCAGTGTTGACTTGGGTACTGGGGAGATCCCTGTAGCATAATTAACAAGTTGGGGATCATAGACTTCATCATCATTTTTGCCTCATATATTATCTGCTGCTTTAAATATGTACTCCTATGTACAACCAGCGCTCCATGCTGTCTACTGTTATTCCTAGAACTGATTATGTTTTGCTTCAGTATCTCTACTGTGTCTTGGATCCTTGCTAATGCTATGTCTTTAAACTTGTATATGTTTACCTTATGGTATCGTATGTAATCTGCCTTGAGTCTCAGTGAGAAAGGCGGAGTATAAATGACGTAAATAAAAAATAAGTAAAATAAAGAGAAGTCTCTCTATAAGGCAGAAATTCCCAGTAGGGCACATTCATACCGAAGTAGCCCAGCTGCCATATGGCCCAGGAGATGAGCATTTTGTTTCACACTCCAGAGCTCTTCACATCCATGGTCACATGGTTGTCAGGACAACAACTGGAGCCCTCCCAATAAAATGTCTCCAGTGATTCAATCATAAACGCAGGAAGGCCATCATACCAGACCTCTGTCTGGTGGACCTCTGTCCACCACTGTTCTGAAGCTGCTGCCATGTTTCAATTGCACTGCTGCACTTTCTGTAATCGCCACTAAAAGAAAAAGAGAGTGCTGCTATTTTTAATATCTGTATATAATGCTTTTAATGTTTTATGATAATGTTTAATGAAATGTTTTTAATGTTTTTAATGCTGTTATCCGCCCTGAGCCTGCTTGCGGGGAGGGCGGAATATAAATATGATAAAATAAATAAATAAAATAAATAAGTCATCAAGTTGGACTGCCACTCAAGCACTCCCATCACACCCATGTTCATGCAGAATTCCTGGGACCTCACCTGTTACCCAGCACCTTGCTTCACCCTTAGCATCCTAACCCTAACCCACCAATAGACTGCTTGGTCCAGAACCCTTGGCCTAATGCCAGCACAGGTCACTACCCTGCACTGACTTTGATCACTAATGGGGCTCTCTGTTGAAACCCAGGTAACTCGAAGCGCACAAGAAGGGCAATTCGGACATGCCATTTTGTTTTGTAGTTGGTTCTGCAATGGAACCTCTGCCACTGCTGACCAGCATCCTCAAAACAAGACACCTAGAAAACTAATGATTAAATGCGGATACAGAATGGATGAGTGTGTGTTTGTTCAATAATAAGAGGTCTACCAATGAAGCAGAAGCAAAGAAGAGACATGGGCACACAGGAGAGACATCACACACACAGCCTATATGGCTTTGTTGCAGGAAGATCCACTGCTGAAGAGCCAAGCCACTGTACCGTTTTAAAACATTAGATTGCCAGTGGAGAACCAGCTGTGGTAAACACCACCTGCACAATATAGAGTGTCTCGTGTAGTTGTTGCTTTTCTTCTGGCCATGGTTGATATTGCCTGCAAGAAATATGTTTTTTTTAAAGCCTGATAGTAAAATACATGACATTTACAAGTCCCAATAAAAATGATCATCTCCAGATGTCTTTTGTATTTGCCACAGCTTTTCAGAAGTAAGGGAGACCTTTTGATGGAAACACTCATGCATTCACATGGCGAACATAGAGATGTTTTATACCTATTGATTTCCAGATAGCAGCCTCTGTCAAGAAAAAACCACATGACTCCACTTGTCTTTTCGATTCAAGCCTTTTGGTCAATTGCCATCCATTCTTTGTTTTAAGTAGTATGTGCCAAAACCATAAAAGCCCAGGGGAAGTGAGAATCTCAAGGAAGGAGCCAAGATCAGCTATGCAAATACCACTAGTAACTTTTAAAAGTTAAAGACAGCTCTGTGGAAGTTACAGTAAGTCAATTGTATGTGAAATGTGCACAGTGGCCCTATACATAATAGAGTTCTCCCCTGTCCTGGATCTCAACATTGGGGGCCCCATAAAGGGTCAGGTTGTAAAAGATGCATGTCTGGAAAACAAAACAGTTACCTTCTTCAATGGCCAGCGAGTGATATCATGCATATCCAGACGGAAGATCTGGGTTGCATGACACTATGATACTATGGCCCAGGGCTTTTTTTCAGCTGGAACGTGGTGGAACAGAGTTTCAGCACCTCTTGAAAATGGTCACATGGCCGGTGGCCCTCCAGCAGTGCTGCATGGCGGGGAGGGCAATCTAAACTCCCCTCTGTCTGGAGATCAGGAGGCGGGGCCACCGGCCATGTGACCATTTTTGCTGAGGGTGATTTAAACTTTAACCCCCCCTTGTTCCAGTGGACCCAAAATTACATCATTGTGTGGTCCTGAGTTCCACCACTGAGTTCCACCACCTCTTCTCCCCCCCAAAAACCCTGCCATGGCCCACCTTCTGGGTTTCTCTTGGCTTCACTGTCTGTTTTCCAAAACCTGCTTTGGTATGATCTTTCTGGGAAGGTTGTTCTCCAAGTGGGTTTGGGAGCCAGGTGAAGGGCAAAGTGCAGATTCCCATATCTCCATGCCGGATCCATTTGTTCTTCATTTGTCCCCATTCCCCTCCCTGTCACCAATGGGCTTTTTGTTATTTTTTCAGCCATCGGTAGTAAATATAGTGTTGGTGATACTGCCATTTTAAAAAAATACCTGGCAAACAGTCCACCAGTGGCAGGTAAACAGTGAGCACGAAGGGAAAGCGTGGAAAAAAATCCCTGTGCAGATGTTTCACTGGAGCTCCAGATACTTTTGTAGCGTCAATGAAAAGCAAAACAGAGAATCATCCCCATGGGGAAGCAACCTTGGTTTATGGAAGTGCAAATGAGAGAAGCGTTTATGTAATGCATTTTATTATATTTATTTAAAACATTTGCACGCCACCTTTCTACTCAGAGTCCCCAAAGTGGCAAACATTAAAAAATGTAAAACATTTTAAAGAATTTAAATGTGAAACAACATTTAAAATAGTATAAAAATAATTCAATAAAAACACACACACACACAACACCACAAACAGGGAGAAGGGCCAATAACATTTACTGAGGGTATGCCAAATGGAACAACAATAAATAAGTCTTTGCCTACTGGCAAAAGATGGCAATAAAGGGGGACAGATGAAACTTCCTGGGGAGGGAGTTCCAAAGTTTTGGTGTCACAACTGAGAAGACCTTTTCTCAGGTAGCCATCAGTCTAACCTCTTGGCAGCAGCACCAAAAGGAGGGTCTCTGAAGATGACTGGAGCAAATGGGTGTGTTCATATGGCAGAAGAAGGTCCTTAAAGTATTCTGGCCCAAAGCTGTATTGAGCCTTAAATTGGGCCCAGAAGCAAATTAAAAGAAGGCACAAGACTGGAGTTTATGGTCCCATGAGCCACTCCAGTTAGCATTCTGGCCACAGCTAGGGTTGACAGGTCCCCCAACCCCCCAGCAGGAGACAGAGAACCACCACCTACCTTACTGCTTCCCCCTGTTGTGTGCGCAGGCTCCTGGCTTCTGTGATGACATCGCTTCTGGGAAGTGACTTCATCATGCGGGTCACATGCTGCCCTGGGAGCATTCCCGCACTCCCCAGGGGGCCAATTCAGGCCACAGTGAAGCGCAGGAGTGCTGCTGCACTCTGCAGTAGCCCAATTTGGGCTGAACCAGGCCCAATTCCGGCTGAATTTGGCCGGTATGCAGGAGTGCACCACACCACCCAGAGGCACACCACACTGCCGGGGAGCTCGCCATGCCACCCAGGAGCATGCCCTGGCAGGCACATTCCCCCTGCTGGCCAGATAAGCAGGGGCAGGGGGTGGAGAGTAAGAGTGGGGGATCCCCCACCCCCGGTAGGAGGCAGGTATCCCTAGCCACAGCATTCGTTACCAATTGTAGCTTCTGGACAGTCTTCAAGGACAGCCCCACTTAGAGTACATTCAGTAATCTAATCTATATGTTTCCAGGACATATACTATGGTGGCAAAACCTTTCCTGCCCAGGAAGAACTGGTGCTGGTTCACTAGCCAAAGCTGGTAAAAGGCATCCCTGGATACAACTGCCACCTGGTAATCCAACAAGAAGCCTGAGTCCAGTAGTACGAATCTGTTGTGTTAGAGGGAGTGCAACTCCATCTACAACAGGCAACTTCCCATTTTCCCCCTACCAGGAGCAACTTTTCTTTCTCGGGAATAAGTTTCAGCTTGTTAGCCCTCATCTTTAAAGCCCTAAATGGACTGGGACCAGCGTACCTGCAGGACCGTCTCTCCCCATATATACCCTGGAGAGCATTAAGATCTGCAAATAAGAACTTGTTGGTGGTCCCTAGCCCCAGGGAGGCCTGGCTAACCTTGACCAGGGCCAGGGTCTTTTTAGTCCTGGCTCCATCTTGGTGGAACTCTCTGTCGGAGGACACCCGGGCCCGTCAAGATCTTATGTCCTTTCAGCGGGCCTGTAAGATGGAGTTGTTCTACCAGGCGTACGGTTGAGGCCAGTCTTTGACCTTCTGATTGCTTAGGTGCCACCCTACCGGTCTCCCACTACAGGGGCAACAAAGTCATCTGCCCCTCATAAGATCAACTATGGCCCCCACCCACTCCTCTTGGATTGTTATGTTTAGTTTGAGGAAATTGGAATGGGCCGCCATCTGATAAGTTGTTTTAGGTATTTATGTATTTATGTTTTAGTATTTTAAATTTTATTTATATATGTTATATATTTTAAATGCTCATTCAGCATTTTATTGTACCCTGCCCTTAGCCTGTTCACAGGGAGGGAGGGCTAAAAATCAAATCAATCAGTCAGTCAGTCAGTCAGTCAATCAATCAATCAATCGATCAATCAATCAATCAATCAATCAATCAATCCATCCATCAATCAATCAAACTTTCTCCTGGTACCTGTTCAGTTTCCATAGCCTCCCTGGTATCTGCTGGTAGTACAAGATAGAGCTGAGTGTCATCTACATATTGGTGGCAACTCAGTCCAAATCTCCAGATGACCTTTTCCAACGGCTTTATATAGATGTTGAAAAGAATGGGGAACAAGATGAAACTTTGCAGGACCGCATCGGCTGGAGGCCAAGAGGCAGAGCAGCAGTCTCCCAGCAACACACTCTGAAACCTACTCTCAGTGCAGGACTCTAACCACTGCAGAACACTGCCTCACAGTCCCAATCCTGAAAGGCTGTCCATCAGGATACCATAATCGATTGAATCAAAAGCTGCTGAGAGGTCCAGGAGAATTAACAGGGTGGCGCTCTCCCTGTCATCCACCAGGCTGCCCAAGGCTGTTTTAGTCCCGTAACAAGGCCTAAAACCAGATTGGAATGGATCCAAACAATTCATTTCATTTAGGAATACCTGGTGCCGCATGTCTGAACCATCAACAACTTAGTAACTAATTAAATCAATCAACACATTATACACAGATTTGAAGAGAGATTTTAAAAGTAGATTGGAACTAGAGATATTTCCTGGGGACATTTGTTGCACTGCTATCAATCAGACCCTTACAACATGTCAATCAGCAAGCCAAAAACAGTCTACCAGCCATTTCTGGCAATAGAACCTTCTCTGTCTCGAACTGAAAAAATGAGGGTAGTTGGGGTGTGTGTCAAACAACTAGGAAATCACAAATATGGTCAGTGAGACTGGAGCCACTTGGACCAGTGAGTGACAAGTTGTACTGGTCAGCTGTTAATTTTTTTTAAAGTGCTATCAAAATCCTGGCCATTTGGGGCACAAATTGGGCCCAAAATAACTGAAAGGGGCCCAAAATGGCCAGGATCGGCCCGATGCTGGGCAGGGGACAGTTCCCCCACTGGAAGAGGCCCTATCCTGGCTATTTTGGATCCGATCCTAGTCAATTTGGGCCCAAAATGGCCAAAAGGGGCCAAAAATGGCCAGGATTGGGCTGCCGCTGGGCAGGAGAATGTTCCTCTGCCTGGCAGAGGCCCAGTCCTGGCCATTTTGGGCCTGATCTGGGCCGTTTCAGCCTGGACCCTGGCCATTTTGGGCCCTAAATGGGCCCCAAATGGCCAAAACTGCCCCCAAACAGCCTGGATTGGGCCCGAGTCAGCCTGGAAAGGGCTGCTGCCAGGCAGGGGAACCCTCCCCTGTCGAGCAGTGGCTGAAACCTGGCAATTTCAGGCCCAATTTGGGTTGTTTTGGGCCCTAAATGGTCCCAAATGGCCAAAACAGGCCTGAAACAGCCCTAGGGTTGCCAGGCCCCCTCCATCTCCCAGCGGGAGATTGGGGCCTGGCTCTTACCTGGGGGAGGGGGGGCGTGCGCGCGGAGCATGCGCAGCACGATGACGTCACTTAGTGACGTCACCACGCAGCCCGTTTGGGCGTGGATCGGGCCCGTTGTGGGCCTCTGTGGAGCGCAGGAGCGTTCCTGCGCTCTGCAGGGGCCCACAACGGGCCCGATCCACACCAAAATGGGCCCTTTTAAGGCCCCTGTGGAGCATGGGAGCATTCCTGCGCTCTGCAGGGGCCCACAACGGGCCCAATCCACGCCCAAACAGGCCCAATCCGCGCCCATTTTGGCACGGATCGGGTCCATTATGGCACGGATCAGGTCCATTTAAGGACCCTGTAGAGCATGGGAGCATTCCTGCCATCCGCAGGGTCCCACAACGGGCCCGATCCGCGCCAAAACGGGCCCGATCCGTGCCCGTTTTGGCGTGGATCGGGCCCGTTTTTGTGTGGATTGGGTCCGTTGTGGGCCCTTGCGGAGCGCAGGAATGCTCCCGTGCTCCACAGGGGCCCCAAAACAGGCCTGATCCTGGCTGCTGCTGTGTGCAGGGGCGCACAGCACCGCAGGGGGGGCACGCATGGAAGGTGCGTGCGCCCCCCCCCGCTGGCCAGGTAGGTGGGGGCGGGGGTGGGAGGGTGGGGGTGTGGGATCCCCTGCCCCCACCGGGGGTCTGGCAGCCCTAAACAGCCCGGATTGGGCCTTAGTTAGCTTGCAACGGGTCACTGTCAGGCAGGGGAACCCTCCCCTGCCCGGCAGCAGCCCAATCTGGTCATTTTAGTCCCACTCTGGTCCCAAAGAAGCCCAAAATGGCCAAAACAGGCCATTTTAATAATACTCACATGACACCAGTCACGCTGGTATTTTAAAGAGGTGCCTGAACGCTGTTCTGGAACCTTCTAGCTCAAAAAAAGCCCTGCTTAAAGATATAGATCTGTGGTAAATGGAAGTATATTATTCCTCTATATCTCCAATTCTAGTTATATACATCCACTTCCACATGCTCAGATACAATAGCACATAACAGGATGGATATTCATTACAGTAAGATATAATAACTGCTAAATGATTGTATATGAATTGTAAATATATGTTATATATGATTGTATGAATGTATAATAATTTAGAAAACATACTGAATGTAATAATTGTTTATAGATACTGTTCTTGTAAAAGTTATTTGTCTTGGTGATTGAAAACAATACACAGAATAAAGCCCTGCTTACAGGGAGGGTGGGCTAAAAATCCAATCAATCAATCAATCAATTTGGAAAAAAAAGGTGCTTTGAGACTGTTTTATTGGAATGAAGTGTATACCTTGTGGTTCAACATTTTGAGTATGATTACTTTCTTTTATTAGGGAAAAATACACAAATGTTATTATAATTTTGGCTCCTTTTTTTTGCATCAACAAGTCATAGTCACACCAGAGGGCTCATGTGAATCTACTCCAGAATGCTCCGGAAGTTCGTAAGGCTTATTAACTCAATAAAACTGCCCCCCCCTTAAGCCCCTCCTCCATTTCACAAGGGTCCAGGTTTGTCAGGATACAGTTCATGGAATTTCTTGATGAGTCTAGGATCATTCATGTCCGAGTTTTTAACCCATTCCTGGTAACTGGGGTCAAAGTACTCCCACCTTACCAGGTAGTACAGCTGATTGTGCATGAGCTTAGAGTCTAGAATGCTTTCTATTTCAAAATGTCAGTTCTAGGGATGGCAGTCTATCACAGATCCCCAAACCCCTCACAGCAAGTACTCCAGGGTCTTGGTTGAAAAGGTTTTATTATAGAGATCCAATAAGTGCACAGGTACCTCCAAAGATGAATAGGATTGGCAGGAATGAGAATACAAGCATATGCACTTTGATATAAGAAGCAGGATTCCCCCTCCCCTGGGGCAGTTAGCAATAAGGCGCAAAAGTCCCAATTCACATGAGAAACACAATAGCTTTGTCTGGCCAAAGAAAGCCAGAAGATTACAAGGAATTCGACTCCCTCTGTCTCTTGCGAAGAGTTACACTTTAGTACAAGGACAGGAAGCAGGCTTCAGAGATAACAGCCTCAACATTAGTACTTTCAGTTTTAGGCAAGCTCAAGATGGCATGAATATAATGCAGAGGAGTTAGCTGTGTTAGTCTGTGGTAGCAAAATCAAAAAGAGTCCAGTAGCACCTTTAAGACTAACCAATTTTATTGTAGCATAAGCTTTCGAGAATCAAATTCTCTTCGTCAGATGCATGATACAGAGACTGGTCAAATATAGAAGAGGAGGGAGAGAAGGGGAGGAGAGAGAAGAGGCAATTACATGAGCATAATAAGAGAGCATATACATCAAGAGAGCATATAGTTACACAGGATGATCAAATCAATACAGGGAACAGAGAACATACGAATGGCATGGATGAATGGTATGCAGACATGACAAAAACCACATGGATCTTTGTTGTATGAACTCCTGCCTCAAAGAAGTATGAATGAACTCCTGCCTCAAAGAAGTATGAATGTTATGGATGTCTCATGGATAGCTTTATTGGGTCTTATGTTAGAACGTCCCTGTTCCTAGTTTTACTATCCCTGGCTTTTGCAAAATCTTCTACCCTAGCCTGTTCTTGTGTTTGGATCACTTACATATTATTACCAGCTACCCATAGCAAGCACTAAGAGAGTTCAGCAGTTTCCACAAGGATCCTGCAGAATATGTGGCAGACTCTCCAAACGAAATAGGAAACCAAATTGGAAAATAGTAAAAAAAAAAAAATCTATAGAGAATTGTTAGATCTGGACTGTTAGAAATGGTTTGGGAATTTTATTGAAGCCTTATCATTTTATTGCAGTGGAAGCAGCTGTCCATGGTTCAGCGGACCAAACAGTGTGCTAGAAATCTAATAAATAAATAATTACTAACAATGTCAAAACAGGAATGTTTAAACAAACAACCCCCCCTCCCATTAATCTTCCCTTACATAAATATACACACAACTTGCCCACCAGCTGGGACCAACACATGAAGTCCTGTTCTATATGCACCTTCTAGAATAAGGGGAGATGGTAAACAGAGAACAGAACCACAAGTGACAAAAGGCACAGATTGGACACTTGTCAGCTTCCCTCAAGTTTTGATGGGAAATGTAGGCATCCTAATCTTGCAGCTTGGCTCTCCGACTGCTGTCCAATGGACTTTTCAACTGTCACTTGTCCAACATTCCGCCAAGCTGCCTACATTTCCCATCAAAACTTGAGGGAAGCTGACAAGTGTCCAACCTGTGCCTTTTGTCACTTGTAGTTCTGCTCAGAGAAGCAGCCTTCTCTGAGGTGCTGCTTTAGCTGTGAATGACCTTCCCACAGAGATTTGCCTGGTATGAAGACTTACATTTTACGTGTGTTAGATGAAACTTTTTACTTGCTCAGGCCTTCTGTTAATGCACATGTGATCTGATTTGGACTTCCCTCACTGAAAGGAGTTTTTGTTATTGTTAAAGTGATTAGGTATTTTATTGCTTTTTATAGCGCTCATGTTGCGGTATTATACCCGTTACACCTTTTTATGCTGCTCTTTCATTCTGTTTGCTTTATTGATGTTATTGGCTTGTATTCCCTAACCTTTTCTGCTCAGAAGAGGGGTGGCAGCTGATTTTCATGAATTAAGAAATGGGGGGCGCCACAACATCTTATAGTTTTGATGTGCAAACTGTATTTTGGACAAGAGGCTACTGTCAGGACAGAATATGAGGAAACAGAATAGTTTCTAATTGGCAAAGGTGTCAGACAAGGATGCATATTAGCTCTCTACTTGTTCAGCCTCTATGCAGAGTATATCATAAGGAAAGCTGGATTAGATCTTGAAGAAGGAGGAGTGAAAATCGGTGGAAGGAACATTAGCACTTTGAGCGATGCAGATGACACCGCGTTACTGGTAGAAAACAGCAAAGACTTGAAACAACTACTGATGAAGGTTAAAGGAGAAAGTGCCAAAGCAGGATTACAGCTGAACATCAAGAAGACAAAAGTAATGATGACTACTGAGTAATTACACAATTTTAAAGTTGACCATGAGGAAACTGAAATTGTTCATGATTTTCTATTCCTTGGCTCAGTCATCAACCAAAAGGGAGACTGCAATGAGGAAATCAGAAGGCGATTGAGACTTGGAAGAGCAGCTGATACGGAGTTTTTTGTTGGGTTGTTTGGGTAATACTTGTCATTTTTTATTTCTTCTATGATTTTGTACATTTTTGTATAATAAATTTTGCGTAAAAAAAAGCCTGAATTCTCCCTAGAAGCTAAAATGACAAAACTGAGGCTATCGTACTTTGGTCCCATCATGAGAAGAGAAGATTCTCTGGAAAAGTCAATAATACTAGGAAAAGTAGAAGGCAGAAGGAAAAGAGGAGGACCCAAAATGAGATGGCTTGACTCAAAATAAGCCACGTCCTCCCATTTGCAGGATCTGAGAAAGTCTATTAATGATAGGACGTTTTGGAGGTTTTTCATTCATAGGGTCACTGTAGGTCGGAGGCAACTTGATGTCACATAACACACACAGACTGCAGCCTCCCATTTTGACTTCATGACATTCCTCAGGGGTGGGATCATGGGGCACAATTTGGTGTGGGCACAGAAGACTACTGGAGGAGCAGCCTGATGGGAACGCTGCCACTTACCCAATGCAGCTCTACACAGGCTGCATAGGATAAAAAACATTGTTTTTAGTCACTTAATAGCATCTTTTTACTGATATTGCTCACATGTTGCTTCAGTCAACACATAGAAAAACACAGATAGCTCATAATTTAAATATTAGTGAGTTAATTCTTGATGAATGGTCACATGTAGTCATTTGTATTCACCCACTATGATTGCCAAATGTAGGTTGCCCATCCCAATATATGAATGCACATGAACACCTGAATCAAACCATTGGTCTGTCAAGATATAGTCTTTAGACTATCCTACTGTATGCTGTCGGTTGCTGTAAATATGTTCCTACTAGGTAAATTCTGCATCATTTATAACATGTTGTGTGAGCCAGTTTGATGTAGTGGTTAAGAACGGCAGGACTCTAATCTGGAGAACCGGGTGTGATTTCCAACTCCTCCACTTGTAGCCAGCTGAGTGACCCTGGGTTAGTCACAGCTCTCTCAGAGCTCTCTCATTCTTACCCACTTCACAGGGTTATTGTTTTGAGGATAATAATGACACACTTCATAAACCACTCTGTGAGTTGTCCTGAAACGTGGTATATAAATCAAACAGTATTATTCATTATTTATGCTTTTTTCAACATTGTTTCAGCCCTGTATCAGATTTCTGCTTGTTTTCTTATTTCTGCAATCCGAACCCTTATTGCATTGTTTATTGGCTGTCCCAGCCATTGTATTGACTTGCACTGAGTAATCTGTCTTGAGTCTCAGTGAGAAAGACGGACTATACATAATGTAAATAAATAAGTATTTTCTATTCCGCATGGCAGTGACTCTCCAGGATCTTAGGCAGAAGCCTTTCACATGGCTTGCTACTTAATCTTTTTAACTGGAGATGTCAGGGATTGAACATGCGACCTTCTGCATGCCAACCAGAAATTCTACCACTGAGCCATGGCCTCTCCCCACAGCCCCTGCGTTTCCTAGCTTTATCCCACTCCCCAACACAGTTAGCTTTAGCCTTCCCTGTAATCTTGCCCAGATTTGTTTTAAATCCTGGCATTGAAGAAAGCAGCCAGACTGACGTAAGGAACAGTGAGGCGGGCCAGAAGGAAAGAAGAGAAAGGCTGGGGAATCTGCCAGTTTGAAAGCCAAACATTTCCAGGCAGGAGCCATGTGGTGTGTGGAAGCACAAGGAGTGGGCGTTTCAGAAGGGAGCAGTCATGTGTTCACAAGTCCTTAGATTCTCTGACCCGCTTTAGCCCTGGGCTGTGCCTTTAAGACACAACTGAAGAGGGAAGCATAAACAAGGTGGGATCGGAATGGAGAAGCCAGATCCTCTCATGGTGGTGGCTGGCTGAAGGCAGATCTTTTCTGACTGTGTTCAACATGTTGTACAGTATACTGATGAATCATTTCCTGCCTTTGCCCTTTTCGGATTTTTTCTCTCCCTCCCTCCCCCCTTCTTTTCTTTTCTTTATTTTGCTCATTGCTGCATCACGGCTGTCCAGCTTGAGTGCAGGATCCCACAGCCACAGCTGAAATGTTTTGTGCGTTCTGTCCTGGCGCCTGCCGTCACACAGAGGCAAGGCTGCTGTGCGCCTAAACTGCTGTGTCATACTTAGTTATTAATGACCAAAGAACCACATGATACAAGTTCTGGGAAACTTAGAGAAGATTCCAGGAAAGAGGTCAACCAGTTCAGTAAACAGATTTTATTAGAACTTGAACGTTGCCCAAAATGCTTCACATTTACTGGGCTTTGCTGTTTTGGTTTTTTTAAAAAAATAAAATAATTCTGTTGCTTTTATCTTGGGGAACCAATTGAACGTCAGGAAAAAAATAAAAAGGGGGGGGAATTCTTCCAGTGCTCTTTATTTTTAATGTTCAGTCTTAAACCATTACTCCCCCCTCCCCCAAACCCTGCCCTTAAAATGAAAGCCAAGGGTTTTGTTTGCGACGTCTGATAAGCATGACTGTTTGCTGGAAGGGAGAGCACGCTGTACCTACATTTCTGAGCAGAGCACAGCCAATAGCTGTGAAGCAGGGACAGATTCTCTACATATTTATGTGATCATAAATTCATAGTAACTGAGCAGGAAGCCTTGTAAACAAAAGCAGCAGCCACGTATCTAGTTTCACGGGCTGGATTTCAGCAAGAGGGCACACTTTAAAAAAGAAACAGTGTACGAGCATATCCCAGTGAGATCCTGATATGCGCCACCATCTCTGCCGCATGTTAGGGGTGGCTTTTGTATTCTCCCCCGTGTTGCGATGTGGGAAGTGGACAGCGGTGACTTTTGAAAATAATAAGTTCATCATGTGAATTTCCCTTGATCATAAAGCTTGTTCTTCAAATTGTTACTCCGTCTTCAAATTATTACTCTGTTAGCAATCAAAAATTGGGTCTGTTTCGAGCTTATTGCCGCTTTTGCGTTACCACAGCCAGCATTTATTGGACTAGGCTTTCAAACAGGATAGCTTATTTTATTTATTTACATTTTTTATACCCCACCTTTCTCTCCAATGGGGACCCAAGATGGCTTATACAATTCTTCTCCATTTTATCCCCACAACAGCCCTGTAAGGTAGGTTAGGCTAAGAGTGTGTGACTAGCCCGAGATTACTCAATGAACTTCTATGGCAGAGTGTGGATTTGAACCTGGGTCTCCCGGATCCTAGCCCTCTGGCTGTCAGTGTGATAGCTGCTGTCATCTTGTACTCAAGACAGAGATTACTTTACTTGATCTCAATTAAACTCTCTTGATTGGTGAAACTGGGCCAAGCTACAAGTGACAAATGACACTTGAACGACAAGTGGATTGAGTGGAGAGCAAGTGAACAGGGAGAAATACACTTGCCGTTCAAGTGTCATTCGTCACTTGTAGCTTGGCCCCCTGAGGGCCAAATTAGACATTACTTGAGGTATGAGTTGGGACTGGGGTGCCCCACCTGACTTGCAGTCACGTGGATCAACTGGGAAACTCACCTTAAAAATGGTCCATTGCTCGGGCCTTTTTGCTCCTTTCTCTGACTCCACGTGTCAGTTCTAGGACATGTGGAGCCGGAGGCAGGTTTAAACAGGTTCCTCTCTCTGTGGTTGTTTCCACAGGCAAAAACGGCACAGGAGGGAAGCCTGAAGCCTGCCTTGCCCCTTGCAGTGCTCTGGAGCTGAACGGAGCAACTGAGTGCTTTTAAGGTGATTTTCCCCATTTGTATGTGTCACAGGTGAGTTGGGCCAGGCACCTCTGTCCCATGTCACCCATAACATCCCTGACTTTAGCTTTTAGTAAATGCAATTGTAAACACTGCCGGGGCTGCTGCCACCCCCTCCTCTTCTTCCTCCAAAAGTGGATCAGTGCTGGTATGAATGCAGAGCACGGGGCATGGCATTGTGGTGGTGTACAATACACCCAGAAGGAAAAGGAACATAGCATAGTGGTCTAGCAATGTGCTGCCCTCCCCTACACTTAATCCCCAATTCCCAAGCAACTGTGCAAGAACAGAAGATGAACCCTGCTGGTGGTCCATCTAGTCTAGCATCCTGTCTCACTCAGTGGCCAACCAGTTGCTATGCTGGGGCATAGAGGTCAAAGCCGTCCCTTGATGTTGCCTCCTAGCACTGTTATTTGGAGGTTGACTGCCTTGAGATGTGGAGGTTCCCTTTAATCATCTCAGCTAGTAATCACTGATGGACTTCTCCTCCATGAAACTGTCTAATCTCTTTTTAAAGCCATCTTATTCCAGTGACTATCACTATGTCCATTGGCAGCCAATCCCACAATTTAATTACTTGTTGAGTTAAGAAACACTGCTTTCTGTCTGTCTCAAATCTTTCCCCTGTCATCTTCATTCTTTGCTTTTGTCCGTGTGTTCTTATAAAATCACACACAGGGTGGAGAAAGTGGATACAGAGAACTCTTTGCCCCTCTCCCATAATAGCAGAACTCTGAATTCTAGTAGTATGGGAGAAGGGCATATCTGCTTTCTCCCCCTTAAGTGTGATTTTATAAGAACGCACAGGTGAACGCAAAGATGCATGCACAAAAAAGCAAGCCAGGTTCCCTTGATGCAAAGTGATCTCCCCCCCACCCAAGCATTCATGGTTGCTTCCCATAACTGATAGCCCAAATATGATTTGAGCCCCTGGGACTTTTAAACCACTGATTGCAATGTGGATGAGAATGTCAAGGAAAGACCCGTGAGATGTGACATAACAGGGACCAGAGAGCAACTACCCATTGAGGAGACTGTGGCTCAGTGACTTTGTATGTTGCAGACCACCTGGTTCAGTCCCTGACAATTTAAGTTGAAGAAGCTGAACTTGTAGGTGTTCGGAATGACCTTCCTGCTCCATAGACCCCGGAGAACTCGTCAAAGGAGACAACACAGAGCTTGCTGGAACAATGGTCCGATATTGCATCAGTCAGTTCCATATGTTCCAGGTGGAACAACTACTATTATATAAAATCTTTTTTTCCATGTGGAGAGTGGAGGTGATGGTGGTGGAAAGTGCTGTCAAGTCGTAGTTGACTAATGGCAACCCTTACTGGGGTTTTCAAGGCAAGAGACTAACAGAGGTGGTTTGCATTGCTTGCCTCTGCATAGAAACCCTGGCCTTCCTTGGTGGCTTCCCATCCAATTACCAGTCAAGGCCAACCTTGCTTAGTTTCCAACATCTGATGAGATCAGGTTTGCCTGGGCTCCCCAGGTCAGGGCAGAGGGCAGAGAGCCGCTGGCAATTCCATCATCATTGCAAATCAAGAAGAAATAATATATTGCCCAGTTAAGTTTGCTTGCTCCTGAGGCTTGTGTCTTTAAATGAACCTAGACTTCTGGTGGCTGATTCCAGACTCTTTAGCACTACAGTGCCCAGTGTGAGGAAGGATAGATGCGGCTCTGAGGGCCAAGCTACACATGACGAATGACACTTGAATGGCAAGTGTATTTCTCCCTGTTCACTTGCCCTCCACTCAATCCACTTGCCGTTCAAGTGTCATTCGTCATGTGTAGCTTGGCCCTGAGTGGCTTGAGAGATTCTGATCCCAGCTTCTGACACTGAAGGCAATAGCAAAGCACAAGGAGTGAAGGGAATTTCACTTTAGTCAGCAGCTGGAATTGACAGATAAGTCCCCCACAAAGGTAAAATTCCATTGATTCAACTCTTTAGCCATACAGGCCCTTCTTCCCAGCAATAAATTGCTTGTACTTCTTAGGGCTAAAGCAGCACATGTTGGATGAAAAAGAGCAAAACTACCCAGCTGATTTTAAGTGAGGAAGTGGAGGCTCTGTCAAAAACCACACAGGGAATTTTAGATAAGAAGAGTGGAATTACCCCAAGCAAGGAATCGCCTTTGAAACAGGCACTTTTGGATAGAGACAATTGTTATTATGCCTTGCATCTTGTTCGATGAGCCTTACTCTTAAACTCAGCGCCAGAGTATATATGTGTGTTAGTGTGTCAGAAGCAGGGATGCTGAGAACTTTGAAGCAAACACAATCACCAGCCGAATGTTCTGTGGGGAAACAATCTTGCAAGCCCCATTATATCCCCCGCGGGAGTGAGAAAGTGACTCCGCGTTCCTGGGTCTCAGGCTCTCCAGCCAGCTGGGCTCCCTTTCGCTGCTCTTGGGTTCTGTACTCTCTCTGAGTAAACTTTTGCCACCACCACAGACGATGAACGAAGGGAAATTTCCACCCGAGTGGTCGACCCCCCTGCTATTGCCATTTGAAGCTCAGCTCCACTTTTTCACCTCTCCCACGTCTCTCTCAGGACTGTCAATCACAAACCTGGTGCAAGGTGAATGGATGAGAAACCCCTGATTGTAAGGAAGAAATTAAATGACTAAAAGCCTCGATGAACCCCAATGTATCCATACGTGGAGGAGTCCTCCCACTGTATCTCTGTATGAGTGGGCTTTGTTTTTGTGTCAAGTATGATGGGATCATTCAGTCAGTGGGGATTGCCTGTCTTCAGAGAAGGCTGCCTCTTTTCTTTGTAGTACTTTGGCTATGTCTCCTTCAGAGCAAGCAACAGATCAGTAATGTATGCAGACTTTTTAAGGGTTGATAACAGACTCTTGCACAGTCCTACAGTGTCTGAAGGCACATGGCTGATGGAGGAAGGGGCAGGATCAGTCCCTATAGGTGAGGTTCAGCTCCCATTGAGTTGCAGTTGGGTGTCTAAGTTCTGGTAGCTTTCTTTTTTCCTTCAGGTAAAGCAGCAGTACCAAGTTGTCTCCTCTAACTGCAGTTTGAACTGTAAGCTCCGAACAGTACCAAACTATTTGTGCACATGTGTATGTGTGACATCAAGTTGCAGCAGACTTATGGTGACCCCAAGGCAAGAGACAAACAAAAGTGGTTTGCCACTGGCTGCCTCTGTGTAACAACAACCCTGGCCTTCCTTGGAGGTCTCTCATCCAAGTACTAACCAAGGCCGGCCCTGCTTAGCAGCTGAGATCGGATGAAATCAGGCTTGCCTGGGCCATCCAGGGCAGTACCAAATCAGCAAACATTAATCGACTAAAATGGCACGTAACTTTAAACAGCAACAGCAAAGGGATTCAGGCACTGGCTCACTGATGTTACCTTAAAGCACTCGTGTGTGTATGCTAATGTATTTCCATGTATGCTCAGTTCAAAGTGCCATTGGCTGGAGGCGCAGATCTCAGAAGAAAGGAGCTGTGAGGCAACTGCATTGCAGGAAGGAAACAGAAGGAAAAGAAAATGAGGGGGATTTTTTTTTTTTTGGCACAGGAATGAATGATTGTCTTTAGGCACAATCATGTGTGTTAGAAAATCTTTCCCCGACAGTATTCTTCAGTCCTCCTGACTTGCAGCTTGAGTATCACAGCAAGTGCCAGCGTTTTCCTGGCAGAGATTCCAAAGTGTTTCAATTGTATACAGTGATCGTATCCAAGCAGTGCCTGGAAAGCTATCCAGTGCCTAATCTAAGCTGAAAGTGTTTCGTTCTCATGGGTGTACACATGAACACATGAAGCTGCCCTATACCAAGTCAGATCGTTGGTCCATCAAGGTCAATATTGTCTGCCCTGACTAGCAGTGGTTCTCTAGTATCTCAGGCAAAGATTTGTCACATCTCCTATTAGCGGTTCCTTTAATAACGGGATATGCTGGGAATTGAACCTGAGACCTTCTGCATTCAAGGCAGAAGCTCTACCGCTGAGATATAGTCCCACTCCTTTTTGTCCACAATAAGACCGCTAAGGACTAGATCACAGAGCTTGTCCATTTTGCCTGCATCCATCATAGCATATTTCACTCAGGGCCGGCGCACCCATTCAGGCAGGTCTGGCCCCCACCTCGAGTGCTGAGGCGCTGAAGGGGGCAGTGGAGGGGGCGCCGGGGGCGGGGGCATGTGCCGCAGAGCTGGCGGCGGCAGTACTGGTGGCTGAGTGGGAGGGATGGGAAGCCGCTCGCACACTGCCTTGGCCACCTACTGTGCCTGGCCCACAGCTGCTGCAGCCTGCCAGCCCTCCTGCCCCGTGCTGCTGTTGCCGCCAACACCCCCCCCCCCGGCCGGGTGCAGCAGCCATGGGCCCGGCGCGGCAGGCATCTGGGGCAGCATGCGGAACCTCCCCAGCCACCCGCTGCGCCCGACTGGGAGCGTGGGCAGCCTCCACGCGCCGTACTAACCGCCCACCAGCCAATGGGGCCAGCTTGCTGCATGATGACATCACACGCAGTGACGTCATCACGCAGTCCGGGGCGTGCGCACACGCGCACTCTGTGCACGCACATAGGGGCAGCCTCGAGTGCCAGAAATTCTGGCGCCACCCCTGATTTCTCTACCCTTGTGCCATAGCATCGTTTGCAACTGGATTGTCTTGTCCACCCAGCAAACCCAGTTATGAATGACCGCTATAGCACAAAAATAGTGCAAAATCCAAGCATGTAATGATGCCAGCTTAGTTGCAGTGCACTGCTTGACTGGCTGCAAAATCTGATGGTTGAGGAAGTGCTGGCTCAGGTCCAAACCTACTCTTGTGCAAGCGGTAGGGCACTGCTACTGATTTCTTGTTCTGGCAGCTGCCTCTCCATGGGTTCTCACCCCTCCCAAGCCGTATTTTCAGGGAGCTTTGCCAGAAAGGGGGAGGTAGGAAAACTCCTTATGATCCCCTTTATTTTCCAGTTAGATTTTGCCTTTAACCCTCTTGTTACACCCTCTGGGTAGATTACTGTTACCGGGAATTATATTCCAAAATAGTTAATTTAAATTTCTCCTTTAATAACGTGCCCAAGCGTCAGGCTCCTTTGTGGGATGCATCTGGCGGGGAGGACTGTGGTTATCGAGGGCTTGTGCTGCAGTGCTGCTGAACTCTTTTTGATTTTGCTACTACAGACTAACACGGCAAACTCCTTTGAATCTTTACACAAGCAAACTGATCCCCACACCAAAAGGAGCTGTCTGCATCTCCATATCAAAGGAGTTGTTTACATCCCCCCTCTCCTCCTTCCCCCCTTCCCCCCCTCTCCTCCTCTATATTTGGCCAGTTTCCTTCTGCCCTCCATGCATCTGACGAAGAGAACGTGATTCTCGAAAGCTTATGCTACAATAAAATTGGTTAGTCTTAAAGGTGCTACTGGACTCTTTTTGATTTTGCTACTACAGACTAACATGGCTAACTCCTCTGGATTTGTGGGACTATGTGGCCCTGAGGAATGGAACATATAGGAATAATGTATACTCCAGGATGAAAAAAAAACAAAATAAACTTTTATCTTTACAAGAAGCGTATCAGGTTCACACTATTATTTAAGCTTGATGATTTCAGAGATAGACCTCAGTTCTTAAAGCTTCTTTACATAGGCACAGTCACAGATATTCATAAACTTTCTCTCTCAGGTGCACACACCATTTGCCAGCTTCAGATAGCTCAATCACTCACTCAAATGTACATAGACTTTCTCTCAGGTGCACACAGTTTGCCTGTCTAAACCAGAAAACAGAATGGATCTTTTCTCTCCACTCAGAAACTAAAAACTGCAGTTCACTCCGCCCACACTCTGTCATCAACCAATCATCTCACTCACTCACTCACTCATTCTCTTTTACCCCCACTCTTCATCTGAATTGCATCAAGCATTTAAAGACACACACACACACTTAAAATCATTACACTCCTCATAAAGTTGAGCTACATACAGGGCTCACAGGATCCAAGCTGTTGTGTTTCAGGTGATGTAAGTGTTCTGGTATGACCATGTCATACATGCAAATTATCAGTGGATAGCTCAGTAATCAGGCAATCAAAATGCATAGGCCCCAGGAGATGGTGGGAAGGTACATAATATATCCACCTTGCAGAAGCCAAGCAGATCTGGGTCTTGTCCTTGTTTGAATGAGACACCTCCTAGGAATCTTTGTACACTGTCTTGAGTTCCATTGAAGAACGGGATATACAAAATATGTGGATCAGGCCTAAAATGAGCTTGAACAGTTTAATGTTGTTGGCATTTTTTATGATAATTAGGGTTGCCAGGTCACCCTTATCAATTAGCGGGTGGGCACTCACCCATCTTCTCTTTGCACACATATCCCCGGTGGATGATGTGACTTCCAGTGTGACCTGGAAGTGACAGCATTGTGCCAGCGCTGATTCTTTAACAGTGTGTGTTTGGGCTGATTCTTAAATACACTGTTGCTTCTGGGTCGCACTGCAAGTGATGTCATCAACTAGGGATATGGGCATGCATGCATCCATTTCCCTAGCCTGTGTCTTTTAGTGTGGGCACTTCTCCGGGGCCTGCCTCCTCCCACTGATCAGCTGGTGATTGGTAGCAATAGGAATCCCCAGGAGATTGCCTGCCACCAGCTGGCACCTGGGAGCCCTAATTGTAACTTTGCTTTCAATCATTAATCTTATAGTAATTTGAAGCAAAATTCAATGTAGTAGACTGTAGCAGACTGGGGGGGAGGGTATTTACTTTCACATGCTTTCAAAGAAGGAAAGAACCACTCACTTGCAGAGTCTAGCTACATAGTGAGGGAACTATTTCCATTACTCCAAATTCAAGCAGCAAAGTTAGGGAATTTTTCTTCAACCCATGGCCAAAAGATGCTACTAACAACCACTCCCCACATGACTGAGCACAGTAAGTATATTGTCTGTTGTAGCCCAAACCAAAAGGTTATTAGAGACTAACAGGTTTATTGTGGCAGTTTATCAAATCCATGGTGTGTCCACAGGTGACAGATACACACACTGGGGACAGAGGGGGGAGATGTAACCAGTGGGTAATAAAATACAAGAGGAACTCATGCTGAGACTTAATGAGTTAGTGTCAAACGTCCTGATGAATTCTCATTCAATAGTTGTATGCCAGAATCTCCCTTCTGACATTATTTTGTTAAAGAAGTGAGTAGCAGCACAGTATTCGGGTATAATGCAATGGCCCCCTCTGGTTTCTGACTGTTGCCATATTTGATTTCAGATGTGTGTCCTCTTATTTTTTGCACAGAGTCTGGTTGTCATCTACATATGACAGATATTCATCTATAGATAGCAGAGAGGCATTGCTGGTGGATGATTGCACCTGTGGGGTAAATGGTGGCCTGAAGCCTTCAGTCACAAGTGTTTTATGCATGGTCACTTTATAGCATCTCTGAATCAGTTCTGTTTCCTATGTTCTCCAGAGTTCTGCATGTGTTGGGGGATCATGAGAAGCAGAAATGGGGTTTGACCAGTTTTAACCAGTTTTTCCACCTGCGCTCTTTCCCTGATTTTTTTAAAAAGCCGATCGCATGCCGCAAGCATTTCGGGTTCTGTCAGTGCAGAATCAAATAGTCCAGTTCTGCTTTTGAGCCCCCCCCCCTTTTTCCTTGATTGCTGATTGTTCTATCATCCTCAGCTCCCGTTACTTTTTCCGCCATTTTTTTAAATTAGCAAAACCTCAGTAACGCTGCTGTGATGTGAGAACCTTTTTTTTTTATTAGCGGAAACGCAGTAACGCTGCTATAATATGACCACTCTTTTTTGTTTGACGAAGAAGTAGTAACGCTGCTATGATATGTAAACAATTCTGTCCGTTTTTTTGAGTGGGGGGGGGAGAGTCAGCGGTACTGTGGTAACACTGCTGTGAAACGTAATACATTTGTAATGCATGATTTTCCTCAGAAAATTGATCGTCAGTGTTTGAAGTTACAGCACTGAAAATGCCATGAAGCATAAAACATCTAATATGGAATAAGTTTAGTGTTCCTCCTGCAATGGCAGCTCTTCACCCCTGCCTTTTTAATCTAATAATGTAGATTTCGATCCTGTTAGGTAAATTGTCATCTTGGCGCCAAAAGCATTTCCCCCTCACTGTGCTGTTTAGTGTTATTCTCCTCATAACAGGTTCATGGATATGGCTGCTATTAGAGACCCTGGAGGCAGAGGGGTATCTTGGAGAGAGCGGAAGACGCTTGATCTTCTTGATATATGGGGGGAGGAGAAGGAACAGGAGCCTCTGGCAGTGAGTCACCGGAACATTGACACCTTTGAGAAGATCGCACGGGAGATGTTGGTCAGGGGGCACAGGAGGATGGCTTTTGAATGCCGCACAAAAACCAAGGCTATGCGGCAGGAATACAAAAGGGTGGTGACACATACTGGAAAGGAGTGGAGGAAAAGTGATAAGTTCTTTGGGGGACTGGGGGGGGATGGGACAGAATAATGACAGAAGAAAGCAAAGGGGAAGGGAAAGGAGAAATGGGAAGGACCTGGAAAAGCAGCTGTGCCTGTGGGTGTGCGCTTTGAATGAGCTGCTGAAGTCGCAATTCTTCTTCCAGGCACAAGCCTGCTGGATGCAAAGGCACCCAAAGACCATTCTGGGGTGGGCTGCTGCTGCTCTCTCCCAGAATGCCTTCGAGTTGGGGGTGGGGAGGGAGGCTTGTGCCTGGAAGAAGGATTTGTGTCTTTAGCAGCTAATTCAAAGCGCAAACCCTGAAGCGCAGCTGTTTCTCTAGATTCTTCCCGCTTTCCCCTTCCCCTTTGCTTTCTTCTGTCAATATTCCGTCCCCTTCCCTCCTGCAGTCCCCCCAAAGAAATTTGCTGCTGCAACTGCCGCCACTAGTACACAGCTGCGGGCCATGAGGAAGGGTCTGCTGAAGTAGTGTAGCAACGAAACTACGCAATCGCGAATTATAAAACAAACAAACCAAACCCCCGGAAAACATGCCACTACATCGATTCATTCAAACGAGGTATTTGATATGTGCAAAATTACACCCAGACTCCAACTCGAAGCTGCTTCTGACGGAGCAGAATGCAGGAGAGCCATGCCGACTCCATTTTGAACTGATCGAATACTGATTTACTGGCTTCATGCATAAAACACTACAGTCTGAAACCAGAACTCAGATTGGTGGATGTCCAGTAGAGATGGGCACGAACCACAAAAAAAATGAACCATAAAGTTCGTGGTTCGTGGGTTTTCACGAACCAGGAACCACAAACTGGCATGAACTGGGGCAAGTTTACAAACCAGTTCATGGTTCGTGGAGTTTAAATGCCCCTTTCTGGCTGCTTAGCAGCGGCAGCCATTTGAGGGGTGTGAAGGCCGTTTTTGGCCTCCTCTGCTGTCCTGTGGGCCCGCGCAGCAGTGGAAGAGGCCAAAAACAGCCTTCCTGCCCCTTGCGGGAGAAGTGGAAGGACGCCGCGGGCCGGCAGGACGGCTGGGCAAGGTAAGTGTGGGGCTGGGGCTGGGGGCTGGGGTTTTGACAGTTTAGGATTCCCCCCCCCCCCCGCCTGCCAGCTGATAGTTTAAAGGGCCTTTCCCTGGGGAAATGGCCATTTAAACTGCCCCTTTAATATGACCCAAACGAACCAGGAGACCAGTTCGTGGAAGTTCGTGAAAACGAGCTTCCATGAACCACTGGTTCGCGAACCACAAACCGGCCTGCTTCGTGCGGTTTTTTTGGGTCATAATTCGATTCGTACTCATCTCTAATATCGAGTCAGGAAAGCTGATAGAGACTGTGTTCTTATCCAAATAATATATCATTCTAATGAGCTTTTATCAGCCAGCTGACTACATGCTGCATCTCACTATATGCTTGCAGAATGTATGCTGCACAGAGAAAGCCTGGCCAAAATGGGGGCAGATTGTTAGGTAAAGGTTCTGATTAATGCTGTGCACTGTAGACTGATAGGACGCTTACTATTCCCCCATCACAACCACCTGCAACTGATTATTTACACTAGAGTCATTTATCCAGCCTGTTCTATTGCCCCCTCTAATTTTGCTGTCGTGATTTAGCCCTAAACTATCTTGTTTTTGTTTTTACTGCTTGGTAATGAGTCATGGGCTGCTTCAGTCTAATTTCATTGAAACTGTTATTCTAGCAGTCTTGCGCTTTTGTTTTTTTCCACTCTTGTGACTCATAAACCCACAAAATATAAACAGGACACTGTTGCTTGGATGACTTCTGCATTTTCTTTGTTTAGTAAAGGCAATTCATTCCATGGCCTTCACTTTCTGGAGAGGTGGCTTCTTATCGCCATAAAAAGGTGAAATGTGGGTAGGAGCTCTACAGTTTGGGTTGGATCCAACAAGGTTATCCATCAGTGGAAAAGGGTGGAGGGGATGCCCTTTGACCATCCAGAAGGCTGTGCTAAGGATATATGGCTGTATGGATGAAAGACATGTTGGGCAGGGGCTGTGGTAAAGAGGGGAATGGGGTAAGAGTGAGCAAAAAAGCTGGCTGGATCCAACCCACTATGTGGGGACCCAGCTCCCCCAGCGTTCTAATGGTGATTGTTATGGTCAATATATACAGTGTGAAGGGCAGATGTGCAATCCAAACATTCAGGGACACATAATGGTTATAAGCTGAGAAGATGTGATTGGCCGCAAGTTATGTGTCCCCTTTGAAGTAGGGATTCCAGCATTCCTGATTTAGTCCCCAAACTGTGTGGCCATCCTTGGCATTATGCCAATTCTATGACGTGAATTCCACGATGAACCTGGGAGTGATGTCATTGTGTCAACATGATGCTCTAGGATTAATTGGAAACTATATGGTAAAATTATAGAGCTTCTAGTGAATCCTAGAGTGTCAAGCTGACTCAATGATGCTAGATTGAGGTTCAGCCTGGAAGTGACATCATGGTGTTGCCATAACACCACCCCCTATGCTCTCCTCCCACTAATGTCCTATTGGGTTCTAAGGTTGCCAGCCTCCAGGTGGTGGCTGGAGATCTCCCGGAATTACAACTGATCTCCAGGCCACAGTGATCAGTTCCCCCGGAGAAAATGGCTGCTTTGATAGGTGGACTCTATGGCATTATACCTTGCTGAAGTCTCTTCCCTCTCCAAACCCTACCCTCTCCAGGCTCCACCCCCCAAATCTCCAGGAATTTCCCAACCTGGAGCTGGCAACCCTACTGGGTTCAGCTGGTAACCCTAATTTAAAAATACACAGCTCCCTTCAAGCTTGTGTGTTTATATACGCTAGCAGTACCAGGCTTTGGAGATCCTTTAAATGTAGGGCCTAGTCAGCTGCCTTTGTCAGAATGGTAAGACAGCATTTTACTAAACAATAAACTTTAAAAAAACTCTGCTGCATAGTTTAAGAAGAAAGTCTATCTTTGTTCCCTGTTACATTAAAACAACAGAAGCAAAATAGCTTTGAAAAGCCATGTAAATGTGCTTGAGTTGATTAACTACCATTTAATCAACGACAGCTTTGATTGAATAAAGCTTTAGTTGATGGATGCACAGGTGAATAAAGCACAGTGGTTGAGCAATTTGACTATGGGCATACTGTATTGCAACGCAGTTTACAATTTTTCTCCTAGATTCTCCCCCACATGAAATGGATGTGAGACTCAACATGACACTTGAACTTTGAATGGTGTATTAGGTCAGAAATTTCACTATCATCCAGGATGCCAAACTCTGTGTTAGATACCCAATTCCATTATTTATTTACCTAAGGTATTTCTTAGCAATTGAATTTTTTTTCACAAGAGACTTTACAACAAAAATAAAAAGCATATGTATTATGCTATGCACAGAAACCAATAAAATCAATATGCAGACCCTCAATAAGATCAATAAATTAGAGCAGGATAAAAACCATGGTGTGTATTGGGCTGAGTTAGGCCGGACAAGGCCTCTACTGTATCATATTAAATGTTATGCATTGTGTTGAGCTCCATAACATGTCAAGGTTCCTAACACACTTCATTCGCATTGGTGCCTACACTTAACCCTCATTGGGTACATTCATATACATCTTCATTGGTTACTTTCTGGGGGCAGCAGCCAATTGGCCCTCTCAAATAAAGACCAATCAGTGGCCTGCCTGCACACTACATTGTATATAGTTTATGCAAATGATGGCATTCAAACATACACGTTCTTATTGGTTGCTGGCTATTATTGGGGCGGGGTTTCTGTGTATATAATGAGGGCTTCTGTTCAGCTTGAGAGAGTGTATCTAGTGTCATCTGTCTGTTCTGGATTGCAATAAAGAGCATTGTTTTGGCTGAAATCACTCTGGGCTGCAATCATTCTGAGCTCCAGGCTCAGTACACAATAAACCGCCTGCTCATAAGTGAACCCCATGTTGTTCAATAGGCCTCACTTCCATTAAATTGTTCTTAAGACTGCAGCCATAGTGAACTTGTTAAACAAGTCAGCATACATTGTGTTCTTCTCCCCAAGCGCCAGATTATAAGGACAATTGAAGATGTCTGGACTCTGCTTCAATGAGCTCAACCATATTTGGCCTCCAGCCACAGACCAACACTGAATAATTGCAATATTGGAGCCTCATGGCAACAAGGGTGGGGTAATTATACTGATTATCCCTCCCTCCAAATCACTCTGCATTCTCACAGAATAGTTCCATGTATGCTTCAAGCAGGACAGGAGAGATGAGTGAAGGGAAAGCAGGAAGTTAGGAGGGAGGGTTCAGAAGAATCCTGGAACACCCCACTGGTAAATTGGCAGGGAGATAATTAACAATACCCCAAAGGCCATCTTTCTACATCTCAGCATCAAACTAGATGTTCTTTTTTACATTTGGTTTGGGTTTCCCTGACCTAAGGTTGCCAACCTCCAGGTGGGGCTCCCAAAATTACAATGGATACTCAGACCACGGAGATAAGTTCTCCTGGAGAAAATGGCTGCTTTGGTGGGTGGACTGTATGGCATTATACCCTGGTGACGTCCCTCCCCAAACCTCACTTTCTCCGGGATCCCCCCCGCCCCAAATCTCCAGGATATTCCCAACCTGGAGTTGGCAACCCTAATCCAACCTGACTTACTTTCTCCACAAGATAATGTAATTAGTAGAGATTATCACAACAAAGAGCTAGCAAAAGAAACCACTTTCTCTACAGCCAGGCAGCAGTTGAGAGGAACTATTTTTTAAAGCTGCTCCACAGAAGGTGGGGCTTCAACCTCCCTCTCCTTGACAGTAGCCCAACCTAAAATGGCTGGGGGACATTATTTGTTCCAGTAACACCTCTAAGGCTAGTTTTGGGTGAGTAGCCATGTTGATCTGCAGTAGAACAGCTGGATTTGAGACTTACCTTAGAGATTCACAACAAGCATTGTGAAGCAAACCTGGGCCGTTTCCACATGGCTTACTTTGTTCCGTAAAACAGCGAAATCTCATGCAAAATCGCACGAGAAGATGTTGTTATCGCATCTTCTTGCATGATAACAGCGTCTTCTTGTGTGATTTCACACGATAACAGTGTCGTCTGGTGCGATTTCTTACGAGATTTTGCTGTTTTCCAAAACAAGGTAAGCTGTGTGGAAATGGCCCTTTTCTTGCCCACAGACAGCTTTCTAATGTTTAACAACTTTTCACTCATAATAATGTACTTCCCAGTACTGACACAGACTCTGGGACCAGTTCCTGCACTAAACAAAGGTGTCACTTGTGTGTCCATATTTACTTTGACAGCACAATTACTGGACCTAAAACCACCAAGAATACCATCTAAGGTTCATTCACTTGTTCATCTTCTGATGTTATATATGCTATCAAGTATCAGCAATGCGCTTCCATCCATTTTCTACATTGGACAAACAGATTAGTCCCTAAACAAAGCTTACACTCTGAAAATCTTGTTGATCTCCACTTTGGATCGCAGACAGAAAGGTGGACTATTAATGATAATGATAATAATAAGGTGCCACTGGACTCAAATACTACCCCTAAGGCTTTTTCAGGTCAGGAAAATGGCAGGAGATTGATGCAGCACTTTAAAAATTAATCCCCTCAATTGCCATCTGGCTGTGTGGAAAGTGAGGTGGAAAAATTCAGATCCTACTAATTAAAATTTTAATGTCACTTTGCACCTTGTAATCAATTGTGTCAAAGGTAGAGATGTAGCATTTCTGGAAAGTTTGAAGCCATGGGCTGGGGCAGACGAGGGACGCAGAATCCTTCAGAAATATGAAAATATATGCAATACTTACTTTCTTACCAACCTTCATCTTATTTTACTATTTTATCAACATCAAATGTAGCATGTAAAATTGTAGCATTGAGCATATTTATGAAATTTTTAAACGGTATGTTATTTGGACAGAAACAGCTTCATACAGACATCAAAATCATTTCAGCATATTGACTGTGGACAAAACTAGTTAAATTTAAACAATAAATATATTCAGAAATTGTATTATTTGGTTATAAATTATCTTATATAAAATCTTTATACTATGTACTTGGAGAGGAATCCTTAGTTGGTCCGCTCAGAATCCTATTCAAGTCAATGCAGCAAGATTTACTTCCCGGGAAAGTGCTCTTCAGATAGTATTGTTTGAGTGAGTAAAACCTTGTCTTAAAAGCATTTAGTTCACTTCAGCTGATTCCACACATGTTGGATAATGCACTTTCAATGCACTTTATCAATAGTTTGAGGTGGAAACAAAAAAAATAAGCATTTTGCAAATCCCGCCCCCTCAAATATTCTCCAAAATGTACAATTTTTCCATTGGCAAAGTTATCCTTGGGAAGTAGGGGAATGAATTTTTCAAGTCTGGGCAGCTTCATGTCTTTAATCAAAGGAATCCAAAAGATCCAGTGAGAACACCAGGCCCAACAGTTTCAGTATGAGGTTTCAATACATTTGTTGGCAGATTTTGCATGGCAGATTTTCTTATAGTTGCTAGAATCTTCCAGATTTGGGTCTACAAATTACAGAATCAAATACTGAGCCTGAATCCCAATTTTTGAGAAATTTGTCAGATGACAGCCTGATCCTGCTCTATCATGATCACAATGTGAAACTGCCTGAAAAGCAGATCATGTAACATTCTCAGAAACAGAGTAAAGAACAAGTCTTGCCGAGGAATGAATCAGCAGGTGGAAGAAGTTATGCTGCAGTAACATTCTAGAATTCTGCCAAGTATTCTAGATCTATTATCAAAAGTCTTTTGGAAAAAGTTCTTCAACAAAAATTCCAAGTTTAACTGTCAGGGGGTAAGAAAACAAATCCTGTTATGAACTGGTAACTGCTTAACAGACAATAAAGAGAGGGTAGGAATAGACATGGCACAGAGTGGTAAGTTGCAGTACTGCAGCCGAAGCTCTGCTCACAACCTGAGTTCGATTCTGGTAGAACCCGGGTTCAGGTAGCTGGCTCAAGGTTGACTCAGCCTTCCATCCTTCCGAGGTTGGTAAAATGAGTACCCAGTTTCCTGGGGGTAAAGTGTAGATGACTGGAGAAGGCAATGGCAAACCACCTCATAACAAAAAGTCTGCCAAGAAAACGTCGTGATGCGACATCCCCCCATGGGTCAGTATGACTCGGTGCTTGCACAGGGGACAACTTTACCTTAGGAATAGACATTTTTTAAATAATAAAATAACTAAGCAATAGGAGGATCTGTATTAGAACTATTGCTGTTTTACTTATTCATAAATGATCTGGAATAAGCCCAATTTGTAAAAGGCAATACCAAATTGCTCAGGATGGTGAAATCCAAAGCAAACTGCAAAGAGCTCTGAAAGGACCTCTTGAAAAGGAGACAATGGGCCATGAAATGGAAAACAAAATTCATTATCAGTAAGTGTCAAGAGGTGTACCTCGGAGCTAAAAAAACTTTATGTATGAAATGGAATAACCAGAACTGTACATTGTATTCCAAATGTAGATGCATCATATAAAGATATTGTGATCATGGCAGTTTTATTTTCACTCCCTTTCCTAATAATTGCTAGCATGAATTTGCCTTTTCCACTGTTGCTACACACTGAGGGCCTAATCATTTATTTTAGTTATTATTTAGTATTAATTTACTTCATTTATACCTCTCCTTTCTCACCCCATTTTATCCTCACAACAACCCTGTGTGGTAGGTTAGGTTGAGAGTGTGTGACTGGCCCAAGTAGGGTTGCCAGCTCGCCAGGTTGGGAAATTCCTGGAGATCCTGGGTGTGGAGCCTGGAGACAGCCAGATTTGGGGAGTGGAGGATACTCAGCAGGGTATAATGTCACAGAGTCCACCCCCAAAGCAGCCATTTTCTCCAGGGGAACAGATCTCTATGGCCTGGAGAACAGTTGCAATTCCAGGAGATCTCCAGCCACCACCTGGAGGCTGGCAACCCTAGACCCAAGGTCATCAAGCGAGTTTCCATGTTGCAGGGGGGATTTAAACCCACACCCTTGCAGATCTTGTTATTAGGTGCATTGTGAGTTCCGTGGCTGGAATTCTATTCCCAGATGCACGGGGGCTGATTTTGATGCAGATCGTGACACGCAAGGAGAAAAGCCTTTCACTTTTCCTTCATATCATTTATCTGACCTGAAACGGCCAGCAGTGTGCTATTTACCTAATAAGGAAAACTTCCATTTAGTCTATTAGAACACAGGCAACCAAGCACCCCTAAGGACCATTGCACATCATAAAGATGGCACGGGAGAGATTTAAACCCCCTCTTCCCGGGTACTATGGATCCAATCCAAACTAGCTCCCATGTGCCTGGCAACAGAGTTCCAGGACTTGGGGAGGGCATGAGGAAAATATGTAGTTAAGTCATGACCTGGCATTTTCAGTAAATTGTTCACCATAATGACAAGACCTTAACTCAGATTTTACTGCATTACACCAGATAGCGAAATTTTGTGCTCTGGTCGTTAAAGCCCATTAGAGTGTAGGCCTCCATTTCGGTTGCTTGCTTAGAACTATGCTGACTTCCTGGTTTTTACAAATTTTGATAGATATTAGGAAATTATGTTTTTAAATTGTATATACTTATATGATTCATGTTTCAAATGGTTGTAAAATGTGCACTTAAATTTTATGGTTAACGTACTGGCTAAGTGCTGTAATAATAAAGAATAAAGAGAGACAAGACCTTGTCACAGCCAGTTCTTTCAGAATGAGAATCATAGACCTCTGACTTGGAATCAGTCAATGAAATTGTCTCTCATGGGAGGTTGAGAATGGACGAAACTAAAAATTATTTTACAGAACACGTTGCTTAACACTGTTTTACACGACACATGATGTTTACTGCCTTAAGATGTGGTGGTGGTAGTGGTGGTGGTAGGGGTGCCATTTGCCCACTTTTGGTGGGCAACCCCTGCTGAACCACCACCATTCTCCATTATGCTACAGCAGGAGAAAATGGGGGGAGGAGCATCATTGATATATCAGTTTACCTTCTGACTCTGTAGGATTTTGCCAGTCTCTACACCCTTTCTCACATGCTCCCTCCCCCAAGTCTCCCGAGGGTTCCAGGCGTGTGCCGGTCAAGCTTAGATGTTGGGCACAGGCTTAGACAGCTTTCAAGAGGGCTCAACGATTCATTCAGATGTCTTTTTAACAGATAAATAGAACCTCTATGTTCAGAGGCAGGACTGTTCACTATCAGATGCCAGAGATATATCTTGAAAGAGGATTGTGGCCCTAATGCTTTCCCTATAGGCTTTCTGGAGGTATCGGCTTGGGACCAGCATATCTTAAGGACCACCGTCTTCCATATATACCTACCTAGCCACTCTGATGCCTGCCTCAAGTGCCCCCGCCATATGAGGTGACACACTGAAAAAGGGCCTTCTCAGTCACGGCACAAAAACTTTGGAACTCCTTCCCCAGAGAGATTCATCTCTGTCTGGCATACCTCCAATAACTCTTATTGGTCCTCCTCTCTTTTCTTTGCATTGTGTGTTTGTGCGGCTATATTTGCTCAATTGTTTTAATACTATTTTAAATGTTGTTTTAAATTTAAATTGTTTTAAGATGTTGTTTTAAATTGTTGATTAGTGTTTTAATGTTTGCCTTCTTGGGGACCCTGATTTGAGTGGAAAAGTGGCAAATAAATGTTTTAAATAAATAGACAACTAACTGGCGCTGGTCAGCATTGGAACAAGAAGTTAGATGAGTTTGTCTTATGTCCTTTGATCTAAGTATATCCTGCCATGTTTCAAAGAGCTCACGCCTAAGTAAGGATATGCAGCAGTATTTAATCTGGTTTTGTCACAGAGAGAGAGAGAGAGAGAGAGAGAGAGAGAGAGAGAGAGAGAGAGAGAGAGAGAGAGAGAGAGAGAGAGCTCATCTTAAAAACATGTGTGTGTTATGTGCCATCAAGTCTCCTCCAACCTATGCTGACCTTATGAATGAAAGACCTCCAAAACATCCTATCATTAACAGACTTGCTCAGATCTTGCAAACTGGAGGACATTGCTTCTTTTATTGAGTCAAGCCACCTCGTTTTAGGTCTTCTTCCTTTCCTACCGCCTTCTACTTTTCCTAGCATTATTGACTTTTCCAGAGAATCTTGGCTTCTCATAATGTAATCAAAGTACAATAGCCTCAGTTTTGTCATTTTAGCTTCTAGGGAGAATTCAGGCTTGATTTGATCTAGTACCCACTTATTTGTCTTTTTGGCTGGTATCTGCAGAACTCTCCTCCAGCACCACATTTCAAATGAATCCATTTTCTTCCTGTCGGCTTTCTTCATTATCCAGCTTTCACATCCATACATCGTAATGGGGAATACTATTGTTTGGATTATCTTGATCTTGGTCCCAGAGAGACAGCTTTATCTTTAATGATATTATCCAGCTCCCTTAAAAACACAGACCCATCACATCGACCCTTTGTAGATAGGGTTGCCACTTGCCAGCTGTCTAGTTTTCCCATGGACTGTCCAGTATTTTCTTGGACTGTCCAGGGGAAAGCTGGATTATATAAATGTCTGGTATTTTTGTGCATGGGGGAGGAGTGGTTGGCCTCTGGCATGCACAAGCTGGTGGCAGTGTTAGCAGGCATTAGTAGGCACCACCTCCCTCTCTTCCCTCTCCCTCCTACTTCCAGGCAGCCCAGACTCCTGCATGCCAGGGAAGCAACTAACCCACTCACCACAAGGCCTCCAGTGCTGGGGAAGTGGCCAGCCAGTAGAGTTGCCAACCCCCAGGTGGTGGCTGGAGATCTCTCAGAATTACAACTGATCTCCAGCCAACAGAGATAAGTTCCCCTGGAGAAAATGACTTCGGAGGCTGAACTTCACGGTGTTATACACAGCTAAGGTTCCTCCCCTCTCCAAACCCCACTGTCTCCAGGCTCCTCCCCCCACCATCTCCAGGAATTTCTCAACCTGGAGCTGGCAACTCTACCAGACAGTCCACTTGGCCTCCTGCATGTCAGCAATGATGGCACTTCCAGAAGTGTCGTCATCGCACTGGGGCCGGAAGTGTGCGCATGCTTTGCCTGCAAGTGAAGATCAATTCTGAGGTTAGTACCACCCTCCACCCTCCCCCAGGGTCCAGTATTTCCACAGGGCTCATCTGGCAACCCTATTGGTAGAAAATCTGCCATGAATTCTTTATAGTCCAAACGATGTCGCACAAAACTCTCGCGAGAAAACACGATATTTCGCGTTTTCCCCAGCATGATCTGCAATGTTGCACCATAGCCCGGCTTCAGGTAAGCCGTGTGGAAACAGCCCCTTTGTGACACTCTAACCAGTATACACCATTGTTTCTAAGAGCCAAGCTACAAGTGACGCCTGACACAGGTTGGACACTTGTCAGCTTCCCTCAAGTTTTGATGGGAAATGTAGGCATCCTGGTCTTGCAGCTGTAATGGAGAGCCAAGCTGTAAAACCAGGACGCCTACATTTCCCATCAAAACTTGAGGGAAGCTGACAAGTGTCCAACCTGTGTCAGGCGTCACTTGTAGCTTGGCTCTTAGTAGTTTAGCAGTGATTGTCTTATACAGGCTAAGCAGTATATCAAGACTAAACATTTTATCCCAGGACTTTCCTGACCCATTCACTTTGTGTAACAATTTTATTTATTTATTTAAAATATTTTTATCCCGCCTTATTTCCTTATGCTTAAGGCTCCCAACAGCACAACAAAAGAATGCAAGGACCCCAAAACATGATTCTGCTAACAAATAAAAAACGATGCACAGATGTAAAACACAGTCAGATCCATCAAAGCTATTTTCCCTCCACCTCATGCCATCTGAAATAGAACCCTCTTGCATGCCTTCCTGAACGGGGGCACTTAAGGTGCCCTCCAAGCACATTCTGTTAGGCCATTCCAAAGGGCTGGATCTGACACAGAGAAAGCCGGTGAGTGCACAGCGTCCTAAGAGGATATGGCTGTCCACAAGGAGAAGGCTGTCGGTGGAACGTAACTGGCACTTGAGAGTTAGGCTTGCCCAGTGCCTGGAGAAAAAAAACGTCCTGTCCTTTTAATAAAGGTTTAATTGGTTTTATTTACCAAGTGATGTGATTTATCTCCATGCCAGGAAAAGCTTCAGCTGCCCATTTCCTATTAAAGGACCAGGACATTTTTCTCCAGGCCTGTTGGCAGCCCTAGTGGGAGTATATTGGGAGATGCTTTAAAGGCAATATAATCAGCACCAGTGATTGGGCCTGGACCAAAAAGATAACCAGTGCCATTGGTGAAGCACTGAAGTTGTATGTTCCCAGCGACTACCCCCAGACAGGTGTCTTGCTGATGTAATTTGGATCAATGAAAGCTTCCGAGATGAATTCAAAGGCAGTGCCACAAACAGAGCATTACAGTACTTACAGTCTGGAGGATCAAATAAGTTATGCTTCAGACTGTTAATAATAAATTTCAAGTCCACACTAGTGCTTCACTGGCCTTCACAGACCTACTTGCATTTTGTTGCCCTCTCCCAGTTTTGCTATCACTTTCTCTGTTTTTACTGCTTTTCTCCCAGCTTTTAACCCGTGGAAAAGGGTAACTCCCCCCCCCGCCCCTAAAGCACAGACACAGAGTCACCTCAGATATCACATCCCTAGTTGCTTAGGGTTGCTAGACCTGGCTTGGCAACCTCTGGGAGACAGGGGAGTGGGACACGAGTGGCATTTCCAGCATGGTGGCATTTCCAGGAAAACCCTGAAGTGATGTCACACCTCTTTGGCAATCACTGAAAACTCTATGGTTTTACTATAGAATTTGGGCCAACTCCTAGAGAGGAGTGCTATCACTTCTGGTTTTTCCAAGAACTGACATCATACTTTTGGCCAATGACCATTATTTTAATTTATTTTTCTCCTGCTGCCTCTCAGAACAGCACTGGGATGAGGAATCCCATAGGACTGACAACCCTACATGAAACCATGGTTTATTTTTACTATGGTTAGTTTGTGAAATGTAAGTCACACACAATCACATCCTGGTTTGTTTCAACAAATGTTGGTTCCATTGCAATTTCTCTGTAGCCTGTGAGGCTGTCCACAGAGAACAAGCTAGGCTGGTTGCTTTCATACATTGTGCAAAACCACAGTTAAGACTGTAGTTAATAAAGCAACTTCAGATCCTGGTTTGACAGACACTATTAACCACAGTTAGTGTAATGGGCTGCATTCAGACAATCACAATAAATTTAGTTAATTTATTTAAACCATGCTTGTATGCGATATTTGAACAGAGCCAGACGTATTTGGGAAATGTAGTCTATAGAATTTTCATTACAAGATTGAATAAATAGACAGATGTACCTAACAATGGGATTTTAAGAGCATTATCTTAGCTCAAATTTATGTGTATTCACACACATATTATTTCTAATTTTTTAAAACTGTTTCTCATGGAAACTGTTGGATCTGGAAACTTTAGGGTGGAAAAGGTGCAACTTTGTGTCCATCATGAACATGGGTCTGGATTGGAACCTGGACTGAATAGAGGACAGCTGGAGAAGTGGGAGTGAATCAAAGTCTTGAGTTAGGATGTAATCCTAAGAACACATTCCTGGAAGTAAGCCACATCAAATAAAATGGGACTTACTTCTAAATAGACCTGTTAGGATTGCTCCCTTAAGCACCTCTTTGTGGCCTACTGCACCTGCACTAGAAGTCATGCCTTCCCTCCTGGATCCACCTGGAAGCATCCTGGCCTTGAAAGCCCATTATGGATGTGGAATCTTGTTCCACCATCACAATACACATGCAGTGGTCTTCTCCACAGTCAGAACTTTGGTCCATCAAGGTCAAGATGGTCCAATTTGACTGGCAGGAACTCTCCAGGGTTTCACACTCCACTCCCAGCCCCATCACCTGCTAGGAGATCCTTTAGTTGGAGGTGCCAGACATTGAACCCCAAGACCTTCTGCATGCAAAACATATGGCTTTCTGCTGTCAATTCCTCCTTTTTTGAGCCTCTCATGTGGGGACTTCAAGGACACCAAATATTACTGAGCACGGAGGAATCTTAGAAACATTGACTCAGCTTCCAAGCATTCTTTTAATCCAATTGCTTAAGCTTTTCTTAGAAAGAATGCATTTTCTGGGAGGATGCTAGGAGGCAGGGAACTGGAAGGCTGCAGTATATACTCACCACAAATGGTCTTTACACTGAGAATCTCTGCCAAAGGGAAAATGAATGAGCTGCTCTGGGATCGTCTCCATCTCTCGTCAAGAGCTTTTTGGTTCTATGCCTAGGGAAAGCCCATCTTCTTTCCATCCCAAGTTGATTTTTCTGGGACAAAACTAATTTCCTGAAGCATTGCTAATTTCCCTGCAAGCCAAGTTTCTTTTTCTTAATCTATTCATTTGATAGCAAGAGCGATGTCGTCGACTGGCATTTCTGGGTACAACTGGAAGTTTTACCATAGAGTTCCCAGTAATTCCTAGAGCTACCTTTCATCACTTCTGGGTTGTACCCAAAAGTGATGTAAGTGTCCATCAAATGGACACCCCATTGTCCCAAGCCCTCTTGCCACCCTGGCAATCCAAGTTGTTAGTTTTTAAGGTGTCACTGGACTTTTGCTAGATTTTCTTATTATTAACTAATATTATTTATTTATTTATTTATTTATTTATTTATTTATTTATTTATTTATTTATTTATTTATAGTCCACCTTTTTCACTGAGACTCAAGGCAGATTACACAGTACATGCTTAGTATAATCAACATTTCCGTACAGTATCAAGTACATTTCCATACCGTGTCAAGGACATTTCCATAAACAATGCCATATGGTAAATATGGCTACTCCTGTGGAGTTTGCTTTAGAACTAGCTCTATGGGCATCCTACCCTCCTTTCCTAATCCTTCTTGGCTACATGTGAATCTTGAACAGATATGTCACTACTGATGGCCTCCCTATGCAGTGGCCAGCTCACCTGTTGCCATCCCTGTGACTCCAACCCAGCCCAGGCACAAAGAAGTGAGACAATGGCCTTGACTGTCTCCCAACTTGTGTTTCTTGCCAGGGGAACCAAGGCAGATGCCAGTGTAGTTCTGCAGAGGCAGCAGCCAGAATCAAGAGTTCCCTAGTCATGAAGTAGGTCACAATTTCCTCAGTTATCCTAGACATTGTGCAAGTGCCCTGCGACCAGGACGCGTGAGTGCCTGCAAGTGGCTACTTAAAGACAAACAGACGAGGACCGAGGACTGAACATGAAGGGGGCTTACTTCAGGTAGACAGGAAGGGCAGGGGGGAAGGAATGAAGCTGCAGCTCCTCCTCTTCCATTCTGAGGTCCAGCTTGGGAGGTGTGTGCCATCTCCAAAGCCAGTCCAATACCCAACCATTCCTAAATGAAGAGTTTGGAATCACTGGTTAGGAGCAGTAGTGTACCATTCAGAGGGATGGCATGGACCCAACAGATGCTATGGACTTTCTCCATGCATTATAGCTATTTAGAGTGCATTCCAGCCCAAAGTGAAAGAGTTGTGTGAATCCACCATACAAGCATCAGGACTCTGGTCATCTTTCTGGCACCACTAATATAGGTTGAAAGCGAAATTTAGATGGGGGGGGTAGATTTGTACAGATGGTTGCACACGGACTGGGGCTGCATATACCCAGATGGCTTTGTGAAAAGGCTTTGAGAAGTGCCCAGAATGAAGGCATGTCCTTCATTACATGTTATGCTTGAATTTCTGCTACAGGAAGACTGGTATTCTTGAGAACAAAGATCCATTGTCCATTTTAGCTTCATTAAGCGTGCTTTCAAAAGTGGAATGCTTTGAACCTCCCAAGGAAGCGTCTGTTTTGGGAAAATGAACCAGAAACTGAGCCAACGAATAACGATGGCTTCCCGGAAATAGCAGACAGGTGAGTCTCTGGCATTGTCAGGGATCGGTTGGTTCTAAGCTGAACCCCGTGTAAGGCGGCCAATGGGCAGGGCCTTGGTAAGCACCCAGAGCTTGTTTTGAGGCTTTACAATGCTTGGGTTTGACAAAGGCTCTTTTATTCATTTGCTACATCTGTGCCCCTTCCTTCCTCCAAGTAGCTCAGGACATTGTTGTAGCCTCACAACAATCCTGAGGAATAGGTTAAGCTGAGAAATTGTTTTTTACCTCCAGGCAAACTGATTTGCTTCATCCAGGATGGATCTGAACTTGGGTTGATCAGAATTTGTGAGAGGTTCTGTGGAGAATTGTTACCTCACCGTCCACTTCTACAGCTAGGATCTATCCAGGTCTGTTTGTGTCTCCAAATGGGAGCCCATTGTGACAAATAGCTCTGTTTTCATAATAACGAGCTCTGGAGTAAAGCTACGTTGAAGCCCCTCAGCTAATGATACGAATCTTTCTCTGAATCTTTCCGTCTGAACTTGCTTCGTAGTACTCAGCTAAGACTCCATGAGAGGAACCAACACAATTTTCTTGTCCCTTAATCTGCTTGAGAGATGTTGGGTTACTTCACATCACCGAATGTAAAGTGCTGTCCTCTTCATCTTGTCTGAATACAGTTTTAGGGCTGAGCCGTGGCCTCAAGGCCTGAGTAGGCAGACGGTGCCCATTCCTCTTGGTCCCATCTCTCAGGGAGAGGTTTTCTGGCGCTCTTTCACGTCTGACCTCTTAGATCCCATCTTTCATCTTGCATAACCTGACTTGGATAGCTTCTTAAGCATCATGCCACCCCACTTTTACCCAGGGTTGCCAGGTCCCATGCCATAATGGGAATTCTCCACCCCTAACCACTGCCAGCCACAGCCCACTCACCGGTGCTCACCCAGATTTGGGGAGGGAGGCATTGAGAAAGGGGAGACACAGATGGCAGGCACAAGTGTGAAGTGTTTGCATGCCTGCAGCCCCTCATGTTGGTTTTCACTATGTTTTGGTCTGATTTTTAAAGAATCAGCCCCTGGTACATCCCACCACTTCCAATTTGCACTGGAAAAGATGTAATTGCTGTAGGGATGTGTATGCACTTTGAGTGGGCAGGGACACAGGTTAATACCCTTTGACCCCTGATCCCTGGTTTGGATTTGCTGGGACCTGACCACCCTGACCACGCCTTGACTTCAACATTTTCTTTCTTTCTTTCTTTCTTTCTTTCTTTCTTTCTTTCTTTCTTTCTTTCTTTCTTTCTTTCTTTCTTTCTTTCTTTCTTTCTTTCTTTCTTTCTTTCTTTCTTTCTTTCTTTCTTTCTTTCTTTCTTTCTCCCCTCCCCTCCCCTCCCCTCCCCTCCCCTCCCCTCCCCTCCCCTCCCCTCCCTTCCTCTCTTCCAGAGAATCAAGGTGGATCACTAGTACTGTTAGCTAGTATTCTAAACGTATCTGTATACTTATGTTAATTTCTTTTAGGTTACTCTGGAAGCAATTCTGCAGCTTTTAAAAAAACGTTTTCCCATTGACAGGTGGGATGAGCAGGATGTAAGAATTAAAATAAAGAAATACATGTTTATTCTATGAAAGTTTTAAAAATGTGATTACAATAACTGTCGAAGGCTTTCACGGCTGGAGAACGATGGTTGTTGTGGATTTTCCGGGCTGTATCGCCGTGGTCTTGGCATTGTAGTTCCTGACATTATGCCAGCAGCTGTGACTGGCACCTTCAGAGGTGTAGCATCGAAAGACAGAGTCTTTCTCCTCTGAAGATGCCAGTCACAGCCTCTTCACACCTCTGAAGATGCCAGTCACAACTGCTAGTGAAACATCAGGAACTACAATGCCAAGACCATGGCAATACAGCCTGGAAAATCCACAACAACCATGATTACAATATTTGTATTACAGAATGATGTAGTGATTAGATTGTCAGACTAGTAGCTGGGAGATCTGGGTTCGAATCTCCACTCTGCCATGGAAACTTGCTGGTCGACCTTGAGCTAGTCATTCTTTCAACCTAACCCACCTATGGCTTTATCATAGAGTTTACAGTGATTCCTAGAGCTACTCATTGTTACTTCTGGGTTGTAACTGGAAGTGACTACCAGCATAGAGGCCAGCAGTGTTCTTATTTATATTTTCCTCCTCTCAATGTTTGAAACAGTGGCCATGGTCTCCTGCCGTAGTAGGAGGCCTGGCAACCCTGACTTGACTTGTGCCAAACGTGTCATTTAGTTTAGCCCTGAGCTGGTGCCTCTGAGCAAATTTGTCCTGCCCAGAGATGAGGAGTAAGACGCCTCTCCTAACATAGTAATGTTAGGTGCCTCCTTGGGCTGAATACTCTGTCTACTGAAGGCTGACAACAGAGTTCTCTCCCCTCCTTGGAATAAGAGCAGGGCTTTTTTTCCGGGGGAACGCGGGGGAATGGAATTCCGGAACCTCTTGAAAATGGTCACATGGCTGGTGGCCCCGCCCCCTGATCTCCAGACAGAGGGGAGCTTAGATTGACCTCCGCGCCGCTGAGCAGCACGGAGGGCAATCCAAACTCCCCTCTGTCTGGAGATCAGGGGGCGGGGCCACCAGCCATGTGACCATTTTCTCTGAGGGCAACCCACTAAGTTCCACCACCTCTTTTCCCAGAAAAAAAGCCCTGAATAAGAGTATTGCCTTCCTTTCTATATTGATGGCACCATCTTCCTCCCTACCTCCCTCAAGGGCCCCAAAGGAGTTTGGTTTCCCTCAGTCAGGCTTCCTCCCGTCAAAAATTCTTTTGCTGGCCGTTCAGAACCTGCACTCACCTCTTCAGTCTTCGCTTTTTGATGCCTTCTGCACAATTAGTCCCCTTTCAGTGAGTCAAGTTCCACAATTTTGTTGTGACTTATCCAAAGATGGGTCACCTTTCTGACAGTACCATCATTATCTCCTTTTTGTTTTATATGCTCAGGAAAAAGAGAGAGAAAGTGTTGGGAGAGAAAGAGAGAATGGTGGTTTCCACATGGGTTATTTGACCCAGGTCTGCTGCTGTCAGGAATTGGAGTTTTTCCTGCTTCGCCACTGCACCAGGATACATTTCATGCACCTCCCAGGCCTTCTCCCATTTGAAATGTTTATTCTCTGTATGATTAACCACTCCATCATTATTCTATGGAGCTATTTTTGTATTATGACAGTATGAAGGGAAACATTGAAGTGTAGTGTTTAATGTTTGTAGTTCATTCCCCCCCCCTTTCTTTTTCCACCCCCATTTGTCCCTTCCCTCTCCCCTTTCCTTGTGATAGTCTGGTGTAGTGTTTTGTAGTTATGAAAATAATAATAAAAAAAAAAGGAATTGGAGTTTTTCCTGCTTCGCCACTGCACCAGGATACATTTCATGCGCCTCCCAGGCCTTCTCTGGCTGTGTGCCAATCTTTCCCAAACCTGCTAGGCTGCAACTTTTGGAAAGGATTACAGTAAACCCTGGATGGCTCCTGTGTGGGCATGAAAGTCTGGATTTTCCAGTCCCACCCACACAGCTGCCATTTTCCCCACACTTGATTCCATGGCAGACATTTCCTCTCCCTGCCAATAGGACACTTTTTAAAACCAATAATTGAATATTATTATATCGTTAAAATGATGTAACAATATATCTGTCAGGTTCTCTGAATTCCCAGTAGGGGCAACAGGGATAAAAATAATTGAAACTTTCTGACAATGTCACTTCTGGGTTTTCCCTGGAAGTGATATAGCTACACACAGGATATTATGATCACTCATGTCCCTGACCCCAGACCTCTTGTACATTGCCAGGAACAGCCTGGCAATCCTAATTGGATTATCTTTCATTTGAAAAAAAGAGGAAGTCTCTAACCTTTTTCATTGTGGGGATATAAGGGAAAAGGCATATCTCTACAATGCAAGCAGATATATAGACTTACTTTAAAAATGCTAGGAATTCAGAGAACACAGATTATTATATTATTACAACAGTAGGTAAAGGAACACCAAGTTGCAGGCAACTTTTAGCAACTTTTCAAGGCAAGAGACTTTAGAAGTGGTTTGCCATTTCCTGCCTCTGCGTAATGAACCTGGACTTTCATTATGGTCTCCAATCCAAGTACTAACCAGGGCTGATCCTGATTAACTTCCTAGCTCTGATGAGATCAGGCTAACCTTGGCTGTCCAGGTCAGGGCCATAACAATATAACAATATTAAATTGCCAATTTAAAAAAGGAACCTGGAAAAGCCCCGGTGGCCTGGGTGGGGAAGTGTCATTGCTAGGGGACTGAGGCAGGAAAAGTGAGAAAACCTGCCATATGGAAACCTCATGGGCAGCCGCAACAGCGACAGGGAACCTTCATATGTCCTTGTGGAAAACACCAATGACCGATAGAAGGAAAATCATTGAAATATACAGTTAAAAATTTACCACAGGTTCCATTTTACAATTTGGGATTGATAAGAACCCATTCTGCACAAGACAGGCATAGGGTTGCCAGTGGCAAGCATTTCGAGAGGGTGGGAATTGGGAAAACAATATCACATCATCAGCGACCCTCTAGGAATTCCACAAATTTCTATGTTTTTTACTCACCTGGAAATGACAACACAGCATCACCTGCTTTTGGCTTTTGTTCCATCTCATTTTGCTCCCACTACTCCATTAAGTGAGGACAGGGGAGTAGATAGATAGCCCTAGCTATCTATGACCAGACCTTTCCCCACCCCATATATGAAGAAGAAGAGTAAGTATGATATTGTATGATATGTTGGCTATTAAGGTCTAATTATTTGCCCTAGAGCAATTTCTCTGATCATGAATGCTCACCACAAGCTGCTTCATACCTTGTGAGTGTGCAAAGACAGGTATACTTGTCCTTTCCTCTACTGGGTGGGCATTTTCAATCAGTAAAATGTAACAGAGGTAGGCTTGCCAACCTCCAGGTGGGGCCTGGAGATCTGGAGTTATAACTAATCTCTAGATTCCAGAGATTAGTTCTCCTAGAGAAAATAGCTGCTTTGGAACGTGGATTCTATAGCATTCTACCCTGCTGAGGTCCCACCTCTCCCCAAACCCTAACCTCCCCAGGCTCCACCTACATATTTCTCAACCTGTAGTTGGCAAACCTAGACCCCCACTTTCCCCATCACCACAACCTCACTCCATATTCCCAAAGGCTGGGATTTTTTGTAACTACATTACACAGCGGGGATCCAGTCATAGATCTGCAATGTCATATGTCATTTAACCCTGAGTTTCTGGTATGAAAAGGTCAAAGATTATGTACCGAATGTTTTTCCAAATAACACTGTCACATTCTCCTTTCCATTTATAAGGTGCCTGAGGTTGTTTCTTTCATTAAACCATCCCCCAATTTTCTTCCATTAAATCTAATTAAATTCATTTTCAATCATACCACTCCTTTAGTTGATGGTGAAAGCGGACTTTGTGCGGGAGGATCGGAGACATGAAAAGATAACCAAGGCTCTTTCCAGAAATCTCAGGGCAACCCGGTGTCCTCTTGTCATAGTTCTAAAAGTCTTACCTTGGCAGTATCTCTGAGTGGGGCACTAATCTGTCTAGAAGAGCAGTGTATAAGCATAGCCGTTATTTTTATTGCTATACCTGTATCCAAGAATGACTGTGAAAACAGCATCGGGACAAAGAAACCTGTAGAGAAGGAGACAGAATGACCCCTACTTTCAAAAGTCCTTTTTTCTGGCTCAAGGAATGATTTAGAACTATTAGAGCCAGGGCTTTTTTTCAGCAGGAACGCAGTGGAAAGGAGTTCCGGAACCTCTTGAAAATGGTCACATGGCTGGTGGCCCTGCCCCCTGATCTCCAGACAGAGGGGAGCTTAGATTGCCCTCCGCGGAGGGCAATCTCAACTCCCCTCTGTCTGGAGATCAGGGGGCGGGGCCACCAGCCATTTGACCATTTTCTCCAAGGGCAACCCACTGAGTTCCACCACCTGTTTTCCCAGAAAAAAAGCCCTGATTAGAGCTATGTGCTGTAATAACCATTGGTGTGTGAACCCATTCAGATTATGCAAACATCTCTGTGGAAGACAGAGAAATGGGTATCAGGCAATATTTGATGGGACAGTCACTATATGTGTGTATGCATCAACACTCAAGTGTCTGCTCCTCATCTGGCGCCTCCCAGGCCAATCTCCCCTCTTTGCTAGTCTTTTTTTGCTTTTGCACAAAGCTTTTCCCAAAGAGAGAAATAAAACATGGCCTGCCTTAAGTGACTCTGTAAGCAGAAGATAAATTGAGATTAAGGTTGCCAATTACAGGTTGGGAAATTCCTTGAGATTTGTAGGTGGAGCCGGGGGAGGAGAAGATTTGCCATAGATTTCACCCTCCAAAGCAGCCATTTGCTCCAGGGAAACTGATCTCTGAAGTCTGAAGATCAGTTGTAATTCTAGGAGCTCTCCAACTCTTACCTCAAGGTTGGCAACCTTAGCTAAGATCTTCTCAAGCCTTGAACTCTATGCCCCCTCCTGCAGCAGTAAGGTGGCTGGCAACCAGAGACAAAGAGGTGGCATCTTCTTGCCCTTGGAATGCTCATTCTTTTTAGATTCCCTGGCACCTACTTTTCCCCCCCTTTAGTCATCAGACCAAAACATACCTCTTTACCTAAGCTTTTTATGTTTCAGTGGCCTTCTCCTAGCCTGAGGTCAGTCTTATCAATATCATTTTAGACGGCTCTATTTTATGTGCTTTTATGCTTGCTGTTATTGTTTTTTTTAAATGTACATGTTTTTATTGTCTTGGTTTGATTTATTTATGTTATTGACTTGGATTGCTTTGTTGATATGCTTTATTCGTTTGATTTGTTTTTATTGTCTGTTTGAGTCATTTAGTGTTATTGTTGTGTGAGACGCCTAGAGCAGGTATGGAGAGGTGGCATACAAATGTTCTCAACAAGACAAACAGAAAAGCAAGCAAGCAAGCTTCCATCAGGGTTTATCGTTCTTCTGAATTACTTTTCCTGATCTTCTCCAGCATGATTTCCTGTTGATGGGAACTATACTGGGGGTTGGGGGGGGAGCTTTCTGAATTAGAAGACCTCATAAGGAAACAATTTCCATCAGCACTGTGTCAACCCAGTAAATTCTAACCAACAGCAGTTACTGTCCTGATACCTATACAATGATGAACAATGTCAAATTGAAAAAAAGCTCTTGAGATAGGGTTTGTTTTAAATTTCAAGAAACTGATCAATATGAGGAAGATAACAGGCACTGAAAGTGGGGTAAGGGTGATTTTTTGGAAAGCATTCATCGCTAAGATCTCAGCATCGCTTTGAGTACTAACTCTATAGTGGCCAAAAGAAAAGCTTTCCTAGGAAAGCAGATTTAGTGCAAGTCCTCCGTTCTAGAGCATAGCAGTGCAAGGTGACCAAACACTGGTAGGCAGGAAGACTCAAGCTGAGTTCTTCTCTAACTCCTGGTCTCTCGTGTTGCTCTGCTTCGTTGGGGCCAGTAGGGGCCACTGTGGATGTTGGCATGGAGAGGGCGAGGGATGGTTAGAAATGTGTCTTCGGATATTTAAAAGCAAAAGTGGAAATTATAGCTTGGTGGAGATTTATGATGACTGAGCTGGACACAAAGCTGTTGTGTTTCTGACTCTCTCTTTCTGATAATCCCCAACATACGATGTGACCTAATGGACCCTGTTCCAGTCCACACACTGCAAATTGGGTAATCATGGACCAGTCAAACACTCTCAGCCTAACCTACCTTACTTTTTTGTGTGTGAGAGAATAAAATAAAGGGGAATGATGTTGTAAGCCACTTTGGTTGTGGAGAAATACAGAGTCTAAATATCTAAGCAAACAAATGAGCTGTTGCTGTCTGTGTCTCCCCACTGCACATTGCAAGGTGAGACAAGAACTAGGAAACACGCGGTGCAACGGGTATTGAGTAGACAACCCTGGATGCTGCTCTCAGCCCACGGGGAAAGGATGGGGTAATAATGCAGTTGGATAGATAGAGAGGGTTCACCATTTATATTAGATGTTAGAAGGAAGCCATGGAGGAGATGCATGAACTGGTGTCTGCTTTGACCTCTATCGTCCTTGCCCCCAGGCCCTGGTGTAGCATAGGGGCTAAGAGCACGGGCCACGATCCAGAGGGCTGCCAGTTCAGATGACACCTCCCTCAGCCACATGCTCATCAGGCAGCCTGAGGCAAACCACATTCTTTCTCCACCTTGGTCGCCCCCCCCCCCCACTCCACCCAGCCCCACATCAGCAACATGGGGAAAACAAATATCTTCCAGGCTGACTTAAAGGACTATGATAATGTAAGGAAAATGTTTTGATCCCTGAAAGTAGATACTAAGGAGGAGGAGGAGGAGATCGATGATGTCGATGGGACATGAATGCATGATCAACATTTGCAAATGTATTCCAGAGACAGACACACAAGCATCTCTGTGATTACATGGGGAAAAACCCCAAATTTATCAGCCCCAAATTTATCAGCTTTAGGGGAAAAAACCCAAATCTATCAGCCGAAGAATCACAGATTTATCTTAGGAAAAACCCTATTTTTCCTATTTATCTTAGGAAAAAATCCCCAAATTTATCAGCCTAAGAATCACAGATTTTCAGCGCAATTCGAAAGAGAGTTACTCCAGTCTAAGACCACTGAAATCAATGGGATTAGAATGGAGTAATTCTTCTTAGGATTGCATTGTAGATCTGGTACATTAAAACCCCAGTGGCCTAGGAAAAGAAACATACTTTAAGGGGGAGAAACCGAGGCTAGTATTTTACAGCAGTTTTGTACCATGTTAATGTCTGAGGCAGGACTTGTCCTCTAATGAGGCATGCTAACGTGGTGGCCTCAAGTGACAGATCGGGGGGGGGGGGCATTTCCTCTGCTGCATTTGTGGCTGTCACTCTGGTGGCCCTTACCCCACCTCCAGCTTATTTTCTCCCCAATAGTATCCCTTAATAGTCCAGCTTTGCCCAGACTTTGGGCACTAAGCAGGGTAGGCCACAGTCCAGAATATGAAAGGGAGGCCACCAAGGAAGATGGTTACTATGAGGGGCAAGGCAATGGCAAACCCCCTCTGCTCATCCATTACCAGGAATGTCCCATGGAAGGGGTTGCTATGAATGGGTTGCAACTCAAAGGCACGTTGTTCTTTTTTCTCTCCAATGGGAACACAGAGAAGCTGATCGCACCATTTCAATAACAGCCCTATGAGGTCGATTAGGCTGAGAGACTGGGATTAGTGCACAGTGGGGCAAGTGAGCATCTATGGCAGAGGAGAGATTTGAACCCCGTTGTACCAAGTCGTAATCTATCTGACATTTCAACCACTATGCCATGTTGGCTGTCATGCATGAGTTGCAGCAGCTAATGCTCCTCCCCCTCCTAATTCATGGTTTGTTGTGCTGGGTTTCAAGAGGCCCGAAGAATGAGGAGAGAAAGAACATTCCCTGCTCCAGCTCCTAGGCAGAGCAGAAAGACATGAGTTGGGAGCAGGGTGGAGAGCAGAGGCAGCCTAGGGAGGTCGCCTCAAGAAGAGGTGGATCCCGCCTTGAGCTGCCACCGACTGCCTATATGGGCCCCTGCTTTAAGACTATAGGAAAGACACCATTGTCCTCAATTCCAATCAACGATGGGCGGGTACTCCAAATCCAATTAGTTAATTAATCTGGGAATGTAGGATTAATTACATAGATAACTGCTGTATATCTACTTCTTGAAGGTTATCTCCAGATACATGCACTCTTTGTAGGAATCCCACTGTGGTAGAGGGTAGAGTTGCCATCTCTGATTTGTGAAAATCTCGGAGATATGGAGGTAGAGCCTGGGAAGAGTGAAGTGTGGAGAGGGGAGGAAGCTCAGCAGGAACGTGACGCCATACAGTCCACCCTCTAAAGCTGCCATTTTCTCCAGGGGATCTCTGTAGTCTGGAGATCAGTTGTAATTCCAGCAGACCTCCATGCTCCACCTGGAGATTGGAGGGCCAGCAACTGGGCATAGCCGTCAAGTTCTTCTCCTGATGTTGCCTCCTGACTCTGGCATTAAGAGGCTTACTCTCTTGATCATGTTTGTTCTCTTTAGTCACTGTGGCTAGTAGCTACTGAGGGACTTATTCTTCATTAATTTATCTAATCCCCTTTTAAAGCATCTATGCCTGTGGCCATCACTACATCCTTTGGCAGTGAATTCCAATGCAGTAAAGAACAACTTCCTTTTGTCTGTTCTCGGTCTATTGCCTATTAACTTGATTGGATATCCTTGCGTTCTAGTATTTTGGGAGAGGGCATAAAAGTTGTCTCTATTCTCTCTCTGCCCCATGGATAATTTTATGAACCTCTATCATACGAAAAGTTCTAGTATCTTTAGCCTTTCCTTATAGAAAAGGTACTCAAACACATTAATTGTATTGGATCTCTCCTATACCTTTCCCAGCTCTGCAATGTACTTTTTCAAATCGGGTGGCTAAAACTGCACACAAAATACAATGGACTCATTGCATTTTAGTCTGATGTACAGTTAGAGAATGCTTCTGAGGTTAGACTCGATGGCATCATCCCCATGTGAGCATCCATTTCCCAATCTCTGCCCTTCCTGGGCATCACCCCAATTCACTAGGAATTTCCTAAGCCAGAATTGGCAGCTCTCTGTACAGTCTTTACCTCTGGATCAAGTTCAGAGAACAGCTATTCTTCCTATTTGTCACAGAAACTGGGGCTACTAAGTGCCAATTTTCTGGAAATCTGTTTTCTGGAACACATCAACTCCTGCTCCCCAAAGCATTTTTTAAAGAATTGGTTCAATATGTCTTTTAACCTATGGCTTCCAAGAGAGCTTCCAGTACATAAACACAACAACCCGATAAAACTTTAAAACCGGGCAGGGGCTGTGGCTCAGTGATGCTGTATCTGCTTTGCATGCAGAATATCCCAGTTAATTCTCCGGCATCTCCAGCTGAAAAGGTCAGGTGGTAAGTAATGTGAAAGACCTCTTCTCCGATCCTTGAGAACTGCTGCCGGTCAGAACAGACAACACAGACCTTGACAGATCAAATGCCATGTCTTGATATCACCACTAAAAGTCAGCAACATTAAAACCAGAGTAAAGGAAGCAAACCCCTCCCACATACTAGCCAAAGTCCTACATAGAAAGGTCTTAATATGGCACTTGAAGATAAAAATCCAAGGAGCACAGCATGCAGCAAAAGCGATAGCATCCCAAAAACGGGGAAAAAAACCCCTTGGTTGGTAAGCCACCCATCTCACTCTTGGCAGCAGGAACTCCCGAAGCAGGGCCTTGGATTAAAATATTTGTTTGGGGACATGGACATTAAATAGCAGATGATCCCTTAAGTTCCCTGATCCCAAATCACTTACGGTTATAAAGATCAAAACCAGCACTTTATGTCCAGCAGCAATTAGGCAACCAGGGAAGTTTTCTTCCAACAGGTAACTAGCTCCAATAGGTTTAGACTGGAATAACTCTGCATAGGATTGCACGGTTACTTATGTACAGGGCTTTTTTCAGTGGGAATGCAGTGGAACGGAGTTCTGGTACCTCTTAAAAATGGTCACATGGCCGGTGGCCCCGCCCCCTGATCTCCAGACAGAGGGGAGTTTAGATTGCCCTCCATGCTCCAGGTAACATGCATAGTTGAACTAGTAATGCTAACTAGACCCTTTTTAACAAATAATGTGTAGCTGAACATGACAATAAGGGACTTGATTGTTCTCTGTTATATTTCTTCTGCTCTCAGCTACCACAGTACCCCCATTGTTATTTCAAACAACGTTCCCACATGCTCCATATACCCACAGGGCTTATCACTGCCACAGGGAAGGCAGGTTGCATTTATTATACCTTGTAGAAGCTGAATCGTTGCCAGGGCACATTTTATAAATCAGAGTAATGAAGGCTGCAAAGTGAGCCAAAAATGCATGTAAATGATTGGCTCTTGTTCAGACAACAGCAATAAAGGATTATTATGACCCAACAACACAGAAAGCTCCCTTTTGAGTAAAATATGCATGGTTGGGTATATTCCGTGTTTTCCTCTAAGAAATGTCCCAGTTCTGTATCAGAGACCCAAATTCTGTACTTGGAATATGTTATGCAAATTAAATATATTTGCATAGGTCATTTTGTATATTTTTTTTTTCTGTTTTCAGTGTTCATAATATTAGCCAGTAATAAGGTAATAATTCTTTAGGGCATCGTTAACTCAGTACTCCCTGGGCTAACTTTAGTAGAACACTATAAACAGAATCATGTCATATGTAGCAGGGACTTTGAGGTTCATTTTCAGTTTTAAAACTTTGTTTTTATTTTGTTAAATTTGTTATTAAATCTACTCACTGTAGTTATTCAATTGGATTTCCATTTCAATTGGAAACACATCCCTAGATAGAATTCTTACACACTCCCATCCAGGTGCGGTATCATCCCTCCCAAATTTCAGGTGGATGTAAGAAAAAGTCCCAATTTCGTCAATAATTAGAATTCTCTTTTGTGAAGGAAATGCAGGAAGATATAAGAAGTGAGCACAAATAACCCAAATTGGTAAAAAAGAGAAATTCTTGAGTATTTACATGAACTCACTTGCTTATGTTAAAGAAAGTGTATATGTATGTGTGTGTCATTTTTAAAACAAAACGGCATAGGCAGGTGAGGGAAGCTAAACTTCTGAAAGAACTGGAGCTCTCAGAAGTAAGATGTGGGGGGATCAGAGTTTAACTCCTTTTCCCTTTGCATTCTTCTGTTGTTTAAATATGGACACTAACCCTACAATACATAGTTTTAGGCTGCGCTAACTCCAATCCCACTCCTAAAATATGGAATTATACTGATTTATCACCATAGACAATTGCAACTTTCCAAGTGTTCATGTATGAAACACTTTTCAAAAACTATTATTCGTTTCTCGCAAATTATTGTCTAGGTAATGGCCAGAATCCAGATGGCTGCCTAAAGTGTGCCGAAGAATTTGGGTGTGCCCAGTGTTGTTTTTTAGTCTTTTTTGTTTGAACAGCATGTCTCTGTGTGATGCCTCAGAAACAACTTTGGGGAAGTTGCTTCTGTTTCAAAAGCCGTGTGGCTTAGGGAGTTGGAGATCAAAAAAGCACAAGCTGAAAGCCTTCTTGGGTGTGAAGAAGCAGTTCTAGAGTTCCTGGAGCCAACAGCCTTCTGGAGTCATCTAGCACTACAGCTCTACAAATGGCTTCATGCTTGATGCACAGTTCTAATTTTATACTGTTCTTTTCTTTGAGCACCATATAATCTGGATTACACAGAGAAGGGGGGGGGTCTGATGCAAGCTACTGTCTGGGAATGGATCTACTAGAGCAGGGGTCCCCAACCTTTTTGAGCCTCTGTGCACATTTGGAATTTTGACACAATGTGATGGGTGCAACTACAAAATGGTTGCCACAAAATGGCTGCTGCAGGAGGTGGAGCCAACCACAAAATGGATGCAACATCTTATCGTTAGTCACACAGTGAAGTTCCTTGTGCTGTGGAAGCAGCGTCTTCCAAAAGATTTTTGGAAGATTTTTAAAAACCTGCACAGGTTTAAAGATTTTTAAAAACCTGCACAGCCAATCAAATCTCCAATGGCCAAGATAAATGCTGGAAATGTAAAAAGCATGAAGGATCTTTGTACCATATGTGGTGGACTTGTGAGGTAGTCAGGCAGTACTGGGGGGAAATAATAAGAGTAATAAGTGAGATTTTACAGTTTCAAGTTAATAAGAACCCAGAACTCCTGCTACTGAACTTGGGAATGGAAGATATTCCAGCACAACATAGGACATTGCTTTTTTACATGACAGCAGCGGCTAGACTTTTGTATGCGCAAAAGTGGAAAGTACAAGAAGTGCCAACTATCGAGGACTGAATTCACACATTTCTGTACATGGCGGAGATGGATAAACTGACAAGAAAACTAAGAGACCTTGATCCAGGACAATTTAACACAGATTGGGAGAAGCTGAAACAATATTTGGTGAAAAAATGGGAGGTGGGAGGAGAACTGTGGCAGTTTGAAAATTATTGAAGAAAAACAAAAGAAGAGAGAAGTGTCTATACCGGGGGGAGGAGAGTTAAAGAAGAATTACTAAGCAATTATTCTATTTGATTATTCTATACAGTATTAAGTAATAGTTATTATGTGATATATAAGAATAGAAATTAATTAATTAATTATGTTGCTGGCAGATAGGGGTGTAATTGAGAATTAACAGAATTAAAATTCATGAATACAAGAAGGGGGGGGAATGAGAAGTAGCATATAGAATATAGGTTAAATTGATTGACTTATGCTGAAGGTATTTTTGGTTATAGGTATATTTAGAAATGTGTAGAATATGAGTCAAATTGATTGACTTTATGTTATAAAGATAAGAGATATAAGAGATATAAGAGGAAGTAAAGAGTAACATATAGAGTATAAGTTAAATTGGTTGACTTATAAATGTATTCATCACTTATGAGTACTCAAGTTATGTATAGGGAGGGATAAATTGTTTGTCCCATATTGATGACATTAGAATGAATAAGTTAGAGTACAGGATATTGAGAATATTACCAGTATTATTACTATTGAATAACATGCCAGGAATGTATTAGTTAGTTGATAAGTGAAGGGAAATTGACTTAGTACTGTGTTATAATAGACTAGCTTAGAAGAGTGTGAAAGTATATGTTTAATTGACAAAATAAGTTGAAATGAGTAGGGGAAGAATAGACAAAGGGTTGGAAAACTGTTGGAAGTCAACAAACGGGGGGGGGGAGGGAGGGGGTTAGAACTGGAATATTAAAGTAATTTGATTGTTATAAATGACAAAATATTTCTAATTCCAATAAAAAAATTTTTTAAAAAATCTCCAATGGCCAATCAGAAGCTGTGCTTGGCAAAAGCCTCACCTATCCCTGCCCATTTTCTAAAAACACTTGGTGGGCACTATGTTGGGCACCCCGGTACTAGAACATTCCATCACTATGATTTTAGGGAAACAAGGAGAGGGAAGGAATGGAGATGGGGCCAACATGGTCAGAGAGTTAGAGAACTGTAGGAAAAGGGAGTTGTGTGGGGCAGGGCAGTAGCGAAGGACGTATTCCACGGGTACTCCACCTTGCTGGGATTATTGGTTCACCTCAGGCAAAATTCAAGGGTGATCAGAGATAGCTTAGTTAAAGGGGGAAATAATTAGGATGAAGCCATATGGTAAGAATTCTGTTTGGCATTCACATCGATAATGGAGCTCTCACGTGGAGTATTATGTGCATGTTCCTCCACCAGCCACTATTATCTCTTCGGTTTTCCCCTACCTTGCCACCAGAGGTCTTTTGATGGGCTTTTAAAAAATCAGTAATTGCTATTGCTCTGTGGTGTTATAACATTATAGCAATCTCTTGTCGCAATTGACTAGTTCTTTGGTATTCCCATTTTTCATTTCAAAAAAGAACACCTGGAAAGTGGACAATTAGAGGATGGTAGAGGTTGTTACAGAGAAACAACCTTTGTGTGGATGCAGCCTTTGAAGAAAGTGTGTGTTACAACAAACAGGGAAAAGTTTTGGAACGGAAAACAACTGTTCCTTATCAATACATATTTTTCTGTAATAGTTCATAGCCAATAAAATATGCATGCATCCTTGGGCAGCAAGAGGTACAAGAATCTTCTGTTGGCTGTGGGGGAAAAAACTGATATGATTCTCTATTCATTTTATTTAAGCCCTAATGTGAAATGAAGCAGCTTTCCGTACAAGAAGGCCGACTATGATCCTGTGCCCTGGATATTGAATCCCACTTATCTTGTTACCAGAAAACTTGCCTAATCTGTACGGGGTCAGATTCTTCACTATATATTTCCCACAGATTTCTCTTTTATACATATGTCCTAGACACTCATATTTTTAAAGGCATTCAAAATAGGGATATTACCAAATTTTGTGACTTCTGTGGTTCAGTTTGAAAGCTGAAGTTTCTTTTTTGGTTTCTCAGTGGTTGTGGTTATCTTTTTCTTGGACAAAATAAAGAAAATCCAAAAGTGAAACTGACATTAAAATTAAGGCTTGTTTTCCCATAGGGGTGAAAAAGGAGTATTAAAAATACAGGAGAATTTGTAAAGAAAAACAGAGTACAAATATATATGGAGTTTATTATTTGTTTGTTTGTTTGTTTATTATATTTATATCCTGCCCTCCCCGCAAGCATGCTCATGGCAGGTCGCACAACAGTACATAAAATATACAGAGATAAAATCACAATAATTTGACACAGCCATCTACTAAAACACCTGCTCACCGTATAAAAAACCATATAGCATCTGATAGAAGTGGAGGTACAGCTTAACCACGCATGGTCACTCATATATGGGGGGTAGATGGTCAATACCCCCCCTACAGACATAGGGGAGACCGAGAGAGACGCTCATTTGATGGAATCCCTGATGGCCTCAACCATATGCCTGGCAAAACATCTCCGTCTTACAGGCCCGTCTGAAGGAGACAAGATCTTGGTGGGCTCGAGTGTCCTCAGACAGAGAGTTCCACCAGGTTGAAGCCAGGACTGAAAAGGCCCTGGCCCTGGTTGAGGCCAATCGAGCCTCCTTGGGGCCAGCGACCACCAGTAAGTGCTTACCAGCTGATCGCAGCACCCTCCGGGGAGTATATGGGAAGAGACAGTCCCTCAAGTATACTGGTCCCAGTCCATTTAGGGCTTTATAGGTTAATACCAAAACCTTGAACCTGATCCAGAACTCCATGGGAAGCCAGTGTACCTGCTGCAGCACTGGAGTTACATGTGTCCTGAAAGGCACACCCATCAGGACACGGGCAGCAGCATTCTGGACCCGCTCTAATTTCTGGGTCAGACTCAAGGGAAGCCCTGCGTAGAGCGAGTTACAGTAATCCAATCTGGAGATGACCGTTGCATGGATCACTGTTTCCAGGTCATGAGTCGAGAGATAGGGAGCAAGCCGCCTGGCTGCCGAAAATGGAAAAAAGCAGACCGGGCAACTTCCGTAACCTGGGCCTCTGTTGATAAAGAGGAGTCCAGCATCATGCCAAGGCTTCCGACCGACAAAACGGGCACAAGTGGTGCTCCATCAAAGGCTGGAAGCACCAGATCCCCCCCTACACTGTCCCATGGTTGAAGTACAGGACCTCTGTCTTCATGGGATTCAGCTTCAGTCTGCTCTGCTTCACCCAACTAGACATGGCATCCAAAGCTCTAATCAGGGCTTCTGGAGCTGAGCCAGGCCAACTGTCCAGCAATAGATACAACTGGGTGTCATCAGAGTACTGGTGACAACCTAGTCCAAAACTCCGTACCAGCTGGGCGAGGGGGCGCATACAGATTGAACAACAATGGGGAGAGAATCGCCACCTGGGGGATGCCACATACCAGTGGCTGGCGTGCAGACACCCTCTCCCCTAGCGCCACCCTCTGTCCCCGACCTTGGAGAAAAGAGACAAGCCACTTTAAGGCAGTCCCTCGTATCCCCACATCAGCAAGGTGATGGATCAACAATTCATAGTCGACTGTGTCAAACGCTGCCAAAAGATCCAATAACACCAGCAGCGCTGACCCACCTTGATTCAGATGTCTATGGAGATCATGTGTGAGGGCGACCAACAATGTCTCAGTCCCATGGCCTGGACAGAAGCCAGACTGGAATGGGTTAAGGACCGATGCATCTTCCAGGAAGCCTGCAGCTGCTCCACCACTGCCCATTCAATCACCTAACCCAGAAATGGGAAGTTCAAGACTGGGCGGTAATTGGACAGGTCAGTGGGGTCCAAAGTAGTTTTTTTTCAGGAGAGGCTTTACCACGGCTTCCTTTAACACCCCATGAGGAATGACAAAAAGCAATATTTGTTTATATCTCTAATAGAGAATATTACAGCATTGAGCATAGAAGAGGAAGCAGCGGGCAAGGCCTGCACAGCCTTCCATCCATATCCATTGACCACAGTGTAGGTGTGGACATAGAGCTGCAATCTGGACACCAAAGCAGAGAAAGACCTTTGACTGACTGGTTTAGAAGATCTGAAAGATGAGAACATTTAAGATGAATTGATTGGCATTTTGTTCTGGTGAACAAATACGGGAGGGTCAATGGAGCATCAGTTTACAGGCTGAGGTAGTTGACCTGGCCAATAATCAACTAATTAATACCTTTACAAACCCAGCCAAAGACGTGTCTGATCTCAGTGCTCTAAAATAAATGCTGCATTCCTGATTAGATCAACGCTGTTCCTTCATAAACATTTTCCCCTCCTCACGAGCCCACAGAGAACCTGGTGAGCCCATAAAACAGAGGGTTAGGGAAATCCACGTGCATGCTTGGGGACATGTGAGTTTCCCCAATAGACCAAAGAGCATTTCCCCTTGGCTATTTCAGCTTGGGAAAATGGCTCGGAGGGGTAAGACTGTAGACCCTGAAGCCATGATCTCAATCAAAATTAGGCATTGCACACAGGGCTGGTGTCAGCACGTGGTGAGGCAGAGCAGCTGCCAGGGGCCTGTGGCTTCTGGTGGGGCCCCCTGCTGCTAACCCCCTACTCATGCATCTCCTCTGATGCTTGCACTCACACCCTTCCACAGCCTGCTTGCGTGTGCTTTGTTGCCTCTGCTCCCAGCTGCATATGCTACCCACTACTGCTGCTGCAAAAGGGCATGTGGGTGATGCATCAGACTTGCTGGTGACCATAGCAGTAGCACTCCTAGCTGCAGTCACCACCAAACACCATCAGAGAAAGGGCATGCAGGCAGCATAGGTAGCTCTGATGGCAGGTGGTGGGAGAGGTTGCAGTTGGGGAAAGGAAGGATGCACAGGCTGGTGGGGGCATGTGGGAAGGAAGACAAGAAAGGGAGCCTATAGTGGGTATGGGGGGAATGAGCACTCTCTGCCCAGGTCACCCAAAACCTGGAGTCAGCCCCGATTGAGAAGAACCAGCAACTCACACCTGACTGTTACACAGGATGGAGACTCTAGACATGACTGCCAGTGTGGGCTTCCATTCTGATGCCCTTTTGCTGTAGAAGGAGGTGAGCCTTTTACACAAGAAGCTCTCCTGGGAAAATTGCACCGTTCCTTTCAGCCTGCACCTTCTTCTTGGGCTTCAAACATGGTGCTGTGCCACCCGCTGGAGGTATAGAGAGCTGTTCTGTAGATAGACTTCAATGAATAAGAAACAAGGAAAACCACATCAGATACTTTTCAGAAGAAGACCACCTTCGTTGTCCTCCTTGGTTAGACCTTGAAGATCTGTGATGGTCATTGTAAATAGGACTCCAGCAACACTGTTACCAGAACTGCTCTTTATTATAATGGGGAAATTAGCTGTAGCAGTCTGTAACTTAATATTAAGCGCGGATCATAACCTATGTATACGGAGGTCCCGATCCCAGACACTCTAGTGAAAGAGAGGCAGACAACAAATAGGTTCCAAACACGTGTATTCAGTGTGGCGTAAGCCTAAACTTGCACAAGCATACAAGAGAACATACAAGATCTAAGAAATACAGAGTAGGAAATACAGAGACGTTCGCATTAGCTGGTTCCCAACGATGATAGGGGGAATACTCACTTATCCTGGAGCGAAGCAGAGACACAGCAGCGAGGGTGGCCCAATGCCAGCACTGGGACCACAGACGGACAGCAAGGAAGTCTGGATAGGAATGGCCTAAGCAACGTGTGGTCTGAGAGACCAGCTTAAATACCCCAAAACGTATCCTGGGGCTGGTGCTGTACTTGGTGGTTCTCACAGTTTAAGACAAAGGTCCTAATGGGTTACTGAATGGCTTGGATGGGCTACTTTGGTAATCTGATTGTGCTAAGTGACACCTCAGGAAGAGGGGACAAAAGAGGGAGGGGGAAATCCAAGTGGGCTGAAAGGATGTTCCAGCGGACAGGGCTTGTCCTGATGTCATCAGCTCTGGAATGCGGAGGTTTCTTTGAGATGCATTCTCTAAGTGCTTGGGATGGTCGGCTCTTAGTTCCTTCTCCTGGGCGGCTCCTAAGATATGCAGAGCGGGGCGAGGGGCTCTCGCTGCGGACGTGGTGTGCCCGCTTCGCCGAAATGGCTTCCCAAAGCAGTCTTGTTCCCAGGGTCTTCTGGCTGCCTGAGAACATGGATGCCGGCTGGGCATAGCTGGGGCTGGATAGCAGGCTGCCCGGTAGCGAGGGCAAGCTCGGCGACCGGCCCGCGGGAGGCTCCAGGCGGGAACTGACCAGGGAGCGCCTAGCCAGGCTCGCTGGAGGTTTCCCCGGCAGGCGCCCGGCTGCTAGCAGCGGCTTGGGCCCATATGAGGCAGGCTTCCATGGAGGCAGGCGGAACAACACTTTAAAACACAGTCCAAAGCAGGGAACAGGCACGGTCCGTGGCAGATGGCAATGCAGGCACGGGGCACATTTGTAACAGAGTCCAAACACACACTGGGAATTCCAGATACAGGTCAGGGCAGGGCTGCCCAGAAAGAGAGTCCTTTGTGCAGTTAACCAAACATGGAGTCAGTAAACTACACAGTCTATAACAGCAGCAAGGCAATTGACACGCAGGCAGGAAACTGACACGTGTACCAGAACACACACGTGCAAAGCAGTCTTTGTGTAGCAGCAGTGAAACAGTAATGCAGGAAACTGCTGCACAGTTCATGGCAGGCTTTAAAGCAGGGGAGGGGGCCGACTTGGCAACAACACCTTAAAAGACTGATGTCATTTATTCCAGCATAAGCTTTCATGAGTCAGAGCTCATGCAAGCTCGCACTGGAATGGATATAGTCACATCACTGCTGTTTGCTAGATGAACATATGAATACATGAAGCTGTCTTCTATTGAATCAGACCATTGGTCCATCAAGGCCAATATAGCATACTTTGATCGAGGTCTTTCACATCATCTGTTACCTGATCCTATGAATGGAGATGCTGGGATTGAATCTGCATGTCAAGGAGATGCTTTATCACTCCCTTGCTGAGGTAGAATAGGATTCTACACGGATTTTGCTTGGAAGAGAAGAAACTGGTTTTTGATATCATGCTCTATAACGTTCCTTGTCTACTCAGTGCTTCAGCAGATTAGTTACACTCCTTTACAAAAATATTTGTAAAATTGATCTGTATCACAGCTGTTCTACCTGTGGCGGAGAGTGGCCTCAAGTCATAGCTGACTTATGGCAGCCCCTGGTGGGGTTTTCATGGCAAGAGACTAATAGAGGTGGTTTGCCATTGCCTGCCTCTGCAACCCTGGTCTTTGTTGGAGGTCTCCCATTTAATTACTAACCAAAGCCAATCCTACTTCGCTTCTGAGATCTGACGAGATCAGGCTCACCCAGGCTATCCAGGTCAGGGGACCTGTTCTACCAAGATGACACATTTCAAGCACTTAAATTCCCTAATGTCACTCTCGGTTTGTGGCCAGATGATCCAGTTAATGATCGATTATGAAAGCAGCAAATCCTCACAAGCATCAAACCCTGATATTTATTTAGCCCAACTACATTTCCAGCTCTTCTGTTGCACAATTCATGCTCCATGCCAAGTGACAGTGGCGTAAGACACTCAGAATCCTCCCCTTCCACTCATGTTCCTTCAGATTCCATGTACAAAGTGCATGCAAATAATTTTTTTTAAGGTCTCAACCAAGGTCTCTACGGCACTCTATACCGGTCTAACCACAAAATGGCTGCTGTCTCGGCAAGCAACTGTGACAGTGTGAGGAATATAAAGGTGCTGATTCAAGAGATAATGGTGCAGCTTACTTTACGAACCAGGTAGTATTAGCATTACCAGGACTTAGACAGCAGGGAGAAGGCCAAAAAGTGTGACTTCTCTGCTCACCTGCAACATTGTGATAAGAGACACTGCCTTTGTCAGACTGCTCTTCATCCGATTCCAATGCAAGAATCTTATCCCTCCTCTGTGCAGTCACAGAGAAGTTTCACCTACACAGTTGCCAATGCACACATGTACACTATTTGTTGACAGACCAAAAAAATACATCCACTTTCATATGGCATTCTGGGAAGAATGAAGTCATTTAATTGGATGGGGTCGTGGGGTCGTGGCTGTACTCTCACATGAAGCCACGTTCTTACTTAGTATGATCACTGGTCTATCGAAGTCAGTATTGTCTACTCTGACTTGCATCAGCTCTCCAGGGTCTCTGGCAGAGGTCTTTCATATCACCTGCTACCTGATCCATTTAAGTGGAGATGCTGAGGACTGACCTTTGGGACCTTCTGCATGAGAAGAGAGACTCTTCCACTGAGCCTCGGTCTCACCCCAAAGCACATGAAGCTGCTTTATATGTGGTTAAACCACTGGCCTATCACATTCAGTATTGTCTTAGTCTACCTGATAGGCAGCAGTTCTCTGCAATCCCATGGAGAGGCCAGTCACATCACCTGCTATCCTCAACCTGCACATCCTCATTCAAAAGTGTGCACTGCCTGTTACTGTCATTTATTATGTCATGTCAAAATGCTTATGTTTTGATTCAACATTGTTTCAGCGCTGTATCCGATTTCTGCTTGTTTTCACATTTCTGCAGTTTATACCCTCTTGTTTTGTTTGTTGAATGTCCCAGCTGCTGATTATATTGAACTATACAGTGTAATCTCCCTTGAGTCTCAGCGAGACTCAACATAAGCAAGTAAGTAAGTCAAATCCAAGTGAGAGCATATAGGCTTTCTCCGCTGAGTTTGAACTCCTGCATTTACTTGTATAGGACGTAAAACCATCTCATAAAATTGGAAGTTAGTTAGTAGCCATGTTGGCCTGCAGTAAAAGAGCAAGATTTGGGTCCAGTAGTACCTAAAAGACCAGCTAGAGTTCCAGGATATGAGCTTTCATGTCAAAGCTCCCTTTGAAAGCTCATATCCTGGAACTCTAGTTGGTCTTTACGGTGCTGCTGAACCCATAGGTTGGAAGTAAAGCTTGCCATTGTCCCTTCCCCATGCATGGTTATTTTTCCTGGGATTCTGTATGTATGATACTACAGTTTAATGAACATCAAACTACCCACTAAGAGTGGATCGAGCATGTTAATAAGCTTTGCATATGCCTGTGTGGGTCAGGTTTATGTCCAGTGTATGATGATATACAAGCTCTCCTATATGATCTGTACTATTCAAAAAGTCGGATATGCATCAGGTATTCACCAATGTGCTACTTAGCTGTTGCATATGGATGTGATCACAGTGGCAATGACTCTGTGGCATCAGCAGTGGTGTTCGTCATGCAAGATGCCCTCATGTCGCACTGTTTCAGACTGGCCAATTTTTTTTCTGTCTTCTTCTTTGTATTCTGTATTTAATGGGGAATCTTGTCTCCTATCCATGCAGACGTGCTTTAATGTCCATTTAGCACCTTGCTTTCACAGAATGCCACAGAAGTCAGATAAAGAGCATGTTGCACCTTTCCCAATCTCAATAAATTAGAGCTTTCAGTTTTAACTTAGAGGAATGATGAGTAGATCAATTTCAGCTCTTGTATTGCCCAGGGAAGTTCTTACCCAACACCCGGCTGTGTTTGAGGAAGTGGATACGAAATGGAATTTGTTGGACGCTGCATTTAGAAACTGCCTGACAGCAGCTCCCGTAAATGACCCTCTCCCCAGTGATGATGTGCTGGATCCCTTCCCTCTCTGGAGTCTCCCCCCGCCCAGACCAGACCACCATTTGTGCTATTCGATTTTGGTTTCATGTTGTGCAACTCCAGGACACCAAAGAGGAAGGAAAAGAACAGGCAGTGAGAAGAGATAGGAGAGCTAGATTAAGGTAGAGGAGCAAGTGAGTGAGAGGAGAACCCCTCGAAGCCTTGTGCAAGCCTCGAGTGCGTGCATGTGTCAACAGTTCAATGTCCGGGCTTTGGGTGGAAACTGCCTTCCTGTTAGCTGAGTGATGGGAGGCGGAAAGGAGAAGTGAAGCCCCTTGGTTCCAGGAAAGTGGAGATGACACCATGTCCCAATCACCCCAGCCCGTCCTGTTCCTCTCGGTGGATACACCTTCTGCATTGCATGTATACCATCCCCATGAGACAGTTCAGGACATTATTCACCGCGGTCCAATGACTGTGATCTGTGACACATGCCATTGGGGTGACTATGCAACTGCCTAGGGACATTTTGGAAAGACCAGTTTTTCATCCTTGGCGGAGCTTTTTGAAGTTTTTTCCCCCTCTTTTTTGTTTTGCTTTGAGCATCAACAGGAGATAATTTGCCTGTCTTGCTTTATAAACCAGGAGTGCTTGTTCAGATACATCGAGGTGTGCACCTGAAGATTCTTATGCTTTCCTTAGAGATGCTGCCCAAAATGGCACTCTCCTGTCCAGCTTTCTCACTTTATCCTCCCCCTTGCGTTACACATGCTGTATACATACTGTATAGCTCTGGTTGGCCAAAGTATATTGGAATTCCAGGATCATCTCTCTCATCTTCTTAAATACCTCCAAGTAATAGCTGCACTTTCTTGCATGTTTGCCCTATTTGGGCAAATATCAATGCTAGGGAGCCAATTTACAATGGAAAGAGGCATGTTGAATAGTTGATACTGAAGTTGATACTGATACTGATTGATACTGATTGATACTGATTGATAGTTGATTCTCTACATGAATTCGCCTGACGAAGTAGATAACTGTGGCCTGACGAAGGACCATTTCTGAAACGAGCCGAAAGGAATGAGACCGGTGTAGCTCGTTGCCACCTGTTTTGCCACCTGTTTTTTGCAACCTTGCAACTCTGGATGCTACCAACCAGCTATATTCTGGACCTTTTTGGAACTGTGTACCTTCGGGCGTCATAAGCAAAGTTTGAGAGAACTCTACTATATTGGAATTAATTCTCTCTCCATGCATGTGTATTGAATTGCTGTAGATAATTGAAAACTCAATGTAGATATATTGATATTTGTAGTGTGGTACAGATAATAATCTTGTACTGAGTCACTCCTTGGCATACTTCCTTCCTTTCTTCTTGTTGTATTTCATAACGTACAGCCATGAGTACCGGCTAAAATCATCCATCAGGACCAGGGCATAACAATTTTGAGAATGGCTTTTGGGGAATGGACCAATCAGATCCATGTGAATTAATTCAAGTGGCTTTGTAGACACCCGGCCACTTTTCTTAGCTACAGGGAATGCCTTTGTTTTGACTGCTTTGCAAACAGTGCAGTCTAGGAACTCTGAGCAGCTTGACACCTTTTCTCCCTTCAGGAGTGTTAGAGTTTTGTTTATAACCCCAAAGCTAGCGTGCCCTAAACGCCTGTGCAATAAATGCAAAAAATTGTCATGGCTACACTTGTTTGTAACCGTGTCAGCCTTTGCCTGCCTATTTTCTACAATATAAACATTGTTTTTCAGTTCCCCATTCACTAGAATCTTGCCAGCTTTGCTTATTTGGCATTTGTCCCCCACAAACCGGACCTCAAACCCCTTTTGGGTCAACCTACTTACTGATAATAGATTATGGTCCAAAGAGGGAACACAATACACAGGCGCAAAGTCCTCCTCCAGAGTTGTAAACCGCAAAGTTCCCATAGCACTCACTGAAGATTCTCTCCCATCTGCCAACAACACAGACTGCAGGTTGCTTTGTTGTAAATTATACAGCACCTCCTCCGAGTGGGAAAAGGAGTCTGAGGCGCCACTGTCTATAATCCATTGGCAACGTGTATCTGCAATAGATGCAGTGACCAGCCTCGCATGTTCATCCGGAAACCGAGGCTCCTGTACACGTCCTTGCTTCTGCTCCTGTTGTTTTCTTCTCCTGTCCGGGCAAAAGCGACGAAGGTGAGAAGTGGAGCCGCAGCTGTAACATCTTCTCACGGCTGCTGCTGACAGCTGGGTGACCTCCCGCTGCTTGTTAGCAACTCCTCTGCCGTCAGTGGCTGAAACCCCTCGATGGGCCCCTCCGTCTGCTCGTTGCTCCGTCCTTGAATGCCAGCCTCCGTATGTTGAAACCCGAGCCTCTTCCTCAAGAAGACGAGATGTAACATAGGAATAAGTGAGTTTATCTGGCTCCAGGCTCTCAAGGCTTGCAATAAGAGGAAAATATACATCAGGCACACTTGATAACAGAATGTATGCCCTATCAGAGTCCTCCGTGGGCTTTCCACGAGCAGCCAGTTGCTGGAAACATTCCGTCAAACTGTTTATATGTTTCTGCATGCTCTCCCCCGGCTTGAGAGCAAGTCTGTAGAGGCGACATGTCAGCATAATTAATGACCCTGCAGATGTTCTGGCATGGATCAGCTTCAAATCTTCCCAGGCCTTTGAACTGGTAGCTGAGTCCCTGATGTGAAGCAATTGGTCATCTCCCACAGCCAGCACGATATGAGCTAAAGCACGCTCACCTGCAATCTTTTCAGCATCATTGGGAGCTGCTGGGGGGTTGCTGACACTTTTCCACAGCCCCTCTCTCTTTAGAAAATGCTCCATACGTAACGACCAAATGGAGTAGTTCGCGGAGGTCAGCTTCTCCACCAACACGACCGTACTCTGTGCCATACTTGCTTCTGCACCGGTCTAAGGGAGTTCGTTTGCCTCCTCCTCCTCCAGGTCACTGACACTTTCCTCCGCCAATAATTCCACCTCCGAGGGATTGCGGCCGTCAGGTGCCAACATCCACCACCGACTCTGTTGCGTCTCTACTTCAGTAGAGCCTCCTCAGCTTGGCGCAGTCTATCTGGGCCCATAACCCTGTTGAATAGTGTGTATTGAGCGTGACTGCACCAGCTTAAGGAGGATCCACAAAGAGTCCACACCTTGTTTGTTTAGTAAAGGTGTATGATACAATTTATTTATAGGTGGATAAAGAGCAATATATACAAGTTTACAGTCCAGAGAGACAAAGTGCTTCGCCTACACCTGGACTTGCAAGAAGCCCCTACCATACTGTACATAGTAGCTATATATACATGTAGACACCCAATCAGATACATGCATGAGTTTAGCTGAGTCATTCACTTCATGGTCTCCTGACACTTAAGTTAACCATCTGACTCTATGTCACCTGATGTGTCTACCTGTCATACTGATTAGATATCAACACTCCTCCAAGCCAGTATGAGAGCAGTTTAAGGCATCACGTAATCGTTCAAATGGTACAGCATACAGACTTTTAGTGAACATGTCTGCAATATTGTTACCAGATGTACATCTAAACAATCTTATGAATCCTTGCTCTACAGCACATCTTACGTTCAAATACCTAATTAAGATGTGTTTACTGCGTGTTTTGATTCCACCATCTTGGGCTAACTGTTGTGCTGCTGTATTATCTCCATAAACAGCAATAGGTACTGCACAATGCATTTTCATGTCAGACATGAGCTGTTGTATCACTTCCAGCTCTAATATACCTTGGCTCATGGCAGCGAACTCGGCTTCACACGATGAATGTGCTAACAAAGACTGTTTTAATGTCTTATGTGCAATGAGAGCACCTCCTACAAATATGGCTAGTCCTGTAGTGGATTTACCGTCAGGGCGATCTGCCCAACTAGCATCACAAAACATAGTGATCTGCATAGGTTCAGTGGCTTTTAGAACCAAAGAGAAATTGAGAGTAGCCTTTAGATATTTTAAGACGCGTTTTGCTGCTATCCAATCCCTATGGAAAGGCTTAGCACACCTTTGGCATAGCATGTTTACTGCTTGTGTTATATCTGGACGGCCCCAACATGAGAGATACAAAAGACTGCCCACCAATGACTGATACCTCTGTACATCTTCCCAGGGAAAATCATCTGGCTCCCTGATATACCCTGTAGTCATAGGAGTGGACACATCATGTGCTTCAGTTAATCCATACTCTGAGAGCAACTTTGTAATTTTGTCTCTCTGATTCAGTTGGAAAAAACCATCCTGGGTTTTTGACACTTGCACTCCCAAGTAGTTGGAAATAGGACCCAAATGTTTCACTTTGCAAATATCTTTAGCTATTTGTTTAAACCAACATAATTGTTCTTCTGTTTCATATATACACAATATATCATCTACAAAAATAAGGAGTTGGACTTCTGAACCTCCTACCATTTTTGTAAATATGCAGGCATCACCTTTGCCCTGCTCAAAGCCTGCTGCTTTTAGTGATTGTGACAGGTATTGAAACCAAGCTCGTGCTGATTGACGCAACCCATACAAAGCTCGGTTTAGTTTGAGCACCATATGTTTATTTGACACCTCATACCCTGGTATTTGTTCCATGTATAGACATTCCTGTATAGGAGCATGGAGATAGGCTGTACAGACATCAAAATGATCTATGTTTTTGTGTTGAGCCCCTGCCTTACATAAGGCTAATTTTACTGTTTCAGGCCTAACAGTAGGAGAAAATACCTGGTCATAGTCTTGGAATTGTACCTGAGAGAAACCACGGGCTACCAAGCGAGCTTTCCTCTGCACATTACCTGAGGGAAGTCGTTTCACCTTATACAGCCACCTACAACCAATAATATTTGTGTCTTTTGGCTTAGGTACAACTGTAAACACTTCATGGTCAGTTAGAGACTGATATTCGGCCTTCATGGCATCGAGCCAAGCTTTTTTCTCTTCCCCCTCATAAGTGAGAAGCTCTGAATAAGTAGCTGGCTCTTTAGCCAGTACACAGTTTGCTGCAGCTTCAAAACCATACCTTTGAGGTGGGACACCTTTATTAGGACGACTGGACACACGTATAGGAGGACTAGACCTCTGTGTGTCCTGTGTTACCTGCCTGGCTGGAGAACTAATCTCCTGTTTCACACTCACGTCCCCTTCTGGACTTCATCGGTAACTGGCAATGCAATCTGGCTTTCACTCTCATACCCGTGAAGCCTTTTCCAACTTCCATGTTCACATACACTGGCGGAGCGGCTGTAAGAAACCTTTTTGTTTTCATTGGTAAACCTGTAGGCCTTCATGCCACTCTGGTATCCAATGAATATCATCTTAGAGGCTTTTGGGCCCCCTTTTCTCCGCTGTTTTAAAGGGATATGCACCCAAGAAGTCATGCCAAACACCCTTAGTAATTTTAGATTAGGGTCCCTGTTGAAAAGTAACCTAAAAGGTATTTCATTCACAGCACGGGACCACAGACGATTTACCACATAACAGGCACAAATAATTGCCTCAGCCCAGTAAGTTTTTGGCAAACCAGTATCAGCTAACATAGCAGCCATTTTTTCTTGTATAATGGCACCATGCCTTTCTGCCAGACCATTTTCTTGTGGCACACTTGTATTAGCTACCCTGTGTAATACACCATTTTTATCACACCAGTGAGAGAATTTTACAGACATGAATTCCCCCCCTTGGTCAGACTGGATGGCCTTTATGTCCAGCCCCAACTGTTTTTGTACCCTTTTTGCCCAAACCTTAAACAAATCAAAAGTTTGAGACTTGTGTTTCATAACGTACAAAGTGCGGGGGGAAGGTAAAGAGGGAGAATATACTTCCTCAAAATTACTGATAACCAACAAGAAGAAAGGAAGGAAGTATGCCAAGGAGTGACTCAGTACAAGATTATTATCTGTACCACACTACAAATATCAATATATCTACATTGAGTTTTCAATTATCTACAGCAATTCAATACACATGCATGGAGAGAGAATTAATTCCAATATAGTAGAGTTCTCTCAAACTTTGCTTATGACGCCCGAAGGTACACAGTTCCAAAAAGGTCCAGAATATAGCTGGTTGGTAGCATCCAGAGTTGCAAGGTTGCAAAAAACAGGTGGCAAAACAGGTGGCAACGAGCTACACCGGTCTCATTCCTTTCGGCTCGTTTCAGAAATGGTCCTTCGTCAGGCCACAGTTATCTACTTCGTCAGGCGAATTCATGTAGAGAATCAACTATCAATCAGTATCAAATGCTGAAATCAGCTGCCATATGGTACTGATACTGATTGATAGTTCTGATGTGTCTACCTGTCATACTGATCGTTCTGATCTAAAGCCTCTGCACACTGGCTTTTGACACTTAGATATCAACAAGAAAGGGCTTACCTTCTCTTATCTTCTCTTACCCAGCACCTTGGACTTGGTCCTCATCTGCTCCTTGTCAGCCTGGCGTGGCTACTATCAAGAAAAACTTTAGCAAGATCTAAACACAGATCTCCAATATCATGTCAAGATAAGCCTCGAGACAAACACTTTACATATTGAATTTAAAACATTTCTATCCCATCTTTTGAATATTCAGGGTGGCTTGCAATAACAGTAGAATCCAGTAAGCATAGCTAAAAGCAACAGAGAGACCAAAGGCTGAAGCAGAAACAGGAGCCGCAGCCGCAGCAACTACATCTAACTTGCCCCCCCCCATTGTCCTACTTTTGCAGTATGTCTGCTGCTGCTTCTGTGCCATAAAGGCAACATTATCATCTTCACCAGGCACTTGAAGACAAGCAGGGAGAGAGCAAGGTGAGATTCTCTTGAAAGGGAGTCCCACAGTTTTGGGGCCATGGCTGAAAAGGCCCTAAAGCAAATGGCAGGTTGCTGAAATTTTTTAAAACTGACCCTCTTCTGGCACCTTTACCAGCAGCCAGCCATGCATGCAGCCAAAGGACAACAGAAACAAGTCATGTCACCAGACTCCGCAATAAGAAATGTTCCAGATGCTGACTTGCTGCCCTGCATGGGTGCTTTTAAAGGCCATAGAGAAAGGCCAGTTACAAACTTGGAAATGCAACAGGGATGATTGCAGCAAATGTTTGGTCACAAAGAGTTGAGGTGAAACTCCTTGCAAAGGTATCCTGCATCCCTAGCCCTGAGCATGCAAAATGGGAGGCTTCTCTTGACACCTAATCTCAGCTAATTGCTTCAGTCTGCCATGCGACTGGATAAACAGAAATGGGAGCACAGATGCAATTATTTGATGTATACATGAGGGTTTTTTTGCACATGTTATAAGCAAGTTATAAGGCTCTATTCACCTTGGTAGGATTGGAGTGGTTCCCCAGATTTTAAGGCAATAAGTACAAAGTCTGGTTCCCCAGCTGTTTCCTGTAGCTAAATAATGGGGAGAAGCTCTGATGTGATGGACTCCTTACCACAGGTTGAATTTTTTATGCAGCAGCAGCAGCAGGTTTAATTGTATACGGCCAAAGGCCGTCACAATACAAAGTTAAAAAACAGTGATGGATGTGAGGGCGATCTGGCTGCGACATCTGTCACCCCATTGATCGCCAGGGTTGATTCGGATGATCTGGCTGGCTAGGCGGGTGTCCCCTTCCTCCCTCACCGCTCCATGTGCGTCCCTCCCAAAGCTGCACGCTCGGTGGAAGAGGACAACCATCCCAGATAGAAGGAGTGTACCGTTCTTCAGTCAAGGGTATACGATAGCTGCGCTCCCCTGCTAGAGCCTCCAAACAAGCTCAAGGAATTTTTATGGTGTTTTGACACCTTGCCTAATTTCGCCATCACAGTGCCCTGGGTTGAGAATAGGCCTGTGCAGACAACAATGTTGGGTGACTGAATACAGGGCCAGCGCCAGGGTTTCTGGCACCTGAGGCTGGGGGGCAGCTTCAGATCTACTCCTGCCCCCTCGCGCATGCACCCACCCAAACCATCCTATGTAACCATCCCCTGTCCCCTATTGCCTTTCTGCGCGAGAAGAGGAAAGTGGAAGCAAAACAGAGCCACCACTGCAACGGCGACTCAGTGATATGGTCCACAGACACTCACCAATGTAAACCCCTTTTTTGCTGACATGTGCACAGAGCAGAGCCATTGACACGAGTTCATCGAGAGTAAAAGAGACACGGAAAGGTGAGGAAAAAAACCAAATCTGGCCACTCGCATAGACTCATGTAATTCGTCTCGTCTAGTTCGGCTCTCAGTGTATGGGGTGAAAAGCAGCAGCTTGATGAGTATTGACTGCTGTTCTAATATTTCTCCTGTTGAGCAGCAGTGCAAGATGTCACATGTTTCAGTGATGTTTTTCAAGCAGAATAAGCCCAATGTGCTGTGACAGCAAGTTTTTCTTTGTGGTGGTGGGGGGAGCTCTCACAGCCTGAGACCCTGGAGAATTGCTTCCAGCAGTCACTAGAAGGGCAGGTTCTTTGTGTTCTCCCTTACCTTGTGTTATATGGCACTGCAGGGTTTGAGTCCAGGGGCACCTTAGAGACCAACAAGATTTTCAGAGTGTAAGCTTTCAAGAGTCCAAGTGTCAGGTGCTTGTCCAAGTGTCAGGTGCCTGTCATGTTCATACTCAGTACTGCTGTGATGATTGTGGTCTGATACGTCTTATGCTTTATATTATGGCTGAATGCTGAAGGTGTACTTCGCTTGAATTTCAGAGGTTGCTAGCCTTGCCACTCGGACCCGCGATGGGGAAACTATGCAGGGGAAGTGTTTGTTGTCACTGTTATCTCTAAACTCCTTTGAACTACACCAGAAACTGTTCTCCATAGTCTGGGAAGAGACACCGGCATGACCTTGAACACCCCCATTCATCCTGCCTGCTGTTTTCCCACTTAGCTGCTTTCTCACTGATGCTAGATGATGTTAGACTAGGGAGGAGCTTAGAAGTCGCCCATGCTTTTGAAATCTATATCTGCTTAATGTGTACATGTACACATTCCTGGCAAAGATAAGAGTAAGATCATGATACTAGTGGCTTATCGATAAAGATACTTTCACTGCTCACATTGAACTCCTATTGAGAATTACTTGGCAAATCCTTACACCAAGCTCCCTTCTTTCCTTTGGTGTCTGAAGAACAGAGCTCTGACTCTTGAAAGCTTAATCTGAAAATCTTGTTGGTCTCTAAGATGCCACGGGACTCAAATTTTGCTGTTCTACTGCAGACCAACACAGCTACCCACCTAAACTATCCTTACGTGGCACTGTAAGTTGGACATAGCTTTTACATAGATACAGCCATCTATTTCCACATTCTGAACTGTAGCACATGGGGATATTATAGCGTGTACTTGAAGCCTTGTGTTGTACAGATTTGGAAAGAGAGGGCTGGTATGGCCAAGGAAGCACACAGGGAAAGACTGCTACAGAATCTGACCTCTTCTTCAGCAACACTTGCAGCCTTTTAAGGCACCCCCAGCCCAAGTCAGGGATGATCTCATTATCTTTCTTTTTGAATTTTAAAGAACCTTACTCTCATTTAAGATTGAAGGCAGACAGGGCAAGGGCAGGTCTCTCCACTGCGGGGCAAGCCCTGCTTTTCTCCTCCCTCACTTCTCTGCTGACATTTTCCTGGCTCAAACTCCAGCATGGATTTTCACAACTCTGCTATATTTCAGGCAGACATTTGGCTTTTGTTTAGCACCCCCCCCCTTCTTCCAGTGCCTATTTGAACAATAAAAAAGCCATTCTGGGATTTATTTTTTACACTGGAAGGATGCACAGCTCTGGGCTGGATGGAGAAATGGACAAGCTTTGTGGTCACTACATAGGCTGGCCAATCATCTCTCCATGCAGCCACATACTCCTGGAAACAGAAAGAACTGGTCAACCCTAGGCTTCGTTCACAAGGTTTGTGCATTTGTTCAAGGTGGCACTAAGTTGGAGAGGGTACATTTCATGAACATTTTTACACCTGCCTAATTGTCTCTCCCTTTTTAGTGATCTTTTATTGATGGGGTCTCAAAAAGGGGATTAAACTGCTCCCCAGTATCAGTTCATATCCTCCCCAGCTCCTTTCTTCCATGGAAAGAGGTGGCGGCCCAGCAGCAGGGCATCTACATAGCTTGCAGAAGGCTACAGGTTCAATCCTCAGCATCTCCAGTTTAAAGGAGCAGGTAGCAGATGATGGTGCCTGAGACCTTGGAGAGGTTCTGCCAGTCTGGGTAGGCAACACTCACTTTGATAGACCAACAGCCTGGCTCAGTACAGGGAGGCTTCATGTGTGTACCTACCTAGCAGTGACACTGGTATCCCTATTTCCTTAGGGACTACTGGCTGCTGTGGGATTGGCTGGTTCCCATGCTTGCTTTGGCAGCACGTCCTTCCTTAACTGAGTCGATACTGTGAGCAGCTGTGCCAGGAATCAGACTTAGAGTGCCTGGTCTCCAACTCACACTGCCTGTCATCCAAAGCTGGAGGCTGGGCCTGAGGGCAGCAGTAGGTGACTCTGTCGTTAGACAGTGGCAAAAGGTCAGGCTCTGAGTATTTCTCCAAGGCCTGTCCAGTCCAAGGGTTTCATAATGCCCTGTGAGACTTGATGTTCTACATCATGTTCGAGTAGCTCAATTGTCTGGACGCCAGTCGCAGATTGTGACTCTTGGTTTGAACCCTGGCTCTCCTGACAGCCATTTTGCTTATTCTGTAGCACACTGATCCCCGGCCCTATGTGGTACTCCCAGCCCTATGTGGTACCCACCACCCAAAGTAAAGAGCCAGTCCTGTCCTTTCTTCACTTCGCTGAAGCAGGAGGTGCTTTGGAAGAATCCAGGAGGCATCATCTTTGTGGCTTCAAGGGGAACCCATTCAGAAACAGCTGCCTCCATCATATGAAGATGCTTGGCTTAGAATCTCCCAACATTTGGTGATTGGCCCCAGTTGGTTATCCCAGGCCAGGAGATACAAGGTTGTGTCTCTGGTTGGTGGAGGAAGACTGTAGGTAGCAATGTTGGCCCATTTTTAAAAAGCCAGTTTTTGTTGGACCCAACCAAAATATCATAAAATAGCAAATTTGAGAGCTCCCTGCTGAAACTCCTTCCTTCCTTCCTTCATTGCTTCCTTTCTTCCTTCCTTCTGTCTATCTTTCCACAAATAATTTTTTTTAAAAATGATGTTCAAGGATCTCTGCCAGTCTTTCAATAGTAAATCGCTTGTGTCCACATTAGAGTTGCCAGGCACATGACTGTAACCCCTGGGAGATTTGGGGGCATGGGGCAGAAGGGAAAGGACATTTTCAATGCATCACCATCACTTTTGTCTAAAATCCAGAAATGATGAATTGAAAATCCAGAAAGATGAAATGGAAATCCAGAGAGCTGGTTTGGGGCTGTGATTAAGAGCAGCAGGACTCTAATCTGGAGAGCCGGGTTTGATTCCCCATTACTCCACTTGAAGTCGGCTGGGTGACCTTGGGTCAGTCACTGCTTCTAGCTCTCTCAGCCCCACCCACCTCACAGGGTGTTTTGTTGTGGGGATAATAGTGTCATACTTTGTAAACTGCTCTGAATGGGCATTAAGTTGCCCTGTTGTTATGTCACTGATGCTTTAGGATCTTGATGATCTCATAGAGATCGGAGAAATCCTAGCATGTTGGTGACATCACTTTGGGGTTTTAGCCAGAAGTGACATTGATGTGTCAATGATCTCTCTCCCCCCCCCCCGATCCCCTGCCACTCATTTGAGCTGGGGGGTGGGGTGCGGGAGAACTTAGTTCACATCTGTGATTTGTTGTCAAGGGCCATGCAAGAAGGAGCTTTAACACTTCAACTTCAAATGAGTTTTACTAAACAGAAATAGGGCCCTTAAACTTTTTTAGTACTTTGGGGGCGGGGGAGATCAGGTTTTTAAAGCATGATTTTAAATATGGTTACCAAGCAGATAGGCAAAAAAATAACATATTTGGTAAATAACATCCTTCTCACCTTCTTACTCAACTCTGGTCCAAATCACTGCTGCCCATGCACACAAAATCATTTTTATAGATAGATCAGCAGCAGATGTTATTCTTTATCCACTGATATAATAATAATTGTGCTTATATACCACTCTTCTAGATCAGGGGTGGGCAATTGTTTTGGCTCGGGGGCCACTTTGTGGGAGCGGAGGTTAGCGGGGGGGCACGCCTTTTAAAATGATTGCATTCATTAGTTAACTTTGCATTTCAGAAAAGGTATAAATTGTATCATAAAAATCAATAAATATAAATTAAATAAAATAGTGGTAGTTTTATTCAATTTATTTATTGTGCTAATTTCATATCATCTATAGCTGCAAGCACATTTAATTTTAGAATCAGTTTAATGAGACAAATGTACCCTATCACACTTTTCTACTGTCTTGGCGGGCCACAAAAAACTCTGTAGCGGGCCACAATTTGCCCACCCCTGTTCTAGATAGATTAGTGCCTCTTCAGAGCAATGAACTAGTTAGCATTATTATTATCCCCACAATACAGCAGGGGAGCTGGGGCTAAGAGGAGCGGCACACCCAAGGCCACCTACTGAGCTTGTGACAGTAGTGGGATTCAAACCAGTACAGCGCTGATTCGCAGCTGAACCACTTAACCATTGTGATCACTCAGATTGTTTTTTAAAACATCAAAGCAGCTGCAGATGTGTGGGAGGGGAACTGTTAGGAAAGCCGTATTAGGGGCTTCTCCCTGAACACCATTTTCCAGGTCTAAACTGTTCCATGAAGCTTCCATTTGTCCCATGGGAGAACATATACCAGAACCCATATGTCAAATATACAAGTATAGCCAAATGCAACTTTTTAAAGCTGACTGGCCCAATGGCTGTGTGGGAATTTGACCTGGATCTCCCAAATGCTAATCTGACAAATCACCAATATAGCAATAATCAAACTTCACAGTGATAGAATTGTCTCATAGGAATAGTAGTGATGCTCCCCCCCCCGCCCCTATCTAAAAAATTTCACAATTCTGGGGGTGGGTTATCGAGGGCATGGCTGGTTCCCTTTGAAGTATAAGGCACTACAGGAGACAACATATTGGACTGGGAAAGCATATGCTTTGATCTCTGTCTGTACGGTATACGTGACACTCTAACGTTACGAAATCAATTCTCTGTATTCAGGAGGAAGATAGCTGGTGGCAGGGAGGAAATGCTCTCTGGTGGGTATTGCAGAGTGCCTGGAATCATAGTTCCAGCTTCAGTTTCAACAACTATACTATGAGGATAATACTGTTTTTGAAGAGTATAAAGTGTAATGAATGCTTGAGAAACATGTTTTGATCTCTTGATGAAAGCAGAAGGGCTTAAAGGTGCAGCCAAAATACCATCAGTTTCGGGAGGCGATTGCTTTACACTCAGCTCATGAGGGTGAGCAGGCGGCGATTTCCCTATCTTAGTCTCACACCTTGTGTTATTCAAATGTGGTCATCACTTGATAATTACAGCTTGTGAAATAGCAGGAATCAGTTATCAAGTGATGAGTCACCACAGATTGTTACCGATTTTCACCACGAGCAATTAGCGAACAAGGAAAGCCATGGCTCAGTCATCATATTACATTTTTTGTAAGTCAAAAGAGCATGGCCAAGAAATTCAGTAGCCTCCCTACTTTATGTCCTTTTGGCTGAATGCTTGTAAGCTGGGGGCAGAGTTTAGCACCCTTAGCCTTCCCCAAGTACAGCTCCTTAGAATGTTGTGTGAAAAGGGTTAAGCCAGTGTGGTGTAGTGGTTAGAGTCTTGGACTAGGTTCTGGGAGATCTGGGTCTGAATCCTCACTCTGCCATGGAAGCTTGCTGAGCAACTAGGGGCTAGTCCCATGCTCTCTAACCTACTTCACAGGATTGTTGTGAGAATAAAACGTAGACAAGGAGAACAACGTACGCCACTATGGGTCCCCACTGGACAGAAAGGAGGGGTATAAATGAAGTAAAATAAATAATAAAATAATTATTACCAATGCATGCCACAGGACAAAAGGAGTTAGTTCCTCTTAAAACGAACACTTTTGTTTAGACCAAAATTATATGAAGGCTGTTGCTTAAGGCCTGGATCACTTGCCCAGACTAACATATTGAGGATCTTGGTTGAATCAATTTGTGCATTGTAGCACTATATAATTGACTCACCATTGGGTAGCATGTAATTCAAATACCCTTTATGAAACCGCCACAACAGGGTTCCCAACACTGCCAGGAATCTGTGGGGAATGTGGTGTCACTTCCATGTGATGCTCTAGGAGTTTCCCCTAACAAGATGATAGAGACTAAGGGAAATACCTAGAGTGTCATTTCAGCCTCTTATTTTTTCTCCTCCTTGATTTCTTGAGGGTGGGAGACTAGGGTTGCGGGCAGGGAATTCCCTGTCATGCCAGGAAATCGGGAATCCAACACCATGGAGATGGCTATGGTGGGTCGGTAAGGGCTGTTTGAATGCTTGATTATTTTATTTAAAACTGTGCCTATTCACTCACGTGATGGTTTTCAAATTGTGTTTCAGAGAATGGTGGGGTTCCTCCAGAACTTATGAGGGGCTCCTCAGTGAGAAGTTCAGTAATGACAGTTGGATGTCAACGAAATACTCCTTGCCACACTGTCAAACTTTCCCTGAAATGTGTAGCCACGAGAGAACGGTGTTTGTGTGCGTGTACGTGTTCATTTCCTGTGTAGCAACAGTAAGGGCCAAAAAGCTACACCAATTTCCGATGTGGACTCCATGTGCCTCCAAGGACATGCATGAGAATCCATTGCATTACTCAGTTACTATTCACACTCTGGAATTCCTCAGGCCACAAGCTGATGACCAGTGCAATCTCATGCAGAGTGACTCCAGCCTAAGACCGCTGATTTCTACGGGCTTAGGCTGGATATTGTACCATTGGAAGGGGACCTCTATTTTTTATCTTTATTTCATTGTTATAAACTGTCTTTTTGATTGAAAGGGACGATATAAATGAAAGAAGAGGGGGGAGGAGAAGGAAGGAGGAAAAGAAGGAGGAAAAACTATTTGATACTGAGTTGTCCTGTAGTCCATGCTGTCAACTCTGAGTGGAAGCATATATCCAAGGATCTCAGGCAGGGGTGTTTCCCAGCCCTGTGACTTCTTTCTAACTAAATGATCCTGGCTGAACGTGGGACTTTCTACATACAAAGCGTGTACGCTACCACTAAGGATGGAGACAAAAGCATCTCCCCACCACTCTTTGCTTCCTAATGCTAATAGAGTGGGGAGCACAAGCAGGGGATAACCACTGGACAGAAGCAGGGCGATTAACCATTTCCTCACCTGCCTCCGGCTGTTTGCCACCTATTGCACACACAGACACACACACACCACAAGGCTCTGAGATTGCAACTAAGCCCTGATGGGTGGAAAACAACCTGGGGAAGGTGTTGCAGGACAGAACAGGCAAGTGAGGAAACAGGCAAGTGTGGAAAGGATTGTGGGCCTGTAAGTCATAAGAAGGTCACTAGAGGAGCCCCACTGGATCGGAACAACGGTTGGCTGGATCCAGCACTCTGATTTCTTGCACTGGCAGACCAGATGCTCTGGGAGCCCACAGACAGCCTCTCTTTGCTGCTGCCTCCAAGTAACTGGCACTGAGAGATGCTCTGCCTTTGAAAATGGAGGTCACGCTCAGGCATCGTGGCTAACAGCCATTGACAGATTCATCTTCCATGAGTCTGCCTTGCTCCTTAAGGTATAAAGCATCGCCATACCTCATGGTGGTGAGTTCTACAATTTAATGAGAGAGGAGAAAGAGTCTCCTCTGCAAACTGGATTTTCCATATAGCTGCTGTAGCATAATGGTTAAGTGGCTGGGCTGCAGACCAGCAATCTGCTGGGTTGAATCCCCCTAGTGCCACGAGCTCAGTAGGTGGCCTTGGATAAGCTCTGAGTGGGGCAGTAATCTGTCTAGAATAGCGGTATATAAGCACAGTTGTTGTTGTAATTGCCATTATATGATTATATTATTATGATAACATATGTTCTAAGCAACATTTCTTCTTCTGTTAGGAGGCTATCCTTGCCTTACAATACTACAACTTACAATATCTCTAACTTGATGGCTGGCTACCTTTATGGCAGATCACTGCCAGATCACCAAAGCTCCACAGACCATCAAAGCATCTTTTATTCTAGAAAATTATAATATGTAGAATGCTAAGCATGTTTACTCATAAGTAAGAACCACTTTGAGACAAACTAGATGTGATGCCATTTTAAAGGGATTTTAAAATGCAATGTGGACCCAGTCCTGAGTGCCTGCAGCACAGTGGGCCAAAGTGCTCTTGTGTCCCTGCCCCCCTGTGCCTTTTCAAGCTCCAAAATGACCTCGCCCTCTGGTTCATTAAAATGTAGATGGAAACAAGAGCACCTCGGCCTGCTGCACTACTCTCACAGAATTCCCATAAAATGGCGGAGGCAGGACTTTTTTTCAGTGGGAACGCAGCGGAACGGAGTTCCAGCACCTCTTGAAAATGGTCACATGGCTGGTGGCCCCGCCCCCTGATCTCCAGACAGAGGGGAGTTTAGATTGCCCTCCAATCTAAACTCCCCTCTGTCTGGAGATCAGGGGGCGGGGCCACCAGCCATGTGACCATTTTCGCCAAGGGCGATTTGAACTTTAAAAAACTCCCCCCTTGTTCCAGCTGACCCAAAATGGTGTCATTGTGCAGTCCTGAGTTCCACTACTGAGTTTCACCACCTCTTTTCCCAGAAAAAATGCTCTGGGTGGAGGTATCCATGGGCCAAACATTGTCATGTCTAGTTTGGCCCTAGACCTCCTAAAGGGCATTCAAACCACTTCCCTATGGTGCAGTCCCATGCTGCTAACTATCGTTCATCAATCTTTCTCATCTGTTCAGCACCCTCCCTCCCAGTGGGATGCCAGTTAAATGGAAAGGAGCTATGTTATTGGCCTTCCCCACGTGATGCTTATCAAGTTGGAAAGGTTAACAAGATTTGCTCCACCCACTTGGAATTTTTTTGCATTGTGTTAACCAGGCCACACTGGAAAAAGTAAATTCTCTACAATCCCTTATTAGGAAGAGATTGTAAACAAACATTATAAAACCTTTATATACATCTACGGTGCTGCTGCATTTGTCATCATATGTATACAGTTCAGGTTGCCCTCCCTTGAAAAGGACATCGTAGAGTTGGACAAAATGCAGAAAAGACCTGTCAATAGGATCAAGGGATTGGAGCACTACGTTGAGAAAGAAACCCTAGGTCTAAACCAAAACGCCCCAAATGCTTCAGCCTTTCCTCCTTGCAAAGATGATCCAGCCTGTTGATCACATTGGGGGACATAACAGAATTGTATGAAATGATGCATTGTCTGAGAGACAATGAGACACCTGCTCCCCAATCCCATATACTAGGAGTGCCCCAGTGAAACTGATGGGCAGTAGATTAAAAGAAAGCCCTTTTGCTTTATTTTACCTTTTTCTTTACTTCATGCATAATTAACTTATAGAATTCCCTACCACAAGGTATACTGGTGCCCTGTAGCTTACACACCTTTAAAAGGGGACTAGGGGGACTAGTCAGTTTCATAAAGGAGGATAGATCCATCTGTGGAAGTTAAGCAGCATGACAAAGCAGAAACTCCACCTGGAGAGGCAGTATTCTTCTGAACACGAGGTAGAGGAACAAACAGCGGAAATAGATGGTTGCCTTCAAGTGCACTTTCCAGTGTTATCTGGCTAGCCACTAATGGAAAAAAAACACTGGGCTAAGAGACCCTGTTGCCTATTCTAGCAAGGCTCTTTTTACCCACCCTGCCTCATTTTATTTTCTTTTTCCTTTGGAGCTCCTGTTCTAGACTCCACCTGCCACTCTGCAGGTGCCTTTTAAAAATCAGATAACTCTTATTGGGCAATGCTGTGTAAATCCAAAGAGCGAGACCTTCCAGGGTGGGGATGGAATGCCGGGGTGTTAGGGCTTACAGGGAGTTCCTGGTGCCAGCTTTGATTGTGGGATGCATTTCAGTTACTGTCAGGCTTAATTGCAGTAACAGTAAGAGACTCAAATGCTCAGAGTCATTTGAAGCAGTGCAGTGTCCTTTGGCAAGGGGAAATCCCCTGAAAAGACCGAAGCCAAGCTGTACGCCCTGTAGTGCAACTGGGCTTTTCCTGCGTGCAGGAGAACCAACCGTGTCCCTCAAACAGAGAACACTCTGTGCTGACAGGCTGCCTGGGGTGGGGTTCATATACACATACACACACGCAGCAGTAGAGCCAGTTTGGCAATAATCCCTTGTGGGTCTGGCCAAGTGACTTTTGACACAGATGTGGGGTCCCTTTAACTTTTCTGCTGCTCTGGCACACTTCCTTTCTCCAGTTTGTTTTATAACCTCCCATCAGAGTTTGGAGTCAGTAACAGCAACTCGGGTTTTGTCTAGTTTGTCATCTAGAACAAACGCAGTATTGTAGGAAGAACTCATTTTCTAGTTATGTTTTGTTCTGCTCTTCCTTCAAGGATCTTATCTTACCTCCCTCATCTGACCCTCACAACATCCCTGAGAGGTAGGTTCAGCTGAACGTGACAGGCTCCAGGCCACCCAATAAACGAAGTGGAGATTTGTGCCCAGGTAGCTCTTATCTGATATTTTTACCACTATGCCAAGAAGGCAACTGGAAACATATTACACTCCTCTTTTCCAATATTCAAGTTTCTTGCCATTAAAGCATTCAAGATAGTTATAAAAATGGCACATTCAGAAGGTGTGGGCAGAAGAGCTTAATCAGAAGCTCATCCGGTCAAGGGCCTGACTCACTTGCACAATGTTTCTTTTCTTCCCCTGATTAGCAGGTGGAATATTGGGTTGGATCCAGTGGAAGGGGCTTCCTTCTGCAGATGGGACTTTCTCGCCTCCCCTGTCTTGCCTGATAGTAGTTTTAGGTGGGTAGCCATGTTGGTCTGCAGTAGAATGGCAGGATTTGAGTCTAGTAGTGTATCAGGGTATAAGCTTGTGAGATACCTTCTTCAGACAAAGAAAGGAGCTTTGACTCTCGAAAGCTTACACCTCAAGAATCTTGTTGGTCTCTAAGGTGCCGCTGCACTCTAAACCTGTCTTGCTGCAGCCCAAAAACCCCTGAGAAGAGCATGAGGGGTGAACCAGCAGTGAAAGGAGGAATTCAGCAAAAATCCCTCCATTTCTAGCTGCTGGATCCAAACTAATGTTTGGAAAATAATCAAACACATACATTAATTTGCATGATGCATACTGATTGCAAAATTTAGCTTTTCTTCAGACAGATTTAGATCATCTCCATGAAAAATTTTGATTTTTTTTTTCACAGAACATTCACAACCTAGAGAACAACTACTATATTGTATATTGATTAAGAAGCAGTGGATTTAAAAGATACAATTTATTAGGAATAAGCACCTAGAAATATGGTACTAAATTTTCTTTTGTTTATTAAATGCTTTTCCAAATAAAATGAAAATAGAAAAGATTTCCGCCCCCCCCAAGCCCAAATATAAAAGTTTTGCAGTGTTTCTGGAAGATGCTCATGATCAGGCCTTGGAGAACAAGAGGGCTGCCAACTTCTGGGCGGGGCCTGATCACCCAGAATAACAGCTGATCTCCAGACAACAGAGATCAATTTCCCTGGAGAAAATGGCTGCTTCAGAAAGCAGACTCTATGGAATTATATCCAACTGAGGTCCTCCCCAGACTCAGCCCCTCCCTGGCTCCACCCCCAAATCTCCAGGAATTTCCCAACCCAGAGTTGGCAAACTTAGCCCATGGCCAGACTGGGGTTATCTCCTTCACCTACATGTGATTTGCCGGTGGGCACTGTTCTGATACAAGATTGTGATTTGCCAAAGAAGTGCAGTTTGCAAGATCTGCAAGATGGAAGCATCCTCCTGGCTTGAGTCATTTGTCATGCTGACGGACTGCAGTTTTTGCAGCGGGGGGCGGGGGTGCAAACAAAGAGCCACTTCTCCAACGCTTGTATAAAATTTGAATAGCATGTGGAATATGTGAAAAAAGAGAGAGCTCCTAAGTAGGTACAAAGCTCCATTCCCTTATTACAGGTAGGCCTTGCATACCTGGGATTAGGTGGAGTGGGGTGTGATGGAGGGGAAGCTTCCAGGCAGGTTAGAGGCTTCGCACTTCTCAATTTACAAAGGAAACACTGATTCAAATCACCCACATGATGTGCCTGGGGCTGCAGGCCAAAGCAAGTGGAGCAGGCTTTGCCTCATTCCGCTGGAGCTGCCAAGGGGGACCAGTTGGCAGGAAGAAGGACCCCCCCCCCCAACAACTTTCATTTGGATACACTTAAAGCAATCACCTAAAAGCAAACATGGTGTCCTAAAATGGAAAGAAAACAGCAATGTTGAAAACAAATTACCTCCCCCTCCCCACCCAAGTTTAAATCAATCAAACTTTCCATAAGGAAATGAGAGTAATAAGAAGCGTGGGATGGACCCGTCACAGTGGGTCGAATCTGAAATTGGGTGGGGTCTTTGCACAGCTGTACAATCACTGGGAGCATTGGCAGAGCCAGCCTGCCTGGTAGGTGAACCTAAGGGATGGCCTAGAGTGCAAGAGGGTGGGTGGCACCAGGGGTACAGAAAGAGATGCAAGGCATGATCTCTGGTAGTGGCTGCTGGGCTTGCTCTCCTAGCCTGCCTGCTCCTGTCCTGGAGAGAGAAATGAAGAGCAGGTGGCCTCTAGGTCTGCTGCTGGCAGGCTCCGCACCCACCTGGCTCACAGGATGGCAGTGGCACCTTCCCTGCCCAGGTCCATGAACCTGAGATTAGGGATGCCCAGCCTCCCACTATTGTGGGAGAACTCCCAGGCAGCCATTCTGCTTCTCACTGGCACCTCAAAGACCAGTAGGAGAAAAATAAAGGGGGAAGGGGGGCACACTTGTGTCAAAGTGGTGCATGATTTCTGGTTTTGCCAGAAGTGATGTCATGGCATCAGAGGTGACATTAGGATTTGCCAATGGTAGGGCTTAATGGTAGGCCATGGCAGCCCACATGACCTGCCTTCCCCCACCCCACAAGAGCAGGCAACCACCAGTTTCATCGCTGTCGGGCTCAGCTGTGGTTGCCAACCTGCAGATGGACCTGAGGATCTTCCAGACTCACAACTGATCTTCAGGTTACAGAGATCAGTTCACTTGGAGGAAACGGCTTCTTTGGAAGTGGATGTATGGCATATACCTCGTTGAGGTCCCTCCCATCCCCATCCCCAAACCCACCCCCTCCCTAGGATCTACCTCCAAATCACTAGGAATTTCCCAACCCAGATTTGGCAACCCTTGGCTCTGCACCCACCTGGCTCATGGGATGGCAGTGGCTCTTTGCCGGTCTGGGTCCTTGTGCCCCTGGGCTGTGGCAGCTCCAGGCATGCCTCTGCTGTGGTAGAGAATGTGCCCAACTTACAGCTGGCTGGAGGAGCCAAACGTCCTCTCAGTTCAATTCCCCATCTGTAAAATGAGAACACTTCTGAGGAGGAAGCTCATTCTGTCTTTCCCATTTTTATCCCACCCTTCCTCTAAAAAGTTCACAGCAGCTGCTGAATCTTCTCTGCATTTCATGACAACTTTGTGAGGTAGGTTAGGCTGCCAGAGAATGACTGGTTCAAGATGGCGCAGTCAACTACATGGCAGAATGAGGGTTTGAACCCCTTTCTCCCTTTTTGTTGCCATGGTAGTGAAAAGTATCCTGGAACCATACTAAGACTTCAGGCCTTCTATGCAATGATGCCATCAAAAAAAGTTATCAGAAGAGAGGCTACCATGTTGGCATGGAAACAGCATAATCTCTCCTTTTTTTTTTGAAAAAATTTTTATTGGGTTAGAATATTGTTATTTTTACATTACATTCAATTTTCCCCAAATTTTTCATTTCTAACCCCCTCCCTTTCCCCCCCTTTTGTAGACTTCCAACAGCTTTCCCACCCTTTGTCCCTTTTCCCTTACTTCTATTAAATTCCTCTGTCTAAAACAGATATACATTCTCCATTATATTAAGCAGTACCTCTTTAACTACTTTTCTTATTATACACCCAAACTGTACGTCTTTGGATAAACAATTTATCCCATTTTCCGGTTTTGAATATTTCTATATATCATAAACCTATATATCATAAACCATAAAAATTTCCCACATTTAAATTTGTTCTCTATATATTACTCATTTCAGCATTTTATGGCAATTCTATATAGCTCATCACATAATCAATCAATTTGACTCTTCTATACATTCAGTTTGGTGCATATAAATCTTATCAAAGAAAGAAAATATTGTTAGTTACTCAATCCTCATGTTTAAACCTTGTCATTAATTATTCTCTATCAATGTTCTATCAATTAACCTATACATATCTATATATATATCAATCTGTTAATCTAACTGCTTATAAATTCACATTTCTCTTCCTTCCCCGGTAAAGTCACCCCTCTCTTTCATACTTTTATTATACTTCAGTAGTTCTCAAACTGCCACAGTTTTCCTCCCACCTCCCATTTCTTCTCCAGATATTGTTTCAGCTTCTCCCAGTCTGTGTTAAACTGCCCTGAGTCCAGATCCCTCAGTTTTCTTGTCATCTTATCCATTTCAGCCATGTACAGCAATTTGTAGATCCAATCTTCAATAGTTGGCACTTCTTGTACTTTCCATTTTTGCGCATACAAAAGTCTAGCTGCTGCTGTCATGTAAAATATCAACGTCCTGTGTTGGGCTGGAATTCCCTCCATTCCTAAGTTCAGTAGCAGGAGTTCTGGGTTCTTATTAATTTGAAATTATAAAATTTCACTCATTTCTCTTATTATTTCCCCCCAGTACTGCCTGGCTACCTCACACGACCACCACATATGATAGAGGGAGCCCTCATGCTTCTTACATTTCCAGCATTTATTAGAAGTATTCAAATTCCCTAGCGCAATCTTCTTTGGTGTCATGTACCAACGATAGATCATTTTATAAATATTCTCTTTAATATTAGTACATGTCGTTATCTTCATTGTAGTTTTCCACAAGTATTCCCATGCCTCCATTGTTATTTCTTTGTTAAAATTTATAGCCCATTTCACCATTTGTGTTTTAACTGTCTCATCCTCGGTATACCATTTCAACAGCACTTGGTATACCTTGGATATTCTTTTCTTGTCTTCTTTAAGAAGGGTCTGCTCTAGTTCCGAGTTCTCTGTTCGTATGCCCCCCTTTGCAGAGTCCGAATTGTATAAGTCTCTAATCTGTCTATACTGGAACCAATCATAGTTAGGTGATAGTTCCTCTTGCGTCTTTATTCTAAGTTTAGATACTTCAGTTTTAGTTATTTCTTTGTACGTTAAACATTGTTGTTCATTATCAACAGCTCTCGGATCTATCACCTCATATGGAACCACCCACAAGGGGGTTCCTTCTTGTAGGTAAATTCTATACTTCTTCCAGATTGTATATAAACTTCTCCTTACAAAATGATGCAGGAACATCGAGTTGACCTTTACTTTGTCATGCCATAGGTATGCGTGCCATACCTAGGTAAACAGCATAATCTCTCCTCATTGGTCGAAAGCTCCCATGGTAGCAGCAGAATGCTCCTTGTTTTCCCTCTGGGCAATATGATACCACTGGCAGCCATTGCTAACAGATAAAGAATCCAAGTTAATATACTTCTTGAGAATCCACAGGCACGTGGACAGTGATGAGTTCAATATACTCTATGAGTGTTTTTGCACTCAATCTTTACAGCACGTTCATTACCTGTTTTGTACCCCATGCCTTTTACACTTCCGAGCTAGTCATATGACGCAGCTCCAGGCTATGTTAGGTTTTCCCCATAGTATCTGGCTACGGACAAATGGCGATTTTTTTTTTTGCCTCAGCTGCTGACTCACTCTTGGTCTGGTGTATGCATGTGCAAAACGGCTCACCTTTCTCAACCCCCCTCTTCCTTCCCCATCATAAACTGATTGGCCTGAGCAAATTTAACCACACCCACCCTCATCAGCTCCCCTAACGCTTTTTTCACCATTTCCCCCCTAAAGGACGTTCGGTGACAGTGCATGGTGTGATGCAGCATTCTCCATCTGGCCTGACCTGGCCCGTGGGGGGAAAGATGGGTGCAGAGCATGAGGGAGGCGGGAAACTCCATTGGTCTGTCCGTCCTGCATTCCCGAGGAACTGGGGCTTGGAGAAGTGGGCAGCTGCAGAGGGGATGGGGTAGGCTCTGGCTATGCGCTGCACATGGCACTGACAAGTGGAGCCAGGGCGGGCAGCAGCAAGTGGCAGCTCAGCTGTGCCCAGTGCTCACCTTGTCTGCTTCCTTACTGGGCAAGCAGAGGTGGGGCGGGCCCTTCCCCCCTCCCTCCTCAGCTCCCCGTCTGAATTTTTTTTTACTGTTTCTGAAGTGAAGAAACATTGCTGTGAGCAGCAGCTCAGCCATGCCCATTGCTCACCTCATTCGCTTCTTTACCAGGCGAGCAGAGCTGGGGCGGGCTCTTCCCCCCTCCCCCCTCAGCTCCTCATCTGAATTTCTTTCCCCCCCTTTTTTTTAGTATTTCTGAAGGGCAGCATCCTTGCAGTGTTTTTAATTGATATACAAAATACATTAAGCACTTTAAAACAGAATTGTGGGCATTTAACAGTCCCCTGTGATGAGTGGTTGAGCGAGTACACAAAGCAAGCAGAGCAGTGGCTTCGTGGAGAAGGGAGCTTTCCCCGCCACAAACCAAGATTATTTTCTTACAAGTATGCAGTTCAGACCTGGCTAAATGGAGTGGCTCCCCCTCCCTCCCACACACACACACACACATACACACACACACGTTTCAGTCCTGTAGCTTTCCCTGAACTCACTTTCTTTTCTAATTTCAGAGAATAGTAAAAAAAGTGGCGGGGGGGGGGGAGAGGAAGTTGGAGATCATTCCATGAATCGAGTTGGCAGTGGGGGGTGAAGGCATGGGTTGGTGTTAATTTCACTGTCGCTGTTCTTGTGCTGTCTTCCTTGTAAGTAAAAAATGCTCAAACTGTAACCATTTCACAACAAAACTTGGCGCTACTTTCAACAATTTGGGTTCGAAGTGGAAGCACAGAGAGCGGGCGGGGTTTCTTAGCGTTACCATGCATGTTCAAAAAGTGACATGTATTCAGTAGCCCACAAACCTCACAGCAGAACAAGTGCCTGATCTGGAGTATAAAATTCAGCAAAGAACGTGAGACCGAATTGGGAGTGGAGAGTGTAAAAGGGGGCAGTGCGAATGAACACATCCATATTTGTTGCTGAATCCCTATGAACTGTCACAATGCTGGTTTAAACAGCAGGCTTCAAAACAAAAAACTGGCAAGCTGCAAATGTTAATCAGTTAATTGATGTGACTAATCAGTTGAAGCCATAATTGCAGGTTAAATTTTGCCTCCCATGGAAAAGTGGGGTGGACCAGCACAAAGATTTGGGGACTTGGGACGCTTGAAGGCAGGGATGGTTTGAGATATTTTGCCACCCCAAATAAGGTAACCCTCGCTTCCTTCAATGCTGCCACCAGCCGGCTTGCACCCACTGCAGAGGTGCAGTCCCAGAAGTGATGCCCATCATACACCATGCCACTCATCACTGAGAATGAGCCAAGCCCCTGTGGTATATTGGAACACTCCTGATTGTGGTGCCCCAAGACATTACATGGTGGCTCAGGCAAAGAACCAGCCCGCTTGAAGCGAATGCTGGTGTGCTTCTGCAGACTTGCAAACTGCACTAGCAGCTTGCCTGGAGGCATTTTACAGCCCTTCAGCCAAAGGAAGGGTAAGACAAAGTGTCACATGTTTGGCTGTTATCAGGTTATGCACCCTTTTAATCTGAAGACATAGCAGCATCTGATTGCTCCTCTGCATGCCAGAGAGATCTGGGAAGTCTGGTGGGCTTTTAAAACATCAATTGCCCTGCATTATTATCACAGGCTAAGGGACATTTTAAAAAGCAGGGCCAAAAATGTTACCACTCCCCCCTGCTTTTTGCTTTCTTTCTTTCTAAAAACTCAGGATGAAGATTTTCACCCTGAGTCGGGTCACAGAGCAGCAGCTCCCAGAATTCTTACAAGCAGGCCCAGAGAATCTGAGCATGCTCGGAATGAACAAGTTACAAAATCCATTAAGAAAGTTTTGGCTGGAACTATACCAACTCTCCATGTTGTGGATGGGATGAACATGCAACTCTGAGCTGGCTTTCTCTTCCAGTTTGAGTTTGACACTAGTGCATGATTTGCATTTCAAAGTGAAACTAGTAATACTGTTCTTACAGTAAGAAGCGCAGGCAATACGCCACAGATAGCAGCATCAGCACAGACTGAAAGTGAACTTGGGAAACTTTATATGCAAATATGCTTGATCACTTCTGACTTGATCCCTGCTATGAGCAATACGTTAATTTTTAATTTTTAAAAATTAAATTAATGTTTAAATTTAATTTTAAAATAACACTCTAAAAAACTTACACGTATTACATATGGGGTATATTTCTACCCAGAGCCAAAGTCCAGTGTCTCTTGTGGTAGAAACATGCCCTCAAAAGCAAAAATGTTTATGGTGGCAGATATAATTGTGTTTTATGATACTATAACATTCAGGGCATTAAAATATACTTTGATATGAGGCAGAATGGTTCTTTTGCATAGATCCATCTCTTCCTTCTTGCATATTGAGTAACTCACATTTTCCTTTATAAAGCTATTTTTAAAATTTGATACAAAATAAGTTTGAAACAACAAACTAGTAACACTTTTCATTAAGAGAAAAATCTAAAAGCATCTAAAATCAATAGCTTCTAATCAAGGCTTTTTTGGGGGGGAAAGAGGTGGTGGAACTCAGTGGGTTGCCCTTGGAGAAAATGATCACATGGCCGGTGGCCCCACCCCCTGATCTCCAGACAGAGGGGAGTTTAGATTGCCCTCCACGTTGCTGAGCAGCGCATAGGGCAATCTAAACTCCCCTCTGTCTGGAGATCAGGGGGCGGGGCCACCGGCCATGTGGCCATTTTCAAGAGGTTCTGGAACTCTGTTCCACCACGTTCCTGCTGAAAAAAGCCCTGCTTCTAATATTTTTGTATGTTGGGATGTTTTTCTATCTTAAATACTTCCACTACGGGGTAGAAAATTACCCCAATAGAAGAATGTAGAGATTGTTTTCTACCTAGGTTGTTTTCTTCCCAGGTAGGTTTTTAAAAATTTGTTTGTTCACAGAAAGGAAACTAAGTGCTGGCTGGCTGTATTTTGGGGGTATTGTTTAGTAGTACAGATCACAATGCTCTAAGAGGACAAAGTTATACGGCCACTTCTCTATGCATTCTCCCCACAAACGGTACAACCGGGAAAGCTATTTCACCATGAGGGTATTATTAAGAGTGGGTGATTTAAAAGGAGTTGCAACTTTTGAGTGATCCAAATTGGGGCAGTCTTCAGGTGAGGACTGAAGATCAATAGAGGAAGGCAAGAAGGGGAGTGCCATCTGCAAAGAAAGTGTTATTCTGGTAATGAGATAACAGGAACAGCGTCCATTTCATCTGTAATGTGATGCATTTCATTTCACCTCTTTCCATATTCAGTATTTGCTGCATGCAAATGGATCAGTCTCAAGTTGCTGCAAATGCCATTGCAGTAAAGTGGTAGTAAAGCAGAGCCGATGCTGAACAGCTGCCACGTTGACACGAATTTTATTTGGCTGCCCTTGTATGCTGTAAACTTTACTTCCGTAAGCACTGAAGGACAAGGAAATGGGTGGCTCAAAAAAGGTAGAATACAAACAAACCAGGCAATTGGAGTAGGGGGGAAAAAAACCCAAACCACAAATTGTAGAGTTTGGCAGAAGAGGGAAAGGGGAAGATGAATCAAATGTCGATTTCCGTAGCAGTCTTTTCATTGGCTCATAAGATTTTGCTTCATAAGAGAGTTGCTCAAGACTTTGTGGTGCCTGAAGGTGGCTAGCCTGGAAGATGGCTCCCTAGTCCCTACCTTGACACAGCTGATCTGGACACCTGGACTCATGCAATGGTGACATCAAGGCTGGAGTACCATAATGCATTTTACATCGGTCTCCCCTTAACATCAGCTCAGAGATGCCAGCTGCTGCAGAATGCTGCAACTTGTTTACTTTCGAGAGCTAGTTGAAGCATGTATATCGCTCCCATTCTGCAGTCACATCATTGGCTACCCATCAATTACCAGGTTCAAGGTTTTAATGTTCACATACAAAGACCTTCATCACCTTGGCCCTTCATATCTGCAGGACCGCCTCTCTCCCTGTGCTGTACTATGGCAGCTTTGCTCATCTGAACAGGGCCTTCGGCAGGTACCACCCTCCAGTGGGCAACATCTACAGCTGCCCCTCCATGCGCTTTCTCTGTGGCAGCCCTTACTTTATGGAATGGCCTGCCAGAGCAGGGCAGAAAAGCTCCCACTCTCCTGGCTTCCCACAAATTATGCAACACTGAATTATTCAGGAGAGCTTTTTCACCCTGAAAATCTTGTTTGCCTCTAAGGTGTCACTGGACTCAGATCCTGCTGTTCTACTGCAGACCAACACGGCTGCTGACCTGAAACTATCCTCACGGATAGAGACAGAGACTATTCTACCGAGTACTGACTGTTGATGTAGATATGCTCCTACGGGGTAGTTTCCATGTCGTTAAAGAAGTCGTGTTTAATTAATTATGCTTTCTTCCATCTCTGTGTTTCTGATGTATGCACGTTTCAAACTTCTGCAAGTCATACTCTATTGTATTTGTTCGTTGAATGTTCTGGCTATTGATCGTATTGTATTTCTTCATTAAATATTCTAACTATTGATTGTATTATATTTGTTCATTGAATGTGCTAGTTCTTATTGACTTGCATTGTGTGATCTGCCTTGGGTCTCACTGAAGTGGATGATAAATAAAATAAAATAAAAATTTCCTACCTGAAACTCTGAAGAGCAGCTATCAGTCAGTGCAGACAATAATTTTTTACTTACTTACTTACTTAGTTACTTACTTATTCGCTTTTTAGCCCTCCGTCCCCACGAACAGGCTCAGGACGGGGTACAATAAAATGCTGAATGAGCATTTAAAATATATAACATATATAAATAAAGATTTAAAATACTAAAACATAAATACATAAATACCTAAAACAACTTATCAGATGGCGGCCCCTTCCAATTTCCCCAATCTGAACATAACAATCCAAGAGGAGTGGGTGGGGGCCATAGTTGATCATATTCTGGTGACAGCACTTATGGGGGGCAGATGACTTTGTCACACACACCCCTAGTAGGAGACTGGTAGGGAGGCACCTAAGCAATCAAAAGGTCAAAGACTGGCCTCAACCATATGCCTGGTGGAACAACTCTGTGTTACAGGCCCACCAAAAGGACATAAGATCTTGACGGGCCCGGGTGTCCTCCAACAGAGAGTTCCACCAGGTTGGGGCCAGGACTGAAAAAGCCCTGGCCCTGGTCAAGGCCAGTCGGGCCTCCCTGGGGCCGGGGACCACCGGTAAGTTCTTATTTGCAGATCTTAGTGCTCTCTGGGGTACATTGATTGGCCAAGGGTCTGACTAAGAGCCAAACTACAGGTTAAGGCAACCTACAGCTACAGATACTATTTTAAAGGAAAATTTTGACATTTAAAAATTCCATGAGGGCCTGATCCTGATTGAGTCTGCTGTACAGTGGCACCGTGTGGTTTCCCCCCTACCTTTTAAAGTGCTGAAAAAGCCCACCCACCCCTATTTTGGGACTTGAAGAGGTGCCAGGGAGAAAACAAGGTTGCACAGTGCTGCTGCTCTGTCACCCCAATCAGTATTGGGCCCTCATGGCAATTTATAAGTATAAATTATAAGTATAAAGTATAAGTATAAATTCTCCTCCAAAATGGCATTGGGTTGGATCTATAGCTACCATGACATGTAATTTGGCCCTGAGTTATAAAGAAGCTTCTTATATGTGTAATATTTCAGATCATTGTTCTATTGAGCTCAGTAAAGTGTCCTTCCCAAGCAATACTCCCTGAAATCCTATAACTGGAACTAGTAGGGATTAAAACGGGGGAGCTCCTGTTCGTAAAGCATGTGCTGATTACAGTGTGCACAGGTCTGAGCTCTATCCCATCTGCAGCTCATCAAGATCCTGAAAATCTGCCACCATAGCAGATCAGTTCTGCTTGCCTTGCGGCAGGGCCATTTCCAGATTTGCCTGATGGAAACACATTCAATCCAGAGAGGAGTCCTAGGACTTTAAATACCCGTTGGAAGCCTGTTCATAACTAAAATTTGGACTGCCCTTGCCTGTTATAGTTAACCAAAATAGCCTGGGATTCCCTGAACTTCAACAGGAGGGAAAATCCTGCCTTGCTTCACTGGTCTCAGTTGACATTGGTTAGTGTCTCATAACTAGTCTGGAATCCTCTGTCTTACATGTGCAATGCAGGCCTGCTCAGCTAAACCAAACCTAGCCACTCTGGAGAAGAGGCAGTCCTCCTCCTAACCCAATGTCTTACTTGGGGGGTGGGTGGGAAGCAGGACTGAAGAGAGCACGTGCAGTCCCTGTTTTTCCAGTGTAGGAACCTCTGCGCTGATGTTAAATCCCTCCAGTCACCTTGCCGACAATGTCTGCTCCATCATACAATCAGGAATCCTTTACCCCTCTCTATCTAGGGAATGCAGAGCTATAAAGGACCGTCAGTATTTATTGCACTGTAGTAAATGCCAAGCTATTTTATCTTCATTTCTAATACCAGAGAGATATCTCAGGCCAGACCTTTTCTGTCTCTAGTTCGAAGGCATGCTGAGGGACCTGAGGCTAGAAAGCAGACTGGAAAATGCTTCGCCAGTGACTGTATAGCTGCGGCTTTCTTCAGAAATTAGCTTGGTAGAGTCTTCTCTCATCATATGTTGTAGGTATCACATGCTTGTTCTGGGGTTTTACTGGTGTGTGAGAAAGTTGTCACCGGAGCATGGTAGGCATGCATCCTGTTCATGACTTGCCGCTGACCTCCACAACTTCAGGGGTGGCTTGAAAATTCACCATGTACATCTACAATAGCAGTAGAAGAAGGATGGTAGCAGCCCAGAGACTGTTAAGTGCACAGACACATATGCAATGTATTTCTTGTTTACGTTACTTGAGGAGTTTGCAGATCTACGTCTGCAGTTACTCAGTTCATGAATGTGTCTGTGGGTAACATTTACAAACATACACAAATTGTAGTTAAGTGATTCATTCCCACTTGATCTGTCATTTCTGAAAACTTCCCCATGGCACCCAACATCCAACTCACAGAGAAGTCAATGGGAAGCCACAAAAGGGTCCTGGGACCTAGGAATTGTCCAGTATTCTGATGTATTTGCTATTGATTCCTAGAGGTCAGTGTAGTGACTTTGCTAATCGTGGATTCAGATAGGGGAGCTCCATTTCGAACTGCTCGCTTGGCTTGTTGCTAGTAAAGGCATCTGTGCCTTTAAACGTTGTATGGGAGGAGGAATGTTGGCAGGTACAGCTTGTTATGCAGGGGTCACAAAAGACAGATAAACCTTCTGAAATCCCCTTTCCTTTTTGCACGCTTTTAAAGGTCTAGGGACCCTTGTCCTCCTTTGCAACTGGCCATGTTGCTTGACACAAAGCTTAGTACTCAGCCATGGGCAAGACATTGTCTGCCATATCATCGACACCATGGGCTTCTTGAGAGGCAAAATAATGTAAAAAATGGAAGGAAATTTTGTATGTAACTAATAAATTCTGTAGAAGTGATATATCACACACACTCCAACTTTTCTCCTGTTTGGATCATTGTGTGTCTTAACATACAGTTTACACACACCCAGCTGAATGCAACCTTGATGTATATAAAAATGAATGGGTTTTGACTTTAAAATGCGTATGCTGCAACAAATGTATTCTTTTTAAAAAAATGCTGCAAGACTCATGTTCCGCTTGCAGCGGGCTAATGTGGCTACTCCTCTGGAATAAATAGTGATATCTGACTCCCCACAAGGGGCAGATTGGCCCTTTACCTTACCAGGAAAGGTCCTGGCGGGTTGCTGTCCTGAAGAGTTACCGGTGACCAAGAACAGGATGAACCAAGCCCTGGTGACACTGCAACGCTTGTTCAGCTTGGACTCAAACAGCAGTGGGAGGAAGTGACAGGTTGGATCCAGTGATGCATAAGACGAAAGGCAAAATGTACTGTACTGAGTTCATTTCCACTTCTACGCTAGACTACTGCAACTTGCTCTATGCTGGACTGCCTGTACGCTTGGCTCCCGGTTGAGTTCTGGATCCAGTCCAAGATATTGGTTCTAGTATTTAAAGCCCTTCAAGGACTGGGACCTGCATACCTGCGGGACTGCCTCTCCCATTATGTCCTCTACAGGACCTTGAGCTCTGCAGATAAGCAGCTTCTGGTGGTCCCTGGCCTGAGGGACATTCGGCTGGCTTTGACTAGAGCCAGGGCCTTTTCTACCCTGGTCCCGGCCTGGTGGAACACTCTCCCACTAGAGATCTGAGACCTGCAGGACCTATTACAGTTCTGCCTGTAAGACGGAGATGTTCCGCCGGGTTTTTGACTAGGGGCCAGCTTTTTGTCCCCCCTTCTGACCGCCGATGCTGCCAGTTTGGGGCCCAAATAGGCCCCAAACAAAGCACAGGAATGCTCCTGTGGCTGGCACAATGACATCACTTACAGAAATGGCATTGCTGCGGCGGGTGGGAGTGCGTGCTTGGTGTCCACTCCTGAGGTGCCTGCTGGTAGCAGGCAAACTCCAGGAGCTTGTCCCCTCCTGCCAATCGCCCAGCAATCAGTGGACGAGGGGGCAAATCCCCAGGAATTTGCCTGCCAGTAGCAGGCACCTGGGAACCCTACCTGATGGCCTGTGGGACAGCCATATTGCTTCAGGCTAGGATGGCAAACTCTGGGTAGGGGAATTCCTGGAGATTTGGGAGCAGTGCCTGGAAAGGGTGGAGTTTGGGAAGAAATGGCGCTCAGCCAGGATGCTATGTCCGAGTTCGCCCTCTGAAGCTACCATTTCCTGCAGGAAAACTGATTTCTGTAGTACAGAGATCAGATTGAATCATTCATTCATTCCCTGCCTTTCCTCTTGGCCCAAGTTGTAATTCCAGGAGAACTACAGGCCTCACCTTGAGATCAGTAACCCTACTCCAGGAAAGTCTTGGCAGCCCAACCAAATTTGAATCAAGGTGTAAAAGGTTAATCTCATGGTGTGTGCAGCTTTTATAACTCCAGGAGAGTTATAAAAAACATTCTGTGTGCCTCTCCAGCTCCCCACTTCTGAGCCTTTTCAATTGTTTTGTTTGAAAGGATAGCGAAGAGGGTTGCATTGAATGACTTTTCCTTGTTCCCTTTCTTGAGCTGTTTAATTTAAAAATACGTTGTTGTCATATGCATGAGGCATGACCCAGCCTGGGGCCCTTTCACTTCTTTGTTTTCTCTTGGACCAGAGCCCTGAGTTCTCCTTTAAAACATTGCTCTTCTTTTCCAAGCTGGGCTTCTCCTTCCGCACCGGCAAACAAGATCATTGGCTTGGCTTTGGTTATGTTTTCCACCTTCTTTCTCCATTTGCTGATTTTTCCGGCACTTGCACATCTTCTCTTCCATTGGCCACCTTCTGCTGTGACCTTTAATTCTATTGGCTATCACAGAGCCCATCACTACAAAGGGCAACATTCTTACTTTAAAAAAAAAAACCAACTGGTCTCTTGCTTTTCAAGTTGACCCCTTAAACCTGGGCATATTTCAGATTTGTTTGACAAACAAATTCACAACAATGGGAGGAAATAACAGGCTTCATACAAAATAACATGATTTATATACAAGATTTTACATATGTGGTGGGGTTTTTTTTGCGTGCATAGAAGTAATACAGGCTAGATTCCTCTAAAAAATACTTTGTGCTAGCTAAAGGGCTTCCCCACCATCTTTTTTTCATTACTGACAGTATTCCTGATTTATTACTGACAATCCAAACAATGTTCCTCCAAGAATACATTCCTGAGTTTTTCTTGTTGTCTTCCCATTTTTCTTAGTGCATACTTATATATTTTTAAGAAACTGAAATTGCAAAAGATGACTTTCAGGTCCAAACTGATAGGCAAATTTATCCCACCTGTGTAGTGGACAGTGATATGGTGAGTTGACAAGACTGTGAAATATAGACCCACCTTTTCACAATACTTTCCTACCTTCCTGTTACTTTTGCTGTCCCCCTTCTCTGCTTTCTGATCAATACTGGGGAAGTATCATCAATAGTCCTTTTCAGGCTTTACAATCCCAGTGCTCTGATCCTACATACCACGAGTGCGCTACACATGATCATCTCAGCACGTGCAATCGCCATTTTATCTCGAAAAGGCAACAATGGATGTATTTCGCAGCTTCAGTATGTGTTACCTGCAAACAGATTTTTCTGGAGGTATGCATTTGCACCTTTAAAGAAAAATATCCTCCTCGGAGAAGGAATAATAGCAGCAGCCGCTTCTGCAATAACCATGCAGAGGAAAAGAGTGGGCAGGTGCTTTAAGGAAGGGAGAGGGAACACCTGCAGGGTAGCTAAGAACCATTTGCAGGGGTGTTGAGAAGAAGAGTGGGGAACCAAGCCAAGTGGCATATGTTCCCACACGTAGTAGAATTCATGGCCTGGGCTAGCAGAGCTGTAACTCCCCCCCCCCAATAGCATCATAGAACAGGGATAAAGGGCAGATTTGCTGCCACACTCTGGGTCTGCTTACTTGGGGGGGGGGCTCCCCTCTCTAGCCAGCAGAGAAGGTGGCTGGGTGACTGACACAGAAGAGTAATAATCTTCCCGTATCCTTTTTCTCTCTTGAAGAAATGACAAAGGGAGTGAAGCTGGGTTGATGAAAACAGACGCCAAACCACTCCTCTCCACCCAGTTCTGAGGAAAAGAGGAGGGAAAGGGTAAAAAAACAAACAAACCACTAAGCTGGGGGGGGGGAGGGGAGAGACTGAGAGTGCTGTCAGATGACAACAGCCAGAAAAGCTGTTTTAAATACAACAAAACTAGAAAATACATAATTATTGCGGAATAGGGATGGTGCAAGTACAGCATTAACAACAATGTAAGGTTTTTGTTGTCTTTCAGAAGCACCTCAGATATTAAAAGAGACACAACTATTTTCTCCTCATACCTCTTCACCACAGCAGTAGTCTCCAACCTTACTGAATTTGTGGGCAGACTGAGGAGGTTTGAGAAGAGTTAGTGGGCAACACCACAAAATGGCTGCCATGAGACCTGAGGCCAATTACTAGAAGGTTAGGAAGTTCCAAGCCAGGTGTTCACTTGTGTGACGCAGAGGTGATGCATCCTAGACTCTTCTGAAGCAATTCCTGCTTCAAGGAGGAGGAGGTGACAAACCAAAACTGAAAACATTCAGGTCAGGGCCAATGGCCACTTAATATAGCCACATAAGAAGTTATTACAGCATTTCCAAAAGAAACATCCAGGCTCAAGTCTCCAGAAGCCCTATTCGTCGCTCGCTCACACGCTCCCTCCTTCCCTTCCTCCCCTGCTTTTTCTCTTCAATAGGGACTCAAACTGGTCAACAAACATAATTGCTGCCAGAGTATCAGAGAGTATCAGTATCAATATCAATATAACAAAATCAGGAAGCGCTCTGTTAGGGTTGCCAGCCCAGCACTGGCAACCGGTGGGAGCTTTGAGGGGGTCAAAGAAATGTAAATTGGTGTCAGTCTAATGCTGTCATGTCACTTCTGGCATGAAACTGGAAGTGACATCATGACATCAGGGTGATGCTCTAGGATTCCATCAAAATAACAACAACATTCGATTTATATATCATCCTTCAGGACAACTTAATGCCCACTCAGAGCTTTATGTATGCTATTATTATCTCCACAATAAACACTCTGTGAGGTGGGTGGGGCTAGGAGAGCTCCTAGAAGCTGTGACTGACCCAAGGTCAACCAGCTGGCTTCAAGTGGACGATTGGGGAATCAAACCCTGTTCTCCAGATTAGAGTCCCATGCTCTTAACCACTACACCAAACACAGTTATAATGGAATCCAAGAGCATTGTTTCACTGCAGTGACTGCACTTTCGTGTTGGAGTCAGATATGAAATTGTGGCATCGGAACAACACTGGTCCCCTCTAGGGATCCCAGGTGCACCCCGGTAGCAGGCAATCTCCCAGCGGTTTGCTTGCTTGCCCGCTGGTCACTGGTGAATAGTGGGAGGTTTCAGGCCACCAGGTGATCACCCACCACCTGGAAAGATGCGCGGTGTGCTCACTCCCAGCAGACGTGACAAAGTCATCATTTTCTTGCACTTCACGTGGAGCTGATTTTGGACCCAAGGGGCTGATTCTCCAAGAAGTACTGGGTCCCCCCTCCCATTAGGAGGGTATAGGCACCTGGTAACCCTACCCCTCTCCTATTTTTCTCCCACCACCCCACCAAATGGCAGCAGAGGATGGAGGCTGCCTGGCAGAAAGTCCCCCACGGGAGGAGGAGACCTGGCTTGCCTAACTCTGATATTGAAGTAAATGGCAAAGGCCCTGCTCATATGGAGTTCTGTGCATGTATGGGAAGTAATGGGTTGTGATTAATGTGCTCAGAACCTCTTAGCTTCTGTCTGCCATATGCAAAAGGGAATAGTACTACTATTTAACTGGTTGAACAAATAGGGATTGCAACACATTTTGTATTGCAAGACAGTTTACAGAGAAAACAAAAGCCCAGAGATCATTTATCAGCTTTTGTAATGCCGATATGAAGATCTACTCTATTGAGAATAGTATTCTGCTTTATGGAATTCATCACCCTTAGAAATTGCTTACTGAACTGGACTACCGGATCTGATGGCAAGTGGAAAATTTTGTGTCCCAGTGTGAGTAATGGGTCCACATGGAGCATGATGGCATGACTCACAGTAGTCATGACGGTTTGCCCGTAGATATTGCTGGTTCATTTCTATTTTGTGGCTATTTAAAGTAGCCCCCGCCCAGTACCTCATGGTTTTTCTCTCTAACCACCCAGATCATGCTGCGTGCTGATCTCGGGACTGACCAACGGCAGCCAAGAAGAAGTTAGCCCTAAACTTCCACTTAGACAAATGATGGATGCTCTAGTCAATCATTACATCAATGGGACGGAATAAGGAGATCATCAAGGAGATGATTGCAACTAATTTCTAACAGCAGAGTAGAAATAACAAGCACAACAATATTGTGGTTGTTGTGGGTTTTCCGGGCTGTATTGCCGTGGTCTTGGCATTGTAGTTCCTGACGTTTCGCCAGCAGCTGTGGCCAGCCACGATGCCAGCCACAGCTGCTGGCGAAACGTCAGGAACTACAATGCCAAGACCACGGCAATACAGCCCGGAAAACCCACAACAACCATCATTCTCCGGCCGTGAAAGCCTTTGACAATACATACAACAATATTGTGTTTTGTATCTCAACAAAATGACTTTCCAATATTATATCCTTTTTTAAAAACAATGCATGCTCTTGCCACCTTCAAAAGCCTTATCAAGCCTCAAAATTTCATATTTAGTATAATATCGTTAATATTAAAAATGGCTAGATTATAATATGTATTATATAATTAATTTGGAGGTATATCAATGAATATTGTTAAGTACTTTAAAATATAATACTATAACTTTAATATTTGATTTAATAGTGAGATATAGTAAAAGAGAGAGAGGAAATGTTCCGAGAATGGGTGTAATAAACCTGCACATGATATCTAAATGATATATGGTTATTGTACTCTAGACAGTCTTTGTAATGGGTACCTTAATTTTCCTTTAGTGTAATTTGTATTCCTGATCTTTTTTTTTTTGTATCCCTTTTATTGTCCATAAAAGAAAAAATACGTATTAAAAAATACAAAAATTTCATATTTTTCAAACTGAAGCCAAGGAAGAATGAAGTTTGTTAAGACATACTCCCCAAAGCTTGTTGTTTGGATCTTCATGCATAGAGACAGTCACGGACACACAATACAGACAAGCTCAGTGCAGAATAAATGAGATATTTGCTACTGATAGACCTCTTGAAATATGAATTATCCATACAAGTTATGAACAGGTGCAGCTCTTCATCAGTGGAGCACAGCAAGAAGAATGTGCCACTGAGGGCCAAGCTACAAGTGACGAATGACACTTGAACGGCAAGTGGATTGAGTGGAGGGCAAGTGAACAGGGATAAATACACTTACCGTTCAAGTGTCATTCGTCACTTGTAGCATGGCCCTGAGTCACAACCAACTCACGGTGACCCCAACCATGGGGTGTTCTAGGCAAGAGACAGCAGAGGTGGTTTGCCATTGTCTTCCTTCATGTAGCAACCCCAGTCTTCCTTGGTTGTCTCGCAACCAAGAACAGGGAAAAATGCCCCCAAACCTATGCCCTGATAAAACTAATATTTGTTAGGACTAGAAGCAGCATGGCATAGCAGTTAAATACTAGGGAAACCCTCGTTCAAATCCCCACTCTGCCTTGAAGATTGCTGGATGCGCTTGGGCTAGTCACACTCTGAAAGAGAGGAGGGAAGAACAATATATGCCACCCTGAGGAAAAGAAGAATAAAATGTATTAACTAAATAAATTCCCTTGAAAACAAAGAGAATTAAGCAAGAAGCACTGGTTTTAGTAGAAAGGAATGGGAGAAAGATCTCTAACTTTCAGCACCTTCCACTTAACAGATTATAGGATCTAACCTCTCTGTAGTGTTGCCAGGTCCCTTTACCCTCTCAGCTGGAGGGGGAGGAACTTGGCACTCACCTTTTGAATGTCCTCATGTGCATGCAAAGTGCATGTGTGCTCCTGGTGCAATGACGTAACTTCTGGGAGTGACATCATCATGGAGGCCCTAGGAATGCTCCCGCATTTCGCACTGGGACAATTTTTAAAGAATCGGCCCATTTGGGGCCCAAATCAGCCCAGCACAAAGTGTGGGAGCACTCCCAGGGCCTGCACAAGAATATCACTCCTGTGAGTGACATCATCACTCCACACCAGGTCCCAGTCCAGCACTCAAGCCACTACACCACAACTGATTTTTAGAATGAAAATTCCTTGGAGCAATACTGCCTTTGCTCTTATGAGCCCAAACAACTTGTCATAAATCATGATTAAATCATTCAAAACTAATCAATCAACACAAGCTGTACAACACAAATAAAACCATACAGCCAACATATTTAGTGCCATAAAGACAATTCCCCTCCTTTCAACTTTGAAACAGTATTGTCTTTTTCTGCCTGTCTGAAGGTCTGTGATGAGGGGATTTGACAGATCTCCTTCGGAAGCATGTTCCAAAGGGGTAGGGTTACAATCAAGAAGATGGAGAACAGTGGCAGAAAAAAGTATTGCTCTTGCACAGTCAATAAATTCTAGAATGAAGAATGCAATTGGGAAAAGGACTCCTGTGTAGACAGGTCGTCCATGGAAACCAGGTCAGTGACTTAAAATTTCAAAGAAGCACCATGAATTGAACCCAGTCACAAATATGAAGCCAGTGAGGCTGCTTTAAAAGCAGAATAATACAAAGAAAATGGCTTGTTCCAGTTGACACCTGAGTAGATACATTTTGGGTTACTAGGAGTTTCCATATTGCCTTCAAGGGCAGACACATGTAGAGCATATTACAGTAGTCCAGCCTAAAGATGACAATGGATCAGTGTGGGTGGGTCAAATGTCTCTAGGAGCAGCTATAACCCCTGGAGTCTATGTGGTTCTTGCCAACCACTTTATTGTTTTTCCAACAATAAAGTACGAGCTAACAAATATATATATATATATATATATATATATATATATATATATATATATATATATATATATATATATATATATATATATATATATATATATATATATATATATATATATAAAAGACAGTTTTGCACAGTTAAGTAGTAGCCAGTCAATCTCCTCCAGAACACCAGACTTTGCAATAACATATTCTCTGTGTCTTCTATGATCCACATGGGAGCTGATGCTCAGGGCTGCTGCAGTGCTCACCAGCCCTTATTCACATGCCCTCCGTGGGTGGTTGCCTGCTTGTGGTGAGCAGATCATGTGACTTACTTGCCACAAACAAAGTCTAACATTTTGCATGCTGCTTTCATGCGGGTTGTGTTGTGGCATGCAAAACTGCAGCTTCCGTTTGTGGCAACTAAGTCAGATGACTCATATGAATGAGCAGGTAGGTGCCATGACAGAGATTTTGTCGTTAAAAATGAAGGAAATTCCTGCTAAGGGCCTGTAAGCATGTGCAGAATGCCTTCCACCCGAAAAGAGGAAAGAAGTTCTTTATTGAGAAATACTGGTCATGTGCAGGGTGCTTTTCTATAATAAACAAGCTTTTGCTTTTAAAGAACAGACTGTGGTTCACACTTTGGTACAAAAACAGATCTCCTTCTCCTTAGGTACAGGGTATGCTTTTTGGCTGAACTAGGGGTTTCCCATTTTTATTTTTACTATGGCTGTTTCCAGATGGCTTACCTGAAGCCGCTCCATGCCGCAATGCCGGGGAAAACATGGAATATCGCGTTTTCTCGCACGAGTTTTGCGTGACGTCGTGCAAAACTCGCACGACAAAATGCGATATTTCGCATTTTCCCCAGCACGATCCACAACATTGCGGCATGGAGCAGCTTCAGGTAAGCCATTTGGAAACAGCCTATGTTCTGTCCCGGGTCTTTAATAGCGGCTGAATATGCACTCATTAGCAAGCAATACTCACCTCAAAGTTCTAGAAAGCTATACCATTTAGTTTGGGCATAACAACAAGCTATTTAAAGGTCCAAGAGCTGGATTAGGGTTGCAAGGCCCCCTCAACCGCCAGGTGGGGGATAGGGGCCTGGCACTTACCTTGGGGAAGAGGGAGTGCACGTGCCTGCTTCCACAGGTGCAATGACGTTACTTCAGAAGTGACATCATTGCGCAGCCTCTGGGGGCATGTCCAGGCTCCGCAGGGGCTCAAAACAGGCCCGATTCATGTCAAAATGGGCCTGATTTGGGGCTCTGCAGAGTGCAAAAGCTCTCCTGCACTCTGCAGCGCCCCAAAATGAGTCCGTTTTGCCACAGATCAGGCCCATTTTGAGGTGCTGCGGAGCGGAGCACAGGAGCACTCCTGTGCTCTGCAGTCCCCCAAAACGGGCCAAAACGGGCCCGATCCTGGTGGCTGCTGTGCACAGGAGTGCACAGTGCCACAGGTGAGCCTGCATGGAAGGTGCACGCCCCCCCCACTGGTTAGGTAAGTGGGGGTGGGTGGGGGTAGTGGGAGCGGAGGATCCCCACGCTGGTTAGATCTGGCTGTTGTTGGAGGTAGAGCTGTGACTTGTTAGAATAAAATTCTCATGACAGAGCCCTACATGCACCAGAACAACCTAAACAAGGATACAAAATGGACAATAAGTGTAGTTGAACTAAGGGCTAGGCTCAACATGATTTTTTTAAAGGGGTGGGGCCTGGGATGCCCTGACCTATCTCTGTCTCCTGGGAGCCACACTGTGGTTGCTGTGAACATTACTTTAGAAGTAAAGGAATGTCCAGTTGGGCTCACAACGTGGGGCTTGTGGCAGCAGTTCCTCCTGTCTTGTCTGCAGAACCACCACCGTCAGGCCCCCCACCCTCAGCGTTGCTGCCTCACACACTGCCGAGGAGACAGAGAGGTTTATAAGGGGGGGGGATAAACTCTCCTGCATTTTGAGTAAGTTTTTAAATTTTTCTGCATACCCAGGGAGTTTCTTCTTTCTTTCCACCTGGCCCCAATCTGTGGATTTAAGAAACCACAGATCAGGCCAGGTTCAAAAATAATATATATTGATATATCATTATCAATATGTATCATTATTGGCCCTACCTGTGAATATTTAAATCTAGAGACTGGGACCATGAATGGACAAGCCAGGTCTTTCTGCAAACCTGAGAAAACCTCATGTCTGAAGAAAAAGCTGAAATCTGAAAAAAAGAAATGTTGGGCACTGCGGGAAACCGGCAACACAGAGATCAAAAGAACAACCGTGGTGGAAACTGACCAAACTCACGATTTAAAGTGCACTGTGCAGAAATCATTAATTTCTTAATTAGGTATTATATTATATATTGAATATAACGTGCAAGGTGCTCATTTACAATAAATACGTGAAATGGTAACAATTACAATAGTAATAAATACAGTTCACATCCAACAATAATGCATAGAATAAGTAAGCTTACAATATCCACAAGTACAATGCAATGGTATCAGTGGAGAATGAGTTCCTTTTACAACTACAGTACCTGCAAGTGATATACAGAAATGAGGTCCTCAGATAAGTCCTTGTCTCTTGTATGATAAATGTTCCTTTTGTTTCTTCCTTTTAACAAATTCACAACAACACCCCAGGAAGAGCTCTGATGCAGCAGAACACCCCCCCCCCTCCCCGCTCCCGTGGAGGAACACAATCCAGGTCAAAACGGATTCCAACGCTGCTGAGAACCGCTCAACAGGGTTCTAGATATACTCCTGTTTCCAACCAGCTTTGTCAAGAGCATTCAAAGACAGCGCATTAATCCTAAAATACATAAATAATAATGACCATAATTCTGTATGAATTTACTCAATAAATAATTATTCTTCAACTTACGTCTCCGATTCGGGCCAAATCTGGCCACTGCGGATTGCAGGAGTTCTGCTGGGGTGGCACAGCAGGCCCTAGAGCACTCCTGCTCTCTGCAGTGGCCCAATTCGGAGTGCAGGAGCACTCCAGGGCCCGTCACGCTGCCCTGGCAGAGCTCCCGTGCTTTGCAGCGGCCAAATCAGCCCCGTTTGGGGCTGAAATTGACCTAATGTGGAATGCAGGAGCAGGTTGTGCCACCTGGAGGGTGGCCCAAGAGGTTCCCCTGCATTTTCCGCTGCTGGCCAGGTAAGCGGCGGCGGGGGGTGGAGGGTAGGAGCAGGGGATCCCTCACGCCCAGCTGGGAACTGGCAATCCTAATTGGCAACAACCACCAGGTGACTCACTACCACTGGATTTGCGTAACTCACCCAAGTCCAGTGATGATCACCTGGCCACTCACTACTATTCAACAGCAGTGAAAGTCAACATGGTGTAGTATCAGAGTAAGATTTGAATCTACACTCTGCCATGTATGGTTGACCTTGGCCCACAGTGTAACCTCCCTGACAGGGTTGTTGTGAGGAGAAAATGGAGGAGAGGCAAATAATATAAACTGCTTTGAGTCCCCATTGGGGAGAAAAGCAGAGTATCAATGAATTAAATCAATTGAATTGATTTAATAATAATAACATACTTTGTAAACCACTCTGAGTGGGTATTAAGTCATCCTGAAGGGCGGTATATAAATCGAATGTTGTTGTTATTGTTGTTGAAGACTAGGTGACGGAATGCTGGTGGGTGAGAGGGAGAGAAGGAAGCAGGGGGAAGGGAGAAGATATGGGGGCTGCTAAGATGAGGGAAAGATGAAATAGGGTGGTGAGGGGAATACCCAGGAAGCTAGAGAGCTGCTGTAGCACAGTGGTTAAGTGGTTTGGCTGCAAATCAGCACTCTACTGGTTTGAAACCCTATACTGCCATGAGCTCAGTAGGTGGTCTTGGATAAGCCACTCCTCTCAGCCCCAGCTCCCCAGCTGTATTGTGGGGATAATAATAACACTAACTTGTTCACCACTTTGGGTGGGGTGCTAATCTGTCTAGAAAAGCGGTATATAAATGCAGTTATTATTATTATTATTTATTAATTTATGTATTGTTTTCAGTAAGGGAATGGGATAACTGTGTTTTGTAGACACCAAATAAGGAAGCTGGATGTCGGAACAAAATGTCCAGTTCCTTTAAATGTTGATAATTCTAGAAATATCCAGTCCCTCACTGATTCAACACAGCCAAGAAGGTATGTACTTTGGGTTAAAGATATACTAGAAAAAAATTTCCCCAGCAGCTGCAGGATGTGAAATGAAATCTGAGTTCTAATCCCAAAGTATGTAACTGGGCTGCAAAAAGCAGCCATGAGGGCCCACAATACAAAACAAGGCCACTGCATTGGAAAAGAGGAGGGGTAATTTTTCTTGCCTCATACTTTTTTTTTTTAATTAAAGAAAAAGATGACAGAAATGTGATGCGAGAAAGGTCTACAAGATGACCTACAGAGAAAATGGATAGATACTTTTCTTCCTCTCCCATAATACAAGAACTTCCAGTTAGCCCATGAAACTGATTGGCAGCAGGTTCAAAAGAAAAAAAAATGACCGTAAACCAGACTGCTGACTTGTGGAACTCACTGCCACAAGAGATGGCATTCCCAAAAAGTAAAAAGAGGAACAAGGGGCAGTGATTTATCAGGCGCAAGAATGGCTTTGGCAAATAAGGATGAGGGAGCATTTGGAGCAGTCCTTCTTGTAGCTGTGGCCTACGGCCTAACAAAATAAGCACACCCCACAGCTAAATTCTTTTGGAACTGGATAAGAAAAATCAGAGAGATTCTCATTGGGTAGCAGAACAAACTTTTGAGCACGGGCAGTGAGCTTTATATTTCAGCAGCGACAGCAGCTTTAATGATCCACGCAACTTGCCTTGGTGCCAGTGCTTGAAGGCAAGGAGACAATTGCACCACCAAGTTCAGCACCATGTCGGAATAACAGAACTCCTGCAAGTGAGTTACATGCATATTACAAACAAGGTTACAAAACCACAAGCAGCCCTTGTAAGAGACTACATCTCAAAATGCCTGTGGCTGCAAATCTGGGTTGTCTTCCAAAGGGACAGATCCCACTAACTCTCTTGGATCAGCTTCAGAGTTGTAATAGAATAGGGGGTGCTTAACCCCTTCCCTTCCCATCACATACCCCCCCTCTCCAATCCTCTTTTGTAGCTTGATGCCGGCTAGCAATGTTTTGAGGGTAGGATAAAAAAAAAGAACTACCACTCCGTTTATTCTTCTGTTCTTCCTACAGCTCCTGCTCTTCTTTTTGCTCTGCCTTTATCTTGTTTCCTTTCTTGATATCTCCCAGCTGTTTTCTCTGTGGCATGGCAAATACATAGCTCAAACTTTGCTGGAAGAAAAGGATCTGGGGGCACGAGATTGCAGGGGGAGAAGCAGAAGATAGGGAAAAGCATTTGGCAGCCCTCTCTAGGCAGATTCTCCTGTCTCCTCATATCCTCCCCCCACTTTCTTCAAATTGACTGGCAGCAGCACAGTTTCTCAGATGAATACGTTACGTTTCCCTTGCATCCTCCTTGGCTCTGTCATGGGAACTTTCGGTCAGATATGCCTTGTGAACTCTGCACTCAGAACTCAATTCCCATGTATATGGAGGCTCAATTTAGATCAGGGCTATAGCATATGGGGAGGAGGGGCTTTAACCTTCCTTGTTTTACCACCTTGTTTAACTTGATTGCAAACTGAGGCCACGGTTCCCAGATAATAAAATAAATGCTCAGATGGCTGCCCTCGCTACAATTCTATTGAAGGTTTAATACTCGGGAAGTGATAAGGATATCTAGCCCTGGACTGGGGGAATTTCCCCATCTCTTCCCCTGTCAATGAATAACCAGCTGCAGCAGCGTGTGCATTATTGGGAATGACGCTTCTCTGGCCTAGTTCTCAGCTGGCCTGATTTGCATGAATCTCTTCCTCATGCCCAGGGCATTTCTCGGCTGTGGTGAAACTGTGTGTCAATTGTTCGCATTTGTGTCGGGCTGGCTTTGAGCAAACCAATTCGGTGGGATGAGGGTTTGTTCATGCTCTCTTGTGTGGATCAAGTCGTTAGGAAAGGCGTTCATTCTTTTTTTATCTGATAAACATCCCTGCACATTGTGACTTATCCCCCACCCCAAATCCGTTTTGTGGTTTCATTCCTGGAAAAGCTTCAAGGGAATGAATCAGATGCTGGCTCAGATGGAGTGAACCGTATGGATTATTTGGGGGTGGATGGGGGAGGAGGAAGGGGAAGGCACTCTCCCCAGCTCACTCACTCTCATACACAAATCCCTCACTGATGGCACCATCCTAAGCAGAGTTACAGCCAGGGCTTTTTTTCTGCTGGAACACAGTGGAACGGAGTTCCGGAACTTCTTTAAAATGGTCACATGGTCGGTGGCCCCGCCCCCTGATCTCCAGACAGAGGGGAGTTTAGATTGCCCTCCACGCCGCTGAGGGCGATCTAAACTCCCCTCAGTCTGGAGATCAGGGGGTGGGGCCACCGACCATGTGACCATTTTCTCCGAGGGCAACCCACTGAGTTCCACCACCTCTTTTCCCAGAAAAAAAGCCTTGGCTTAGAAGGGTGTAACTCTGCTTAGGATGATATCTTAAAGTTGCACACTTATCTGGGAGTAAGCTCTATTGAACTCTGCGGGACTTCATAAACCTCTTTCGGATTGCATTGTCATTTTGTTTCTATTGACTATAGGCCAGAATAAAACCATGCAAATGCAAATGCAATGCAGGGCGGGAAACATCAGGAACCTACAGCCCTGAAATTATTGAGTATTGCACACATGCAAAACCACAATCATCTGAAAAAACTGCAGTGGCTTTGGATTGCCAGCCAGCCTCCATTGGATGAAGGCCTTCTTTGGATTTGCCAAGAAACTGTCAATGGTTTGAATACTCAGAGAAATGAGATTGCCCTGCCAAAGACAGGTGGAGAAATTTGCAGGGTGCTTCCTTAGAAACTGAGCATTTAAATATATATATATTCTTGTCCCTGTGTCCCTATTCCAGAATCAAGATACAAAAGTAATACTCTTTCTTCAGTCAACAGTAATAGTAGATGAGCATGCAATTAAAGCAATGTGAGAATCTTCCCCGTAGTGACATTAGATAAATCTGCTTGAAACTATTTCAAGCTCATGTTTGGATTTAAACTTAGCATGCCACAGGAACTGAACTTTGGTGACCCGGAGAAGAGGTCACAAATTCTTTTGCATTTTGTTCTCAGTTGGATTCTTAGTAAAGCAGTATTCAGCTGAAAAGCCATAATTGTAGACTATGAATACTAATTTTTAACTATTGAAATAAGGAAGGTCCCCATGCTTTGATAGTTGCTCAGCTCTCGTTTCATTGTTTTATTAATTTCGTCCCTTTGAATCTCATCTTTCCTCCAATATGCTCAGGACTGCATACGTGATACTCCCCTCCCAACATTTTATTCTCACAACAACCCTATGAGGTAGATTAGGTTGAGAGATCCAGAGGAGTTAGCCGTGTTACTCTGTAGTAGCAAAATAGAAAAGAGTCCAGTAGAACCTTTAAGACTAACCAACTTTACAGTTGCATAAGCTTTCGAGAATCACAGTTCTCTTTGTCAGATGCATGAGAGGTTGCTCATAGGTTGAGAGAGAATGGCTGGCCAAAGGTCACTCAGTATGTTTTCATAGCAAGTGGGAATTGGAAGCTGAGTCTCCCTAAATTCTTTGCCTTGTTTCCCTCATCCCCTCCCTCTGTTCTTTCCATATTCTTAGACTGTATGCCAGAGAGGTATTATTTGCATCAAATAGAAAAATTCCCTGTTGCATCTTAAAGGCTAGCAGATTTACTGGGGCATAAGCTTATGTCACAATAAAACGGCTTAGTCTGAAGTGACACAAGACTCTTCGTTGTGTCAGAGAGAGCCAATGAGTTGTAGTATCTAGCACATTGGACAAGCATCTGGAGAGCTCAGGTTCAACTCTATCTTTGCTGTTAAACTCACTAGAAGACCTTTCAGCCTAACCAAATTCACATGGCTGTTGAGATAAAATTGGGGTGGGAGGGTACACCATCTTTGGAGAAGATGTGGGATAAAAATGTAACAATAATGCTACTTTAGACTGTAAACTCCACAGCACGGGGGGAGGGGTCTGTTCTTTTTGTTCATGGGGTAAAATACTGTATGTGTGTGTGTGAATTGATAGACTTGTGTATATAATAAATAATACTTTGGGGAGGAAATATACATAAGTAAATAATTGTCCTTGTTAAAGCAAATCAAAAGCAAGCAGCAATGTAGATCCATTCAAACAACACTAACACATAAGTCAATATATATAATTCTCAACATAGCCAAATCTACGGATATGTAATTCCAGAGATTGGAGCCACGTACAGACAAGACAGATCACTCTACAAACCCAATAAAAGCCCTAGGTTTGCGGAAAAATCTGAAATAAAAAATACATTGGGAGGTTAAAATCTCCCAAAACCTTAGGGGAATTCATAGGTAATGTGGATCCAGTCATAGCAAATATAACAGGAGAAGTTCCCAAGTTAGCTGTGGCAAAAATGGCCTTGTTTATCCTGCATCAGCAAATGGGAGGGGAGTTCCAACCTATTTCTGATGATGGAGAACATTGGAGTCAACACATATTTTTCCATGGAATCGGTACAAGGAGTAATAAGCACTTTGATAACAAGCCAGTGGGGTATAGTGGTTAGACTTGGGAGACAAGGAATGCCAGCAGCCTAGAGAAAAAAATGTCCTGCCCTTTTAATAGAGGCCTTATGGGATGTTATTTACCAGGTGATCTTACTGACCCCTGTGCCATGAGAACCTTCAGCTGCCTGAAGACTTTATCAAATGGAATAAGTTGAATTTGTCGTGGCTGGGAAGAATAGCAGTAATTAAAATGAATGTATTACCACGGATTATGTTTTTACTGCAAACAATACCAATAATAAGAGACAATAAACAATTTGATAAGTGGCAAAGGAAGATATCGGATTTTGTATGGGCAGGGAAGAAGCCCCGAGTGAAGATGAAAGTTCTATGTGATGCCAAAGAAAGAGGGGGACTACAATTACCAAATATAAGACTATACCATGAAGCAATATGTCTGGTGTGGCTCATGGAATGGATGCTGTTAGAAAATCCTAAACTCTTAACACTTGAAGGATACAAGAAACTCTTTGGTTGGCATGCATACTTATGGTATGATAAAATCAAAGCGGACTCTATGTTTCTGCATCATTACATTAGACGAAGCCTATACACGGTCTGGCAAAAATATAAAAAATATTTAGATGAAGGTATCCCGACGTGGGTGGTGCCATTGGAAGTTATTGACCTGAGAACAATTTACAACAGAGAGGAACGTTTGCCATATAAGGAGGTGTTGAAAATGGAGCAAAATATGATTAAGCTTAAAACAGGAGACGAACTATCCTCCCACTATGGATGGTTCCAATATAGACAGATTAAAGGCCTATATGACATGGATCGTTCAAAATCAGGATTTAAATGGAAAAATTCTGAATTGGAAGAAAGTATACTACAAGAAGGCAAGAAAATGATTTCTAAAGTTTACAAGATCTTGCTAAAATGGTATACAGAAGACGAAACTGTTAAAGTCCAGATGGTGAAATGGGCTATAAATTGCAATAGAGACATAAAAATGGAGGCATGGGAACACTTGTGGAAAAATACATTGAAGATATCGACTTGTACCAATATCAAAGAAAATGTCTATAAGATGATATATACATGGTACCTAACGCCAAAGAAAATAGCATATTGGAACAACAAAATGTCAGACAAGTGTTGGAAATGTAAAAACCATGAAGGTTCATTATATCATATGTGGTGGACCTGTGAGGTAGCAAAGCAGTTCTGGGGAGATATTACAGAAGCTATGACTGAAATTTTACAAATCCCAATAAATAAGAACCCAGAACTACTGTTGTTAAATTTGAAATTAGAAGAGATTCCCAGGCAACAAAGAACTTTATTATTCTATATGACAACAGCGGCAAGAATTTTATATGCTCAGAAATGGAAGACGCAAGAAGTACCATCTATTGAAAATGGGATACAAAAATTGCTGTACGTGGCAGAAATGGACAAAATGATGAGAAAGTTGAAAGAACAGAATTCAGAAGAATTTTTTAATGACGGGGGAAGTTAAAACAGTATTTGGAAAAAAAGTGGGACGTAAAGGGAGAACTATAGTTGTTAGATAACTATTAAGCTTACAGAAAGGAAGAGATACTGATCTTTACAAAAGAAGAGGGGAGATAAGTTAGAAATATAATGTAATTGATAGTTTGATGTTAGGTTTTGCTTAATTTAATATATATTATCTATCTCGGTAGTGTATTAAGACAGTTAACAATAGAAAAGGAGATATAAGTAGTAGGTTTAGACAGCGGGTTGGAAAACTCTTGGAAGTCTTAGATTAAGAGGTGGGGGAAAGGGTGGGAGAATATGGAAATGAGGGTTTCAATTGAAAATCTATAATATTAATCTTTACTCGCCCAATAAAAATTGCTTTAAAAAAAAAAAAAGGAACCTTCAGCTGCCTATTTCCATGCATGAAGCATCTATTAAAGAAGCAGGCTACTTTTTCTCCTGGTTTTTGACAACCCCATATAGGGACTGAATCCACATTACCTCGGTGCGTCCCGGTGTTGCACTAAATGTTCGCTAAACACCCGGAAATATAGCGTCTTTCAAGCGCAATTTCTGAATCGCTCTAGAAAGACGCTATACTTCCGGGTGTTTCTAGTGCGATTTCTGAATCGCGCTAGAAAGATGCTATACTTCTGGGTGTTTAGCGAACATTTAGTGCAACACCAGGACGCACCGAGGTAATATGGATTCAGCCAGGGTTGCCATGTGTCCATGATTGACAGTCAAACTCCTGCCAATGCTCCCTCAGCCCTGTCAGCGCTCAGCTAAGTGGTGTAGGGGGATAGGGAGAAGGATGTTGGTGATGCATTGATGTCACATCTATCTGGAATCCTGAAGTGTCATTGGTGATGTTCTAGGAATCTTCCCTATCTCTATCGTTTTTACTATAAAGATATAGCAAAATCCTAGAGTGTTGGTGTGGGTTCCAGCCAGATGTGACATCAACCCACCACTGATGTAGTTTTCCTCATGTCCCTCCCCTAAAAGCCTCCCAGAGGTGCCAGGTATGCACCTGCCAATGCATGTTTAGACTTTCTTATAGCTGGGGATGAATAGTGCCAGAGATTTGAAGGAATAAATAGAAAAGATTCTTCTGAGATGTAACACTGTGCTCCACCCAAATTAAAAATGGTTTATAGAAGAGATGTGTGAAAGACATAGCCATTACTGCTTGTGGTGGAGATCAGCAATATGAGCGCTTAAAAAAATCAATTATTTTTCAAATTTATTTATTTACTTCATTAATACTCCACCTTTTCCCCCAATGGGGACATAATGGGCTTACATTGTTCTCCTCTCCTCCCTTTCGTCTTCACAGCTACCCTGTGAGGTAGGTCAGGCTGAGAGTGTATGACTAGCCCAAGGTCACCCTGCAAGCTTCCATGGCAGAGGGAGGATTCGAACCCAGGTCTCCCAGATCATAGTCCAACAATCTAACCACTACAGCACACTGGCTCGCCAAATTTAGTTTCAACAATATTTACAGGAACAGAAAGGAACATTTGACTCTGAACTCAGTTGCGTTTTGGAACATTCTTTGAATTTCACATCTCTCCCTTCTGTTTGCACATAAATGACCAGTTTCTCTGCTCCTCAGAGATTACTCTCCTTCTCCAAACAGAAATGGGTGCCTGAATAAACAAGGCCCATTGTTTGCAAGCAGGACCCAGAGGCTTGTGTGTACCTTTTTTTTTAAGGAGCTTAATACTTCCATTTTGATCGTTTTTAGTAACTTTATACTGGGGACTCAGAAACGTATGCTTTTGTGGGGCAGTGGCCATAAAGGAAATAGGTGTTGATCATATGATCATTTTCCTTTTTTAATTCAGTGTTTACTCTAGTTGTCTGACGACTCTAGTGCTTAGTCACACAGTATGGTCTTAAAACAGCTCTTGATCCATGTTTGCTATTGTATATTTGTGTGAAACGAAGCAAACTGGGCTAAAAGCAGCTATACATTACAGATGCCTTGAAAAGAGAGCAAACAGCCAGAATCTTCCTTGCACGTAGACAATTTTTCAGCATCTGAGGTCATTTGGGGCTTAGTCCAATGCTGGTCGTCACAATGCTTAGTCACTTAGATAAAGAATAATGCTACACACACTTTTGCTGAGTGATGTCTTATATTGGACTGCCTGCCTTCCCCTTGGGAATTCCCCCACCTTTTCCAGCAAAGCAGCTGATGAAAACACAACAGCCATGGTGATGGACCCAAGTACGTCTCACTCAGTCTGAATAGTAATTTTTATTTATTTACAAAATTTATACCCAGCTTTTCTGCCCTCCTCAGGACCACCAAGGCAGCTAATAGATTAAAAACATACATCATAAAAACACGTCTTAAAAACCATTAAAATCAAACCCCAAAACATCATTAAAACAGTTTAAAAAATGAACATACAAAACCATAAAAGCAACAACATTGGGCAGGAAGAAAGGATCACCAAGATGATTTCACCCTCCCTGCAAAGTCTTTACCCACTGGTGCAAGATGGCATCAGAAGGGGGCAAGTGATTCTCTGGGGAAAGAATTCCAGAGTTTTGGTGCCAGTAATGGCACGCCCTTACACAAGGAGCACACCAAGAAAACAAGTGGATGTTTTTACTTGGTCATGCAGATATGGGACTTGGAGCTGCTAATCAACTTCTTTCATCCATATAAATGACTGACAGTGCAATCCTAAACTGTTACACCCTTGTAAATCCATTAAAGTCAATGGGATTAGAAGGTTGCAACTAAGGAGACCAGGTCTCCCACTATGGCAGGAGACCTCTCATACCCTGCCTGTGGAGGGTGGCCCTCTGCTGCCTGGTGCAGCAGTGGGAGGAACTGGGGGGAGAGTGCCATCGCAGCGACACTGTGACACCACCTATGGTAGTTTAACTAGAAGTGGCATCACTCCTAGCCACATTCTGCCATTCCCCCAATCTTTATGGTTTTGCGCTATTGCAACGCGTGATGTGACTTCTGTCGACATAACCAGAAATGACATTACGGCATCGCACACCACATGATATATAGCTCACAAATGCTCCCAAGGGTTGCTGGCCCTCAGCTGGCAATCCTAGGTGTAACTCTGCTCTGGACAGCACTTTCAATTTCTTCTGAGAACTTGTGTAATCACTTTACAATGAAGCTGTCAACCAAATAATCTCTTGTTCAACTCTCACTTCATGGATATGCCAGATGGCCTTATACAACCCTTCCTCCCTATCTAAAATATGGGATTAATAATACTAGCCTACCTTACAAGGTCTTTGTTGTAAGAGTTATTGATATTTAGGTTGGGGGCAGATGCCTGATTGTTTATGTTTATGGAACTCTGAACAGTCATAGCTCTGTATTAATAAATAATAGCAAAACTACCCTATTTATCGGAAAGGAAGACTAAAGTTTTTTCCTCCATGCACCACCACAAAAATGGGGGACATCTTAAATTCATAAACAAGTTAGTTACATACAACAAATGTTTTAAAAAATCTTTCTGCATAAAGCCATTTTTCTAGGGGATCATCTTACATTCAGGGTCATTTTCTTTCAGATAAATAAATGTGAAATACTTTGAATGGTTTAAAGTACTAGATACCTGAGGAACATTTAGTTTCAGAGCCAATGCGGACCAATGACTAGAGAGCATTCAGCTAAGATGGTGAAAGCAGAGATCACATCTATGAAGTTCACCGATGTCTTTATCTGCCTCACCAGGTTGTTGAAAGGATGAAAATAAAGCCCTCAGATCCCTAAAGGAAGGATGAAACAAATGGTCCAGTCCCCGGCATCTCTAGTTAAAAAGATTAGAGATAGCCAGAAATTCTGAGACCCAGAAAAATGAACACTTAGATTACTGGGAAAATTCAAAACAGTTACCACAAACCTGCTAGCATGGATTAGCAGACGGTATGCTGCAGTTCAGCCTCACAGACATTCTGTCCTGTCTTCTACACGAAACAATCATGGGATGAACAAGGTCATAAGCTGCATTTGTTCCTGATGAAACTTGATCTTTCCACAATTATCTATGCTTTGGAAACTCCCAGGCTAGATTACTGCTGCACATTATATATGGTGCTCTTGTTGAAGTCTGTTTGGAAATTTAATCCAGTACAAACTACCATTACTGCCAGGTCCATAGCCACAATTTTTTTGTTGGGGGAGGGGGGGCAAATAAAATAGTGGAGGGCATCCTGTCACAACACAGGTCTGGTTTAAGACTGTTGCAAGCCAGTTCTCAGTACAAGGGCTTTATAGTATTAAAGTATTATAATAAAGAGTACCTCTGAGCATATGCAAAGTATCTTTCCTTCCCCTCCACTGAACAAATGCTGTTACTTTGACCTACAAGCTCAGGGAAGACATCAGAATGCAGCATCTTCTCTTTTGTGGAAATCTTTTTTCTATCAAGTGACCATATTATATCTGCGATATCGCCTATACACCATTTAAAAACTACTACGAGCTGCAAGCTAGTGACTTTTATCGTACCCTAAAATATCTTCTTCACTACATGGGAGACCAGCTTGATCAGACCAATAGTCCCTCTGCTGCAGCATCTGGTTTGTTACGGCATTTAGTTGCACTGGAAAGAAGACTTGTGCCTTTCTTCCGTTATTAGTTACAATCATTAGGAAATGGGGTGTTTTGTAATTATAGCAATTAATATGAAAACAAAACAAATCCCTTAGTTCAACAGCCTACAATGAAAGAAACCCATGTTTTTCCTTTGTTTTGTTTAGCGGCTTTCTCTACTGTTTGTCTCTGCCGTATTTTCTTAATAAGGGCATACAAACCTGTGTTCCTTAGGGGATCCGCAGGAGACAACCTCTGGGCTTTCTTGATTGATTGCAGAGACTGTAGCCACTAAGATTACATATATGTGTGAGGGAGTCCAATCCTGAAACATATGGGATGGGCATTTGAATCTGATAAGAGTTGGTGTCACATATTGCAACGTGTGTTTGCAGGAAAGAGGGAAGCCCCCTGTGTTTCCATTATGCCCCCCTCAAGCTTCCCAGAAGTGAGGGATCCTTTTCCAGCACATTTCCATATGCAGACCAAACTGTGACACTGAGAGATCTCTGTCTTTTGGTGCTACACCTCTGAAGATGCCAGCCACAGCTGCTGGCGAAATGTCAGGAACTACAATGCCAAGACCACGGCAATACAGCCCGGAAAACCCACAACAACCATCGTTCTCCGGCCGTGAAAGCCTTCGACAATACATTGCAGACCAAACTGTCTCTTTGAACACAGTTTCCTGCAGTGACCCTTTTTGCCCCAGCTATCGCCAAGTTATTAATGACGATTTCATAGACTGGATCATAGCCTAAAGCTATAAATGCCCAAAGATATGGAGTGCCTTAAGCAAGAGTCCACTTTCACATGATCCTGCTATTATATTAAGATCTACAGAGGCCTTGCTCTGTGTTCTACCACTTTGTAGGCAAGATGGATGGACAAGGTGGACAAGGGCCTTCTGTGGTGAAACCTTAACATGGAATATCTTCAGCTTCATCCAGCAGGCTGCTGCACTATGAACATGTGTGTGAGAAGTGCCATCAAGACAGAACTGACTTATGGCGACCCCAGCAAGGGGCTTTCAAGGCCAGTGAGAAGCAGAGGCGGTTTGCCAGTGCCTTCCTCTGCAGAGTCTTCCTCAGTAGTCACCCATCCAATTACTGACCCTGCTTAGCTTCTGTGATCTGATGAGATCGCGCTATACCATGCTGCCTTCCCTCCTTCTATGAACATGTGTTAATATTTATTTTATCAAAGGTTTTGGCCACACTTGACTGATGATTCTCTTGTCTTTGTAGACTTTGCTCGATAGTAGATAGTAGCAGATATTTTAATTTGTCTGCTTTTAAAAATGGTCATGAATTGTTTTTTTTTTCTTAAGCTGTCTGTTTAGGCAGGAAATAGTTTTTTAAAAAAAGAAATGAACCAATAAGAAACAAAGAAATAACTAAATAAATATATAGATACTGATTTTAAACAGGGCTTTTTTCTGGGAAAAGAGGTGGTGGAACTCAGTGGGTTGCCCTTGGAGAAAATAGTCACATGTCTGGTGGCCCCACCCCCTGATCTCCAGACAGAGGGGAGTTTAGATTGCCCTCCGCACTGTTCGGCGGCGCGTAGGGCAATCTAAACTCCCCTCTGTCTGGAGATCAGGGGGCGGGGCCACCAGCCATGTGACCATTTTCAAGAGGTTCTGGAACTCCATTCCACTGCGTTCCAGCTGGAAAAAAGCCCTGATTTAAAAAAAACAAAACCCAAAAGGCCATTGGAGGAAGGGAGGGAAATGGCGGGTGACAGGAGACTCCCTCAGCACCCACAGTGGCAATGAGTGAAAAATCGGGAATCGCCCCCAGGCAGAAACAACCTTCATCTCATTCAACAATGGACATGTTTTGATGGTTTCAGATCTTCACGTGAGGAGGGGAACAGAACAACGATGACCTGCCTTCCTAGTGAAGAAGAACACACAGTAAGAAGGTGTGTTGCATACTTAAAACACCACAACTGCTATCTATCAATGACTAAGACCATTGTAACCACCTCTGCTGTGATTCATCGGACCTGGCGACAGGAAGATGCGCTGCCAATGTTTGAATGATGGTTTTCGTGTAATTGGGATAATACACACCCATAATCCATCCCACCTCAACAATGCTCAAATTACTGTGGTTGTCTCCAGCCCTCCTTCTACCTCCTCCTTATCAGCTGGAATTTTTTAATTTATCTGTGAGAAGAAATGGCAGTTTCAGGTGGGTAGCTGTGCTGGTCTGCAGCAGAAGAGCAAGTTTCAAGTCCAGAAGCACCTTAAAGACCAACAAGGTTTTCAGGGTATAAGCTTTTGAGAGTCAAAGCTCACTTCTTCAGATACGAGTAAGGATGGCATATTTCGCATATTTTCCTTCCTGCATTTTTCAGCATCGCTTTTGAAAATAACAGCAGGATTTGAGTCCAATGACCCCTCAGAGACCAAAAAGATTTTCAGTGTGTAAGCATTCAAGAGTCTGAGTTCCCTTTTTCCCTTTGCTGTCTGAAGAAAGGAGCTCTGACTCTTGAAAGCTTACACGCTGAAAATCTTGTTGGGTTCTAAGGGGCCAATGGACTGAAATCTTGCTGACTTAGTACAGACCACCATGGCTACCCACCTGTACTAGCCTTTAGAAAACAGCAGTATGATTTCCTGTTGCACTATGTTTTTATTAAAGCATCAGACATGTTCCTTCACTGGACAGAAAGGTATGTGTTTTCAAAAGTCACACCTACTACAGCACCATTTTCCTTCCATCTTCCCTTTGCACCTGCCCTTTTCCTCACTGCACCACTGAATAGATTTTTCAGCAATACTTACAGCATTATAACACCGTAGGAGGGTTTATTACCCACCCTGGAAAAGCCCTCCAGTGATATGTGGGGAAGGGGAAGGCAGCTCCCAAGGAAAAGTACACAGCAAAGCCCTGTGCAGATGCTCTGTTGCTAATGCAAGTTCTTTGGCATTTGCATCAGCAATGAATACAAAACGGAGAATCCTCACCGTGGGGGTATAGACTTGGTTTCATTGGCCACATGGGTTAGATATTCTGTTCCCCTGGTTAGGTTTTGACCGTGTATATGTAGATGAATTTATGCCCTTGAATCCTTCCTTTATCTACTTTAGACAATATTTTTGGCACTGGAGCCAGGCTGGGATGGGGGCTTGAAGCAACAGAGTAAAGAGAGTGAAGTTTAGCTGCCTTCACTTGCAGGCTTCATTTTCAGTAAAGAGACACAGCTCTCCATCAACTCTTACTGCACATAAATGGGAGGACACATTTTATTTTACATTTATACCCCCCTTTCCACCCTAATGAAACCCAAAGTGGCTTACAATGTTCTCCCCTTCTTCTATTTGATCATCACAACAACCCTACAAGGTAGGTTAGGCTGAGGTATATGACTTGTCCAAAGTCACCTAGCAATCTTCCATGGCAGAATGGGGAGGAGAACTCGGATTTCCCAGACCCTAGCCCAACACTCTAACCACTACCCCATGCTGCATGTTTGTGGGGAGGTTCTTGTCATATCTAGTTTGGCCCTAAAAAGAAGCCATCAAGGCTGAAGGTAGGCAAGGTATTATAGTAGTTTGAGTGGTGGATCAGGACTGTAGAAAGACCTGAGTTCAAAGCACCCAATCTGCCATGGAAGCTCACAGGGTGACTTTTTTGTATAGATAAAATGGAGGGGAGGGGTGTAAGTTGTTCTGAGCTCCTTGGAGGAAGGATGAGTTTAAAAATGTGATAGAGAGAGCTTCTATTAAAAATTTCAAATTAGTAAAGAATCAAGTAGCACCTTTAAGACTAACCAACTTTATTGTAGCATAAGCTTTCAAGAACCACAGCTCTCTTCATCAGATGCATCTGACAAAGAGAGCTGTGATTCCCGAAAGCGGTGCTACTGGACTCATTACTATTTTGCAACTACAGACTAACACGGGTAACTCCTCTGGATCTATTAAAAGTTGGCCTCTTAGGTTAATAAAATCACTTCTCCAAATACTCTGCTGTTTGTTACACAGTGGCGTTTGCCTTCCTTCTCTTGTCCTTCAGTTGTTTCTCCTCCTCCTCCCTTAATTGAGATTTAAATTCCTTAATGCAAGGAATGATATTTTATGCACTTTGTTTTGCAGGATCAAACCAAAATCCATATCTAATTCACCATTTTGTTTTCAGCAAGGATGAATATTTCTGTCTACAAGCAAGGCAGGAAGGTTAAGGACCTGAAACCTGCCCCCACACCTGTTCTTTATTAGGTATACATTCTAAGCATCTGATAATGCTAATTTACACTACAGTTCAGCCAAACCAGGTATAGTTTTCAGAACCCTGTCCGGGGGGGGGGGGGGAACTTTCTTCCCGTTTTCCTGATTTTAAGAACCCTGTTCACAAATTACAGTGAACGCACATACGTTCTGTGTGTGCGTGATATACCTATTTGTAAGAAATAGCTAATGAACATCCCCTTTACAAATGAAACTGGAGACCAGTAATGGGATAAATGCAGGGTTTCAATCATACATTCAGCTATACATTCATTGAATAAAAAATGAGAACTAAACATACATATTACAAAAAAGCATATGTACACTATACATGGATTGTATGTGTTTTCCCTGTAAAATGTGAGCAGGACTAAAGAAGAAGCTACACCTCTTTGTCTCCACTCTCATAGCTAAAAACAAAATGTAGCAGAGAGGCATCGACAAGTAATTCTGAATAACACTGTATATTTACCTTCTCTGTACTTGATATATGATGATCAAAATCTGAATTGTTGATTAAATAACTATAAGCTCTCACTGAGAAAAGTAAAGGAATGGGTATAAAATACATCCATTTAAATGCCAAAGTTGATATCTCCCCCTTTCTGAACTTTCCTCCCCAAATCCTCATTCCTAAAAGAAAATTAGATGCTATTATTATTGGTGAGTGGTCACTCCTCCTCGCCTAGGTTCCCTTCCACAAACCAAAGTGGAAAACCAAATAAGGGCCGATTCCAGACAACTAACCTGAAGGCGCTGCATGCCGCCATGTTCTGGATCGCGACGGGGAAAACGCGAAATATCGCGTTTTCTCGTGCAATGTCGCGCCAAACTCGCGCGAGAAAACGCAATATTTCGCGTTTTCCCCATCGCGATCCGGAACATGGCAGCATGCAGCGCCTCCAGGTTAGTCGTCTGGAATCGGCCCAGGTTAATCTGGATGCTGGCATTCATACGTTTTAGATAACCAGAATAAATTTCTAACCAGGATTCTCTGTCACAGAGGGCCAAACAACATCTTTTTCTAATGAACTTGGTCTGGGGAACTTGTTCTGTAAGATGTGGTTTGGCCCCCTGGAAGAAGTAAGAAGTGTACATGCACACAGCAACATGTGCATCACAAGATAACATCTCTCGCGATTATCTGCCTAAAGCCTCCTACCCAAGCTTTTCTTGCTCCTACACAAATATGTCTTTGCTTTATCTCTGAAAGGTTGGAAGACACATCCCAATAGCAATCACTTATCCTTCATTAAAACTCCCCAATGGCCCAACTAGATGTTACATTTTCCTCACATCCATCTTAAGAATTTTCAGTCAGGTGTGTGCTTCAAGTTCTGTCCTCAGAACTCAATTTGCAGGTATGGGGGAGGGGGCAATTTGGATCAGGACTGCAGCACATAGGGAGAATGAACTTCTCCCTAGTGCTGAAAAAGCCTTTCCAATTTTCATCTAGTCCAGTGCTCATATCAGTGCTCACTTACCGCTGCGTCCTCTACTTAGTGATAAATTGCAGTGTGGAATTATTATCATTGGTTAATTTTTGCACTTTTAATGTGGCTGATAGGACCCTTGATATTCAGGTAACCTTTATGAGGTCACATTTTTCAGTGATGTTTTAAAGTGCTAGAGCCATGTAGTGACTGGACAGTGACAGTCCTGGAACGAAAGGGGCGATTAGGGATCATTTTAGATTCAGGATCAGTTCTCCCATTCTCTTTCAACTTCTAAAAATAGCAGCCATGTTCACCCTTGACTGGGGTCGAGTCCACTATGTTGGAGGAAAGGAGGATAATATTTGGTTTATTTTTCTGATGCTAGAGATCCTATTTACCTTGCTAGAAAAAAACATGTATTTCACTACGCCAGCAATCCTAAGCAGGTCTACCCAGCTATGAGTTCCATTTTATTTATTTACTTCATTTCTACCCCATTTTCCTATTCAATAGGGGCCCAAAGTTGTTTGTATCATTCTCTTCTCCATTTTAACCTCACAACAACGCTGTGAGGTAGGTTAGGATGAGTCACCTAGTTACCCAGAAAGCTTCCAGGGCAGAGTGGGAATTCAAACCTGGGTCTCCTAGATCCTAGTCTGGTACTCTAACCACGACACCACACTGGCTCTCATTTTAGTCATTTTAATCAATGGGGTTTACTCCCAGGAAAGAGTTCTTGGGAGTGCACATATATGTCCCCTCAGGTCAATTAACGCCACCAAGTTGTTCCTGATCCAAATCAGCATGTGTTCCCCCTACAGCTACCATTTTTAGATTTCAAAGTGACTGGAGATATGATTAGAAATCACCAACACCTCACCTAGCCGCAGCTTCAGTAAGTGACTAAGGGCAATAACTATCACTTAGCCAAACCTACCTTACAGGAGTGTTGTGAATATTATGCTTAACCTCTAGGAGGGTACATTAAGAAATAAAGCACAACTCTGAAAGCAACAGTGAGTAATGCTTGACCTTGGTGTGTGAATCTGAAAGTATAAGTTTTGTTTGCTTCGGTTTCAGATAAAAACAACAACCCTGAAGCTATTTTTAAGAATGCTCATGGGAATTAGCAGACACAGCAAAAACACAGACCAAGCGCCTTCACCTCAGTGACTGCCCTTGAAGAGGATTTTCTAATGTGTAACTAAAGTTAATTAGCAGGCCACTCGGCTGCTTGAATGGGTCGTTCGTGATGCGCCATTCCATCCAAACAGGCAGTCGGCGCAAGGCTTGTTCGTTGCGCTCGTCCGCCATTCGGGAAGCTAGACACTCAGGTGCCTTCAACCAATTGCCTCAGCAAAGGAGGGGGGGGAGTGCCTGAACTCTGTCTGCACTTCCTTTGTTGCCCCAGACACCCCAATCAAAGCCCAACTTAGCTTGATAGGCAGGTCTTCCTTCCAAGCATGGAGCTGCAAATCGGTAACAATTGGTAACGTGGGAGCAGACACCAGGGGGGAGGGGGGAGGGGGGTGTTCTGTGGCCATGCGAACTCCAATCTCATCCCTGCAAACCCTGTTAGGCAGTTCTGACCGCCAACCATAGGCCTCCTGCATTTGTCAATGAGTCCTCAGCTTATAAAAGGACCCTCCTCACCCTGACCACCCAGCGACCGCAGTCATCAACCACCTTGCTGCACAAGTGGATGCTTTGTCCACCTCCGAGCTGGAGGCCTGGTGGGCGGGCACATGGGGGGTGCTGCCGGTGAGTGGCCAGACCCCCTGCCCCCTGAGGGGAGTCAGCACACCACCACCTCCCCATGTCCGCCAGGCCCTGCGGCCACAGTCTTCACCCACCCTGCTGCACAAGCAGGTGCTTTGTCCGCCTCCCACCTTCAGGCCTGGTGGGTGGGCACATGGGGGGTGCTGCCCATGAGCAGCCAGACCCCCCACCCCCTGAGGGGAGGCGGCATGCCAATGCCTCCCCATGCCCACCAGGCCTAGCGGCTGCAGTCTTCACCCACCCTGCTGCACAAGCGGATGCTTTGTCTGCCTCCCACCTGCAGGCCTGGCGGGCAGGCACATGGGGGGTGCTGCCGGTGAGTGGCCAGACCCCCTGTCCCTGAGAGGGGAGGTGGCACGCCTTCAGGACCACCGTACGGGGCACAAGTAAACTGGGGAGGGTGGCTCCATTTGTGTTGATTGGGAGTTTCCTGGAGGTGTCAAATTTGGGAATGTATAACTCTGAGATCCATACTGCAATCTTGACCAAACTTGGTTGGTGGCTGGAGAAGAGGCTGCTGCACATTCCCTGTGAATATGGGCTCTCTAAGTGCTAAGGGGGCTGCTCTGGCACTGACAAACACCGAACACCAAACGCATGTGGTAACGGGACATGTTCAGTTCCGGTCTGCTGTTCGTGTGCGTTGTTGGGAACGAACACTGAACAGCCTGTTTGGTGTTTTGCCCCGTTTGTGCCCATGTCTATTTTTAAGCCACTTTGGGTCTTTGTTGGAGAGAAAAGTGTGGTATAAAAATCTACATAAGTAAAAATTAGGACCAAATCTGGTCTATTAACAGGCTGTGGCATAGAGTTCTCCCATGTTGCCTCAGCCCTCTATTGCCAACCAGCAGAACCAGAAGGAGCTACACTAAAATGGTTCCTATATTACTAAACATAATGTCATAAAAAATCTCATAGCTTTTTTATCTCAAGGAGCTGAGACGATGGCCCCATCTCTAAGATATTAAAAAGCAGTGTTTTTGCCATACAAGAACCCTGTGCGGTAGTGTAATCTTAGAGATACTACCTTGTCCAAGGCCACCCAGTAAGATTTATCACTGAGGAAAGTTTTACAGTGAATTTTCCTAGGCCCAAATTGTATTTTTTAAAAAAGACAAACCTACTCCTCACAATAGCTCAGGGCAGCTTACTAACAACACTAAACTCAAGTTTGCATAACAAACAATCCAACATACCTATCCAATCTGTGGACAGATAGGAAAAGAAAAACAGCAAATCCGCCTGTGGATTCAAATACAAAGACAATACCCCAAAGGATCAAGATTAACCATCAGCATCTCTCTAATGATGCCAATGCACAAGCCTTCCTGAAGGCTGGAAGGGATGAAGCTTTCTGCCCGCACTCTGGAAGCCAATTCCACAACATCAACTGCGCCAGCTGCAATGGAAGTGCTGCCAGGAGGTAATGGCTGAGCCAGCACATTCACCACTGCAGGCACTGGGAGTTGCTCTGAAGCATTTTTGATGACATTTGAATCGTCTTCATTCACTCATCATATGTCTTTGAGGGCCACTTTTTCCATTCATGTTTGAAATATGTAGATGTGCTTTCGGGAAGCCTGAGTGTGACTGAAGAAATAGGAAAGCATAATATCCCGACTAGAGTTCATCTCTCTCTCTCTCTTCTAGAGCTCACTCCTTCTCTGTCTCCTCCTGCTTATTTAGAACGAGGTACATTGTATATGCCAAGTCTCTCCTTACATCTTGAAAGTAATAAACAGGCCCTTCACATAGTGTGGGTCACACTTTTGATGGGCTGTTCCTCTCTGGGCCAGAAGAAGGTGGTCTAACGTAGAGGTATTGAAGACAGTCCCCTTGTCATGCTGGGGTTTAGACTTACAGAGATACCAAGACTTCTCAAGGGTGGGGGGGGGATCAATTAAGATAATCAGCCCCCACAGTCTGATGGATCCAGTTGGTTTTCAGATGGCATGATGGGATTTTCCAGTTGATATGGTTATTGCTCCTGTTGATGTCCTGGTTGACCTTTGGAAGGAGGAAATCACTTTGGCAATGAATACGGTTGCTCCTAGGCACCCTCTCTTGGGTCAAAGAGCCTAGGCAACCCCTTGGTTTATTGAGAGGCCGTGGACAATGAAAAGAGAAGGGAAGACAGCTACAGCAACAGTGGAGAAAGTCTCAAGATGAACCTGGCAAGGCTAGAGCTCATTTTAAAGCATGATCGGTGGCAGTGATAGCTATGAACATTTCTCCACCACCATTAGATCTACGCAGTGTAGACCTGCGTAACTCTTCTGGATGGTCAGGGGCCTATTGGGTTCTAGACTATGGGAGCAGATGGAATGCTCTTCAGCCTACTGAGATTATTTTGCTAAGCACTTTGCCAATAAAATCTCTCGCAACCATTCCAACTTGTACTCTACCATATCAGTGACAAGATCAGATGGTGCCAGGATGCTGATTTGTCCGGTTGTGTGGGGATACCTTTTAGCTTGTTCAATCTGAGGATGTGGACTTGGATGTTTGAAACTTACCACCTGTTTGTCAAATAAACAGGTGGCAGCAGTGGCCAGGGGTGCCTTTCACCAGTTGTGGCTATTCCCAGGCAGGAAAGATCTTGCCACTGTTTTGCAGGCCCTGGTAACATCAAGATTAGATTACTGACATGCACCCTCTGTGGGCCTGCCCTTGAAGACTGTCTGGAAGATACAGTTGTTACAGAATTCTGTGGCCAGAACACTGAGTAGAGTAGATAGTAGGGAGCGTATCACTCCAGTCTTGTTCTATCTACACTGGCTTCCAATTTGTTTCGGGGCCCAATTCAAGGTGCTTTAAAGCCCTATATGGCTGTCGGGGGGGCACCATACCTTCTCCCATATGAACCTAACCATCCACTGCAGGTGCCCCCATCTTGCTTTGGGCACCCCCACCACCAGAGATTAAACAGGAGGCAACCTCAGAAAGGGACTTCTTGGTTGTGGCACCAAAACTTTGGAACTCACTCCTCAGGTAGATTCACCTGTCTCCCTCTGTCATTGTCTTCCGCCAGTGGGTGAAGAGTTTTTTCTTTTGTTTGGTATTCCCCCAGATAATTGTTATTGGCCCTTCTTTTAATATATCAAATATTTTAATGTTCAAATGTTTTACTGTCCGAAACCTTGGGAACCCTGAATATGACAGAATGGCAGCATAGAAATGTTGTTGTTGTTGTTGTTGTTGTTGTTGTTGTTGTTGATGATGATGATGATGATGATGATGATCTAGACTGTCAGACCAGTTCCCATAGGTCCTCTCATAATCTAAGTTCATTGCAGTACAATCCTAAACAGAGTTTCATTCTTCAGAGCCCATTGACTTCAGTGTCTTCTTCAAACATAGATGTAACTCTGAAGGCTACCCATTTGGGGACGAAGACACCGCTGCTGGCCTGTCCATTAGGAGGACCTAGGCAATTGTCTAGGTCATCAAGGTGGGGGAAGGGTACAGATGAAGCTCAGGGCAAGTCCCAGCTGGCACCTGATCAGCCATGGCAAGTGGCAGCCCTGGATAGTGCCACTAGACCCAGTGGCACCATCCAGGTATGCTGTATGATCAGTGTGCCTTCCCCCACCAGTAAAAAGAAGAAGGGAGGAAGGCAGGTGGCTACTGGCTTCAAACTGCCTGGCTATAGGGAACAGCACCTTCCCTACTAGGTTGCCATCCATGGGGGATGCAGGTTGAGGTGGCTCTGTGTGCACCCAGATTGCAGCAGCGGGGATGGGACTAAAGTTATAGGCCATCTAGGGCACCAAAAGCTCTTGGGCCAACCCTGGAAAACACTAATAATAAAATGGGAGGGAGGCATGATGCTTGGCCCTATTGACTTTTTGTTGCCAGGATGGCAAAATTGAAGGCCATGTCCCTATGAGGCTTCATTCACACTTTGTGGCACTGCATGGCACCTCTTCATATGTGACTACAGAAAAGAGCAAGTTTGCAAGCAGGTCCTGAGACAAGATCCATCCCCAAATGGATGTATCTATGGAAGCCTATATGAGTAGTGTCCTAGTGCAGTGAATCTCAACTTGGTGTCCATGGGCACCTACTGGCACCTACTGGCAAGTTTCTTGGCAAGTCTTTGCTTCATCCCTAAAAGCACTCAGGCAGTCTTGGCTTTCATGGGTGCACGAGGTGTTTCAGAAGAACTCAGGAGGCATCGCCTTTGAGTTTGCAGGGAACTGTTTCCTTCATCAAAGAAAGATGCTTGGCTTGCAGCTGCACAACAGTTTGTGATTGGCCTCAGCACTCCATGTGAGGGATTACATAATTGGTCCTAACTCCCATGGCAGCCATTTTGTGACTGGCTATCTGCCTGCCTGGGAAGAGAGGCTGCTGTCATCAAGGGCAAAGCTTCTACCACCGCTCTTCCCCCTCTCCTCCCTGTACATTAGTTTGTTGATAGTAGATTTGTTTGAGTAAAATATTTTGGGTATTCTGTTGTGGTGGGCCTGATGTAAGCTGATGCGAGTCTATAACTGAATGGAGAAAAGCGGGTTAAGAGTGCCCTAAAAATAAATAAAGCTGTAGCCATTTTTGTGGTGGCTCCCACTCCCGATTCTAAAATTTCCCAAAGTGCTCTAATGCTCAAAGAGATTGAAGGTGCACTTCTCCAGTGCATTGTGTTGCATTTACCTGTACCCACACCTGATAGTAAGCCACGGGAGGGGAAGATTCCACCAAATTCTATGCTGATCCCTTCACACACATGGGGCAAAGGTCAGATTATGCCCTGTTATGTTTGAAAATATCACAAAGTAATTAATAGAGACTCCATGTACATCACCAATGCTTTTTAGATATCATCACAGTCACCACTGTATTTGCAAAGCATAGGTTGGTTTTAAAACATTACTGCTATTGGACAGCAGCAATCGGTTGCGTATAAACTAAAACATGGAAGTTTTATCTGAGAGTGTTGTTTATAAAAAGGTAGTGCAAGGTGGGGCTGTACATATCATATCAATCTTACCAAGTCTAGACAAAGTTACAAAAGTCAGCACTATTATATTTCTGGAACATTTGGGAACATTTTCCCACGTGTCCTGGTCAAACTCACCTGAATGTTCTCTCGGGTGACGGTGTCCTTATCTTCCTTAAGTTCCGGCTCCTGCAGCTTTCAGATTCATGGACTTAGTAACTCACTCATAAATACCTTGAAAGTTTCTAAGAGAAGGCTAAACAGGCATCCGTTAAGCTTCCTTTAGGTATTAGAGGTGATTCTCTTAAGTCATCTCCAGGCTCAAGTGTCCTAAAGCTAGGTGAGAGCAGACAGGGGCAAGATTGAAATGTATAATATTTTCAGTGGCATGAATATAAAGACTCTTAGAGTCTTCCAGTGAAAATGATCGGCAGCTACTTCAGGGACACAATTGACTTACAGAAGTCATCGCCCCATGACGTGGCGATAGACGCTAGCTTAGCGAGCTTGAAAAGAGGAATGAAATAGATCAGAAGGCACAAAAGAAAGCACCATTTCACATGGCACACAATTGACTTGACACACGCTGTGTTGATGGACACTCACTTAGAAGATCTTAGAAGAGGATTAGGCGCATTTACTTAGGGACGATCTATCAACATGGATTAGCAATGGCAGCCAATGAAGCATCTGTGTTCAGAAGCAGTGTATCTTTAAATACTAGCCATTAAGGACAAGCAACAGGAAAAGTATCTGACTATCTGCTCCAGGTTACTGGACTAGGTAGGCCAGGTATGTTCAAATACCCCTTGAAGAATAAACTACAGCTCTTTTCAGCACAGGCTCCATCTCCCAAATACTGCATTCTTGCTGTTATACATTTGCAATGAAGAAGGCTAAACAGTCTTAATCTGGCTCACACTCCTCCACGATCAGCAATAGTATATCAAGGGCCATGCAGTTCTGGAGTACAATGGTTCAAACAGCCTGTTGTTCCGGGGCCTAGGCAGCTAAAGCATCTGCTGTTTGATTGGCTAGAACCTCAACTATGGCAGAGTTAGCATGGCTACATTGCAGGTACCAATACCTGGGGGTAAAATATGTTAAGTATTTGTACCACAAACCCAATAATGGCCTAATAATGCAGGCCAAGTTTGATTTCCCATAAGAAATGTGTAAAAACCTGAAAATTCTACAAAATTGCAGCAGAATGCCAAGCTGGGAAGCTGTGTGGTAGGTTAGCTATGTGGCTAGCTGATCAGGAGTAGAGATGGGCACGAACCAGGAAAAAAAGAACCATGCGGTTCGTGGTTCGTCACATTTCACAAACCATGAACTTTCACGAACCTGCCCCGGTTCACAAACTGGTTCGTTTGGTTCGTGAAAATGCCACATCCAGGTCAGAAAATTGTCACTTCCAGGCCAGCAGAAGGCCACTTCCAGGTCAGCAGAAGGTCTGCAGGAAGTCCATCCCCTGTTGCCTAGGAAACCGATTGATCAGTGCCAGGCTGTCTGCAGTGACAAACCAAGAAAACCGAACCAAATGAACCAGCCTAAAGTTTGTGACAGTTTGTCAGAAATGGGCTCTGACGAATCGCCGGTTCACGAACCACAAACCGGCCCGGTTCGTCATGAACTTTGGTTCGTATTTCGGTTCATGCCCATGTCTAATCAGGAGCAAGTGCATATGTGTGTGTGCATGTTTCTGTATGTCAAAGAGAGAAAGAGAGAAGCTTTATATGTCATACAAAGAGTGCAGTTAATATAGAGGTGCATTCCTGTAGAGACAAGCCCTACAGGTCGGCCAATGATAAAACTCTAGAACACTGCTGGTAACTCCTGTTTATCACACAAACTCCGTGACATGTGGGGGCAGCTAAGGTAAGAAGATGGACTGAAGGAAGGCAGGTGCATGCAATGAGCACTCCTGTTTTAATAATCTCTTGGAACGATTGGCTCTATCTTGAGCAATGATCCTTAACTGACAGCATCTTGACACCGTAACCCAGTGATTGCACCTAAGAAACAGAGGTGCAGCTTATCAAAGCAGCCGTGGGCTCTGAGAGGGAGGGCCCAGGGGACGTTGCTTGGCTTCTTAAACTATTCTAGCCCCATCATCTGCTAAGCACGCCAGATTGGTTTCCATTCCTGTTTCTTTAAAGGCCCTATCAGCCATTTAAAGAACATTGATGGGCTAAGACTGGAGTAACTCTGTTTAGGATTGCACTGTTAATTCACTACCCAACAAAATCCTTTCCATGGAGAAATATTTCGCACAGTCATACTGGCTTTGAGTGTATCACTTACACGCAATCACTGAAACAACAAACAGGAAGGTATCAAGGTCTGCCAAGAAGTTGTCATTGTCAGCCAAAAGAAGTAAATCTTGTGCGGCTGCAGGGAGAGCGTTAAAAATATATCATCTGGAAAATGAAACAGGTTGACACAAACAACTTTGCGTCAATAAGGATTAGCGCATAAGGAGGAGCTGAAAGCAGGATATACGGTGTGGCTCATGTGACGTGAGTCCTTTCAGTGAAAAGCAATGTAAAATGCTGTAAAATAAATAAATATCTGCAAGGCAGTTGCTGTTTGCCAGGTCAAGTGTACCTGGGCAGTTAGTTAAGGGACAGCATGGATTTTCAACACCTGGATACCATAAGAGGGTAGTTCTTCTTGACTTGCAACACCTCCCATGTGGTTTACATCATAGCGGGCTTCTGCCATTTGCTATATGTGAGCAGTATGATCCGCCCCATAAGACAGCAGATTCTTGAGCGCATGTCAAGAATCTGCAACAAGGTCATTGTTTGGTCCATCCTTTGGTCCAACACTTTTTGGAATCTCATCAGAGGGAGGAGGAGTTTAGATTCTCTGTTCTGTATGTGGCAAGGATGGATAGTGGCTTTAATATGCAAAGGGACCTTCTGAAACAAGAGGCCTTTGGGATATTTCAGTTGAATTCACTCTCTCCACAAAGTTTGAATTTGCATATGGATTATTCATGTGTTTTATGATTTTTGGATAGGAATGTGGTTCAGTGCATAGTGATCATGGATGGCGTTAAGTTATGCCTACCACTTTAAGGGCTGACTAGAGAATAATGACTTTTAATTGCCATCTATATAGCCTTCATCAATTTGGTTTCTGAGCCAAGATTGGCCCTCAGGAAGATGTATATGATATGTTAAGGTTTTGAAACACTTTGTAAGTATATTTTCTTTATTATCTTGTATATGCAAAGGAAGTCTCTGACTAAGCTATGGATGTTTTCAGCCACGGAGAACTAGCCTCTGAACGGTACGTCCGTGACAAAGGAGTTTCAGAAATGAGGCAGTCAGGCCAGGCTCCTCGTCGGACGAAGCCATGGGAACTCTTCTTTCTCCCTTAAAAAACAAGAGACAAACGGAATTCGCGCTATTGTATATTTGCAGGTCTCATTTAGAGGGGGAACGCACAGGAACACAGTTCCAGCAGTTCCCCAAAGAGGTCACATGTCAGGTGGCCCCGCCCACCTGACTCTTGGCAATTTGGGCCCATTTCAGCCTGGATTGGGGCTGAAATGGCCCAGATTGGGCCTCTGATGGGTGGTGGATCACTCCCACTCAGCAGCGGCCTGATCCTGACCATTTTGGGCCCCTTTTCAGCCATTTTCAGCCCCTTTTGCCATTTTGGGCCCAATTTCGGCCCTGAATGACCAAGACTGGGTCTAAAACAGTCAGGATAGGTGATGTCAAGGGGTGTGGTATATGCTAATGAGTTATGCTGATGAGTTATGCTAATGAGTTCCTCCAGCTCTTTTTCTACTAAATGACCCCTGTATATTTGTACTTTTTCCTGTGGTACATGCAACCTATAGTAGGGCCAGCAAGAAGTACCACAGGTACAGTGTTGCCAAGCTTTATCCTGCCAACCCAGGATCTGTGTGATGCTGTTCCCTTTAGCTAAACTAATTTCTGGACCAGCCTTTTCTCACTGATAACCCCAAAGCTTTAGAAGGCTCCCTCACAAGTTTTCAAGTACACATTCCCTTTTCAGTCCTAAAAAACCTCTGTAGAGGTACAGATTGGTACCAGTTTTTGACTGCTTTTTTATCAGCCCACAATAGGGATCCCAGGTCCCCCAGTGGGGGCAGAGGATCCTCCACCCCCCAACACTACTCACCTGGTTGGTGTGTGTGTGGGGGGGGGAAGTGGTGGAATAGGCCTTCCCAGCACACTCCTGGAGTGGCGTCACAATGTTGCTCCTGGAGGTGACGTCACCAAACCAGTGAGGAAGGAGCAACAAAAAGGTGAGTGCTGGGTTTCCCCCTCCTGCTGGGAGGGTAAAGGGACCTGCAACCCTAGACCCATGAATACACACTAAGGCTGATGATAACTCCAAGCTGGGAATTCCTGTAGCCTGGAAGGTGGAGTTTGAGGAGAGAGCTCAGCAGAGATGTGCTGGCATAAAGTACACCCTCCAGAGCTGCCATTTTCTCCAAGGGAACTGATCTCTGTAGTCTCAAGATCAGCAATTCTGAGGTGTCTCCTGGCCCCACCTAGAGGTTGGCAACCTTAACACATGTGAGCTTACTCAGTTTTACACAGATGTTGCTACAAGTTGCAGTGTATATGGCTTTGCTTTGCTTTGCTTTGCTGGAGACAACCATCATCAACTCACCAGAACTAATTCTGATCTATTCAATGTAATAGGAGACGTTTACATGGAAAACTCACAGGTGCCATGAGAATGGAAAACTTTGCAGCTTTGTAAGACCTGTTGACCCTGGAGCATTTCTGATAGCTGCATTATATGGTATTCTTGTATGCACATGTCTCAGCTCATCCCTTGTAATAGAAGCACTTGCGTCACTGCAGTGTCCTAGATTTTCCCTTTTATTCTGTAACCTCCTCCTTCCCCGATGCCTCTTTTCCAGCCATGTTTCATTTGCAGCTGCCTTATACCAAGTTAGTCTTTCAAGGTCAGTGCTTGGGACCTTCTGTAGGCAAAGCAGTTGCTAAGCCACTGAGCTGTGGCCCTTGTTAGTTTGCTTTGGTTCCAGTGTTAATAAGCCATCTATATAAAATCTCCAGTAAAAATGTTTTAAAAATAAAATATACAATCCGAAGTCAGGTGATATAACAGATAAATAATGATAGATCAAGATGGGTCTAGGGTTGCCAAGCAGTGGTCAAGATAAAGGCAGGGGCAGTAATAATAACATGCATTCATATTGGGAAAAATCTAACATGGCACCAAAAATAATAGAACACAAGTACCTTCCATATCTGCCTGGATATGGCTTTCTATGAATAGGGCCCCTCCACTTGGAAGACTGTTTACCACCTGCAAAATTTCTGGGGAGGCCCAAAGAAAACAAACTATTAGTCAGAATCATACTGGGAAATGCAGTCCTGAATCATCTCAAGGCACATAGAACTGCAAACATTGTAGAAGTGTATGTAGAGCTACTCCAGGTTGAAGCTCATTCTAAGTCCAGTCTGTGCCTGGGATTGCTCTGTAATATCCCACCTCATGGAACTGCTTCTTTATAAACTTTTTATTTAAGTTTCGAAGGGTTTGTTTTTAATAATAATAAAAAATTAAAAGCAAGAACATCCCTGTTTAGGAGAACAAGCATCTCCTAAAAACCTAAGTACATATTTTTGCTACCAGTTTTTTAAAGGGAATGCTAATTATTTTGAGTATGGGAGATATGTGATTTAAGGAGGTATTAAGGAGGTTGTCCCTTAGTAATCGTATAGAGGGTAGTTTAATAGACAATATTTGGTATGAAATACTATGTTGATTATGAAATAGTTGCTATGAAATACTATGAAATAATAGGGCCTTGCGTTGGTGTCCCACAGGTGAGCAGCTGCAGCAGAGCTGTGCTGGTGGCTGGGCAGCTGTGCCAGTTTCTGCTGGCATATCTCAGAGATATGCTGGCATGCAGCCTAGTCTGAGTGCCCCCCCCCATCCTCCACCATGGCACTGTCATATGAAGGATTTTGCAATGCTTTAATCTGCAAAAGAATTTTATCCATCACTACATCTTTGGGGTGCCATCTCCATGCTAAGCCATTCACAATATGCTACGGTGTAAGCAGGAAAAAAAATCATTTACAAGTAACATTGGTCTGAATCTTACAGCTGTGCCTACATTGCTCTACCTTCTGCTGCCTTTGGCCATGCCTCTTCTGCAAAGAAGGCACAACACAATGCACTCTACTGAATGCACAACAACCTAATGCACTATATTTAAATCTCTGAACCAAAGCGGAATCAGATCTATGCTATTCCCAAATCATGGAGGAAATGATACCAGTTTGCATAGTGCCGCAATGCTTTCTAGAGGAGAAAGGGAACAGGGCTTCCAACGGGTCTGGAGAAAAATGTCCTTTACTTCTAACAGAGGATTGAAGTGTGGGAATAGTTAGTTAAAGCTTTTCATGGAGGTAAATCACATCATCTAGTAAATAATATCTGATCAAGCCTCTGTTACAGGAACAGGACATTTTTCTCTGGGTAGGCCTCTTGGCAACCCTAAAAGGGAAGATGGTTTGGGTATGACAGTAGCTCAGGTCCTGCCAAAAATATGCTACTTTTCCACCTCTCCTCTCCCACTGTAAAAGGGTTCCTGAAATGCTGTGCCTGGGGAGAGTCTCAGCATGAAGGGGGGGATCATCCACAGGAGGGTGGAATCAATGAAAATCACTGCCATCGCCCATCTGTGGACATCTGAAAGGATCCAAGCCTGTATTAGAAAGCAGAATGCTGAGCCCCGATGTTAGTGCATTGTTGATGCCAGTGTGGTACCTACCAGCAGGGCTTTTTTTCAACTGGAATGTGGTGGAACGGAGTTCCGGAACCTCTTGAAAATGGTCCCATGGCTGGTGGCCCCACCCCCTGATCTCCAGACAGAGGGGGCAGCGCGGAGGGCAATCTAAACTCCCCTCTGTCTGGAGATCAGGGGGTGGGGCCAGCAGTCATGGGACCATTTTCTCCGAGGGCAACCCACTGAGTTCCACCACCTCTTTTCCCAGAAAAAAAGCCCTGCCTACAAGCATAGCTAACTAATATCATATGCTCTCTCTCCAGAGGAAATAAGTTTTCCCCCATAGACTTAATTCCAAAGAGCTGAAGGCACAGCAATTTCACAGCAGTTCATAGCAACACTGCCAATATGTACCAATCATGGAGCAGCATGCCATCATCAACTCCTGAAAGCTCTACACAGCATCTGCCAATATGGACCCTTTTGACAGACTGGCACACAGGGTGAGAAGTATGGCAACTCCAACCAGATGCTGGGAAAGACCTCTGGCAACTAGAAGAGACAAGACTGGCCTACCTGTGAGTACTTTGGGCATTTTGAGAACAGGTAATGGGTACCAAACAGGTAGTGGATACCAAAACACAATGGCTGCCATGAGGGCTGAGGCTAATCACAAAACATTGGGCAGTTCCACAAAATGTTATGATTAGGGTTGCCAGCTCCAGGTTGGAAAATTCTGGGAGATTTGGGGGTGGAGCCTAAGGTGGGCAGGGTTTGTGAGGGGAGGGAGCACAGCAGGGTATAATGCCATAGAGTCCACCCTCTAAAGAAGCCATTTTCTCCCGCAGAATTGATCTCTGTCACCTGGAGATCAGCTGAAATTCCAGGAGATCTCCAGACCCCAACCGGAAGTTGAGACAAAAACCAACCTCGGAAAATAGTATATCCGTTCTTAAAGTACACTGTGCATTGATTATAGAATCTATTTTAATACCTTAAGCAAGGCATAAATATATGATAATATTTAAAGTGCAAGGTGCCCCAATAAATACAAAGATAAATACATTCACATCCAAGAATCACAATTATAATAATTACAATCATTAATAAGTTCACATCCAGGAATCACAGTTATAGTAAACAATGACAATAGAGTCCACAAGAATGTTTCTTCTCTAAAGTATAATTCTGAGACTTGGAGTCCAGGTGGATATTCCAATTAAAGATGTCATCTTGCTTGCTCATTTTTCGAAGCGAATCCAACCAGATGAAAGTGGGCCGGCACGGATGCTGTCTCCCGGGCGGGAGGATCCACTGGGAATCCACAAGTCTCATGGAGAGGAGAATTCACAGCCGCCTTGAACCGCCCAACAGGGATCTAGCAATTCTCCTGTTTTGGAACAGCTTTTTCAAGAGCGTTCTAGAAGCAGTTATCTCCAGCTCCGGTCATTCAAAAATGTTTCTCACTTCTCTCAACCAAGATGGAAACCCAGAAAAGCTGTTCCAAAAGCGGTGGGGGGCGGAGGTGGGAGCAGGGTATTCCCTGTCCCCACCGGGGGAATGGGGTAGCTATTGCTGTATTTGCACACAAAATCCTACGCCTCCTGGGAACCTTTGGCTTCTTCTGCTTCACTGCTAAAGCTCCTAAATGGCACCATGGGACCCTCCAAGGAGGTCTCGTGTTGTGAACAATAGCATTTGAAATCTGGAAATTTTAGTCCATAAAGCTTTATATATCTTTCCCTTACCTAATCACCCTCCACAGTCAAAAAATTATATGGAACAAAAGACAAAATCTCCTTTGATTTTGTTTGCAGACAAGAATTTTTCCCCCTACACTTCCTCAGGTAATGAAGCAACAAAGTAAAATTAATATTTAAATTAGCTGGTTGCCTAGGAGTGTGTTGTAATTGCTGTCAATGATTAATTGACGCTAGGTCTCGTGAGTGTGCAATATTCCAGTTTCAGGTCTAGCCTATGCTGGATGTGGAATAGAAAAATTAATTTAATAACAGGGCTTTGATGCAAGGCCCCTCATTTGTCTAGCATAATTAGATAATAGCTTGTTCATCTCTTTCCTGACTCTGGAAAGCCAAGATGTGGTTTAATTTTGATCTGCTCAGCAAAAAACTGGCTGCTTTTGTGGATGGTGAATATACAAAGTGGTCTCATTCTAAGTCAGGTCGTTTGCTTCTCTAGCCCAAGACAAATTACACTCGGATTTTCTAGTCCTTCTTCCTAGGATTTTTTTTTGTTGGCACAAGATATCAAAAGATTCAAATTGGAACTTAAAATGATTTTCAAACTTTTCATCCCTATTCTTTGGGAAATTTTTTTTTTGATTTCACATCTCCCTTGTACAAGCTGATGATCCCTTGGTTGTTTTATTTTCATGCCTTTTGCTGTTTCCTTGACGAAAATTTCCCCTGGAAAATATATGCATTTCCAACATTGCAAATGTGTCAATAGATCAGCAGTATACTTTATATAATTATGTTAAATCAATGATACACATTGTATTTATATGTATAACTATGGACCTTGGTATTTCCAGGCTCCCTGACTGTACATACAGAAGAGCTTCAAGGGCAGAGGGCTGGTTCTGACCTTCAGCTGAAAACGTATTGATCAGCAGGTGTGGGAGGCTTTGATGTTGAATCCCATTCCCTCCCACAAATGTTTGATTGGAGATTTTTAAAGGGCAGTTGCATGTCTCCCTGAGCGCTTTTTCTAAACTTTTTTTGGAAGAAAAACAGAGCATTCATTCTTAAGAAACTTGGAAATTTATGTCTGGAAAGTACTACTGAACTTCAGTCTGAAGGTGAGGGCGCTTGTGTCCCTCCATGCATCGCCCCTCTTAGAAGGCTAGATTAAAAGGAGAAGAGTTCTAGTGTAGTTGCCCAGACTACGCATGGAAGAGGCTTCAGCCTGCTGTCTGTAGTACATTTGCAACCTCAGTTCAAACTTTGCCAGAGACTCATCAGATCCACAGCAGAGCTGGAACTCCACCGTCCCAGTTCAATGGGGGCAGAGTGAACTGCATAAGGCTCAGGCTCAGCACACAGCAAAGGCGGGGCCTGCTTGGAAGGCAAAACACATCTTGTCCTAAGGGAAGGGTTTGCCATTTATCTCGTCACTAGATCATGACAGGTGAATCATGGTATTGTACTGTGAGTGACAATTGTGAAAGAAGTCAGAGTGGAGGAAACGTGGGGGAAAGAGCCAGAAAGTACATTCTGAAGAGGAGCAGATAGGTTCCCCATCCAGCTGAAGTCATTGTGGCTGGAAGGAAGTACCAAGTGGAAATAGCATTTTAGACCACTGGTTTCCTCATGATGATTATTGATGTCCTCTCTGACTGAGGTGATTCACATGACCCTGTGCCGGTGTCCACATGTGGGCTGGTGATGCTGCACATGGTTTTGAGAGCATAGTGAACTGAGCATACTGAGGTTCTTCACTCATGTGCTACCTAACAGCACAAGCAAGTCAAGAACTCACTATGGGTGGAAATATTTTTAGAGGCTCCAAAGAAGGACTGTGGGATATGCAGTCCAGAAATTTTCAAAGTTACCGAGAATTCTGGGGCACAACCGATCACACTTGGATGAGTGTAAGTCAGGTGTTATACTCTGTTATTCTCTGGACTGTCGTAAAGGGTTTGGGCAGCTTAGATTATTCAGAGTCCCCAACAATGTGGCAGAAGAGTCTATCTTTGATGTACATCAGGATCCTGATAACTTCAGAGTTTCAGGAGTGCATTGGATTTTCAGTGGTTCTCTGAAATCTTCAACTTGAAATAGACATTTTAAAACAAAAAATTAAATGATGCCCTCAACCTGTCATCCTATATCTTACAAATTCTAGGGAAAGTCAGATCCAACTGAAGATAAGTATCACACAAGGTAAATCTGAACAATCATGGAAGTTTGGGGATTGGTTTATGATGCACCAACTAAATTTACCCTCAGTTGATACTGGGTAATTGGATAGTCGGGGATACAGAGATTTGGACAGTCTGGATATACAGGGGGAAATCCTAAAACTGGATAGTGGAGATGGCTGACATTGTAGAAATCTGTTGAGGAGAAATCCATAATATACTCATACTCTACAATCTGGAAGACAAAAAGTAATCCCAAAACCTTTTGCTTTCACGCTCTTTCTGAGCTTAGAGCAGCCCACACTGATGGAGGCCTCCTTCCTGCACCAGAGAAAATACCGGTCCTCCTATTTCTACCATAGCTTTTTGGTAACAGTTGATGAACATTTGGCTATCTCAAATCTTGTGATAAATGAGACCTTATGACTGGCCAGGATTCTAACCATGTGCTTTCAACACATACAGAAGTACTCTTCAAAATGTATATACAAGACACAATGGAGTCACAGAGGAAATTGAAGGATCCATTTTTGTGCTATTATGCGCCAAATGTCTTTGATTCCTCTGCCACCTTGAAAGGATGGACTACGCCACAGGGGCTTCAGAACGGGGTGGACATAACAGCATTCACAAATCTGCCTTTTAAAGCCTTTCCTCATGGGTGGATGGTAGTTCCCCTCTTCATCTGCCTGTGGGGAAGAAAAGGTTCATTCCCTTCCTCAGCCATGTTGCTCCCAACCTATGCAGTTGCGTTCTTACTTGATGCCTGCGATCCCTTAACGGGAGGTTCAAGGGACTTTCTGCATGCCAAGCATCAGCTCTGATCAACAGCCACAGCCCCTATCCCTCATTAATGTACCTGCTCCACTGAAATCACATCATCACTCCACCCAATGGCTTCCTGGTTTTTATAACTTGCATGTTGGACCTGAAAATGGCAGTTGCCATGGATTAAAAAGAAGACAAGTTCCTAATTATTGCATATGCACTCAACAGTGCAATCCTAAACAGAGTTACACCCTTCTAAGCCCGTTGGAGTCAATGGGCTTAGAAGGGTGTAACGCTGCTTACAATGGTGCTATAAACCTTCATATCTTAAATCTCTAGATACTATACTTTGGCATCTCTTGTTCCCCCTCTCTTCAAGTTATTATATGCTTATACTGTTAGGCAACTTCTTTGGGGCCAATTTTTATGCCCTTCATGATAGAGAAACTCGCACGCTATGTGTTTTCCACAATGCTATTTCAGCAGTCTGGATTTTTTTTCCTCTCTGCTCAAAATCTTGGTGTGGTCTGTAGTTCCTGACCAAGTAACAAGGGATTAGCGTCTTAATTGATTATACATTTGGAAAGCTTATGCTTCAATGAGTGAAATGGAGGGATCTGTACTTCAGCTGGTATACAAACATAAGTGAGTCCCACACGTGGAGTACCTCCTGGTATGTCTGGTGCTTTATGGTCAAGGATAATCAGAGATGTTGCCCATGGCTTCTTACTGGGGTGTCTGCTGTCGGCGGTATAATATCTGCAGTATTTGCTCTTTTGTAGAATATAGGAGTGAGGTATACTAAATATGGGGCGATCCAAATCAAATGACTGCCCAAGCAGGAAGGTTACAGAGAGCAGAGATCTATCCATTGCTGTTGCCTGTATTAGCTGAAAGAAACTCCTATGGCTAGAAAATGAATATCTTGCCTTATCTTGCCTTAAGAGAGTTACTCTATTTAAAACTACTTGAAATTCTTGGGCTGTTTGACGACGAATGAGAAAAATATAAAATACTTTGTAAATGGAAAGTACTGAATGTATGATCAAAATAAATAATGGGGGAAATGGTGCTATTTCACTAACATTCAGGGTTGCCAGCCTCCAGGTGGTGGCTGGAGCTCTCCTGAAATTACAACTGATCTCCAGGCCATAGAGATCAGTTCCCTTGGAGAAAATGGCTGCTTTGGAGGGTGGACTCCATGGTATTATAACCAGCTGAGCTCCCTCCCCTTCCCAAATGCTACCCTTTCCAGGATACACCCCCAAATTTCCCAGAATTTCCCAACCTGCATCGGGCAGCCCGACTAACACTGGTGGTTTCATGAAGCCTGCCAAAGTCAACTAAGCAATCATGGTGGAGGAAAGTGCTGTCAAGTCATAGCTGACTTATTGGTGACCCCCTGTGGGGGGTTACAAGGCAAAAGACTAACAGAAGTAGTTTGCCATTGCATGCCTTTGGAGGTATCCCATGCAATTACTAACCAAGGCTGCCCCAGCTTAGCCTCCAAGATCTAATGAGAACAGGCTTGCCTCAGTTATCCAGGTCAGGGCAAGCAATCATAAAGGCAAGAATAAGTCTTAGAAGTGCCAGTGATTTTTTTTAATTCAAGTATCTATAACCTAGCTGAAGCATAATTACAACAGCATAATATCCAGTACAAAGTGAATACTACCTTGGATTGCACACAGCACTCTGGATCCTCTAGGATGTTGCAATGAAATCATGTGTGCCCTCCTTGGCTCATTCTCTGCAGTTGCTTGGGTTGCTAACCTGTGTGGCCTCAATAATCCAACCTTTCTTGTGTGTTCCTAATAACTGCCCGCTTACTTGATTCTGAGTCTAGTCTAATAGCACTTCAGAACTCTGGCACTACAACTGTGGTCAGAGACAATTGTGCACAAAATCTCAGATTCTGACATATTTCCATCACCCTCCCTGAAAACAGGCACTTTAGAAGTGCTTGTGGCATGTGCATACACAAATAGGCCATAATCCTTTCAGTCAGTCCTCCAGGTAAACAATGGCGACCTTTGTACCTGTCCTGTAGGCGTGTTGTCAAGGTGAACAAGTCCTGGCAAAGGGCCCTATTGTCGTCTTTCTCACTACTCATTAAGATTTAGTTCAGTTATCATGCGGGGAGCGTAAGAAGCAGTGTTCTGATTATACCACAAGGACATCCCAATGCCAGTGACTCATGAGATTAGATTCATCATCCACAGTGTCTTCTGATCCTTGGCTGGCGGATCTTTTGTTGTCGCTGTAGAAAGTAGAACCAATTGCCTTAAAACAGAACTGTTCAGGATACAATGGGAAACCCAATCATGCTTAGAAAGTCCCTGCAGGCCTTTGTTACCCAGCTCTTCCCCCTTTGCTTCATCTGCTGACACCACCTTGTCTAATGCAAAACTTTTGACACCCACTCAAAGGGATGAGTTGCAATGGGATTGAAAGTTTCAGAGCTCTTGCCAACAACTATTTCAGCATGATCATCATGAGTCAGTTAGTCTGAATTGTGCTTACCTTGAACATGTCTCCTGAAAACAATAGCCTGATTCCCTCCCCACCCAGATGCACACATGCGAGAACACTGCAGAAGGCTTTGTTGCACAGAAAGCATATGTACTGTGGCAGTGTGCGCCAAGACAACCCAGTTGGGTTGGGGAAAGGTGCACAGCCTGTAGGCAACAGACACATTACAAAGTCTTTACAACCATTGCAAGGACGTGGTTTACACATGTCCTGGAAGTTCTGTGCGTCCCAGGTGAATATGGGCCTAGTTTGGACTCAGATGGTGGCATACATGAATAATACCCTTGACAAAAGAATGGTACACTTCTTCTATCTGGGATGGTCATCCTCTTCCACCGAGCACACAGCTTCGGGAGAGACGCACATGGAGCGGTGAGGGAGGAAGGGGACACCCGCTTAGCCAGCCAGATCAGCCGAATCAACCCTGGCGATCAATGGGGTGACACATGTCGCAGCCAGATCGCCCTCACATCCGCATACATGAATCAGGCCTTCAGCTCCTCCTCCTTTCCCCTGCCCTGGTGCCATTTTTACAACCTGAGAGATGGCCTCAGGGAACTACTATTTGTTCTGTTAGTTGGGAAATCTTACACGTAGCCATCATTGCCCATAATTTTTCTAGCTGGGTAAATAGCCTCTCCTTTAGGGCCATTCAAGTTGGGAAAACAGAAGCGAAAAGGCTGATGTTCCATCTCCAAGAGTGCGGTGGTCTCAGTCCAAATCAGGCCTTCATACTCCTGAGAAGCACAAAACTCCCAGTGCAGATGTGATCCCAACTTCCTCTGCTAGACATGCAAATCAGTCCTTCCTTCTACTCTCTATAGTATAGAAGTTATAGGTCTTTTCACACAGAGTTTTCCTGCAGTTTGGGTGATGAACGGAAGTGCTTTCCCCCTCCAAGCTTCCTCACGTCATTTTCCATTTGTTATCTTTCCATCATTTCCTCATCATTTCTCCATACGTCCTCAAAATTCCTTTGATCCAATTTGAGAAAGCATGGAGGAATGACAAAGAAACCACAGAAAGACAAAAATGACGTCATGAGGAAGCTTGGAGAAAAAAACACTGCAGTTCAGATGCAAAACCAAAGGAAAATCTCCATGTGAAAAGAACGAATAATACTGGCCTATGTTTCAGAGCAACTGTAATGATTACTTTTGTAATGCTCTCCAAAGTGAAGTGTTTTGATGGACAGAACAGGAACATGGTAGTAGCTCATCGATTTACATAGCAGGATATTTCTGCCGTTCTCTGGTGGCTTCTATCAAAGCATCTCACAAACCACTTTGCCATTGGTGGTATAGTAATCCTCAGTGGCACAAACACTGCATGGACCCTAGTGATGGAGGAAATAACTTGCTTAAAGCTGTATAACAAAGTTCAGAAGCCAAAACTTATGGCAAGATGATGAAGGAGCTCTGATGACCTGTCTGTTACTTTGGAGAAACTACATCATATAACAAGTATAACAGATCCAATAGAGGCAAAAGGCTTCTCAAGCTCCAGTGTATTCATTTCCACTACTGCATAAAGGAGGTGGGCAGCTACCAAGTAGCCAATATTTATTGCATCAAAAAAGGCACACACATGAGCCTGGACACATGCGCACTCACATACAATGATGCCATGTTTTATTGTTTAATAGATCATTGAACGGAGTACAATTTCCCTAGCAGACTACGTACTTTTTCTCCCAAACATCTATGTCTGCTCTCATCTACGTGAGATATTATTAAAAATTCCAACCCAAGTGTAGTGCTAATAGCTTCCAAGCTTCCAAGTCCTACAGGAAAAATGCAAAGCCACAGTCTATGTCTTCTACACACTAATTTCTCAGCATAAGTTTACTTAGTTTGTAAAAGTTCTGGAGTTTGTGCTTGCTTTTCCTGGCCTTTTCCTCAATTTCATATGTGTGTAGCTAGTTCTGGTTCGCCGGAACCAAGAAAAAGTTACACTGCACATACAGCCAGCATAAAATCCTAGGCTGCACTCAGATGTCTCAAAAACAAACTTATTCCTGACTTGAATTAGTCTTGCTAACTAGGGGAATTTGCCTGCCACTGCACTCACCTGCCCACTGCCATTGATGGTCATGGCAGGGGGAAAGGGGGTGGGGAATGGCATCTAATTCTGGAATGGCACATTCAGGCAATGCTCTAGGATTTACTCCAAATTTCTATGGTTTTTAACCAAAGAGATTTGGTGGAAGATCCCTAGAGCATCAACCAGAACTCACATCACTTCTGGGGTAAGCTGCAGCCCTGCCCACCAAATCTCCTGGAGGTTTCAGGCGCAACCCTGTTTAGAATTATGGTTTGTGGGGCATCTATCTGTATCTTGATGTCACAACTAGAGATGGGCATGAACCGAAATACAACCTCAAAAAACCCACGAAACAGGCTGGTTCAGGGTTCCCAAACCACGATTCGTGGAAGCTCCTTTTCTGGAACTTCCATGAACTTTATACTGGTTCGTTGGTTCGTATTTACATGGGCAGTTTAAATGGCCATTTCCCCAGGTCCCTTTGAGGGGCAGCAAGGCCATTTTTGGCCTCCTCCATCCCTCTGTGGGCCTGTGCAGGGGTGGAGGAGGCCGAAAACGGCCTTGCTGCCCCTCGTGGGAGGAGAAGGCGGACCCCACGCCACGGATGAAGGTAAATGTGTGGCTTGGGCAGGGGTTGGGGCTGGGGGTGGGGGAGTGGGGCTGGGGGGCTGGGGTTAGCACAGTTTAAAAGGCCCTGCCACTGGCAGGTCCCTTTAAACTATCAGCTGGCAATCGGGGTTGTCCCCCCCCTGCCACCTGACAGTTTAAAGGGTCCTGCTGCTTGCAAAGCAGGAAAGGGCCCTTTAAACTGTTAAATGCTCTTTCCCTGCTGCTGCATTTAAACCCCATGAACCACGAACTGGGTCATAGCTGGTGGGAGGTGGGAGTACTTACCTGTGCATATGTGCACATACACACCTGTGTGCCTGCTGCCCCAGCCGATGACATCACTTTTGGCACAACCCAGAAGCAACAGTATTGTGCCATGGGTGATTCTGTAAATCTCTGACCAAAACATAGCGAAAATGCTATCAGGCCTGGCACAATGCTTTTGCTTCCAGGTCATCTGAAAGTGAGGACATCAACCAGGGTCATGGACATACATGTGCCCGTTTTTTCTCCGAACCTCCCTCTTCCTGCAGATCACTTGGCAATCAATAGGCAGAGACCTAAATCTTCTAGAGATAGCCTACCATTGGTGGGTACCTGGCAAGCTGACTTCTGATGCAAAACCCAATGTGCTGTCATCACATTAGGGTGATGCTCTAGGATTGACCCAAAATTATATGGTTATCCATAGAGTTTTGGATGAATCCTAGAGTGTCATGTCAATGAAATAATGTCACTTGCAATTTTGTGCTGGAAGCAACATTATGCATTGGTTTGACACTGAATCCCCGCCTCCATTTTCCCCTTGTGCTCTGGCAAGCAGTGACAGGGAATGGGGGTCCAGGCCTCTCTAATAATCATAATTTTTTGCTGCTTTTTGGAAGAACCTGATGCTAGTGTACATGGTAAGAGTGGTAAGAGTGCCAAGCCTTCTCCTGCTCTATGTACGCACACACAGAGAAGCAGCAGAACAGTGGAGAAATGTCACTCAGTGATGAAAAGGATTCTTTCTCAGGACAGGCAAGTTCAGAGATTCTTCTCTCCACAGAAGTTTTCCTTAGCCTTCTGTCTCTTCTCCTATCTTAGGCAGCTCTGGCCACACCAGTAAAGCCACCAATGCTCTGTGGACACTTGCACATAGATAGAGTTACTGGGGGCCAAAATTGGAATGCATTGGGATAGGGGGTAGGGGACAGCATGGTATTCACCTCCCACATGCATGTAGAGAGCACCCATGTTCCTGCACTCCCAGTTGCACCAGAAAATGACTTCCTTTTCTGGCATGATGGGGAAGCATGGGAGTGTACACGTGCTTCTCTCCACTCTGTGCCTTCCCCCCCCTGCCAGTCACATGAGCAGGGCCCAGGGGGAGGTATGTGTGTGTGTGGGGGGGGGGTCCTCATCCTGGGAAGGGGGGCTGGGAAACATACTTGTAGAATTCCCATTCATGATAAAATCTCTCCACAAAGCGCTCCCATCAATTACAAAGAAGGAACTAGCTGGTGATAAATATGCTATATGGATTCACCTGCTCTAGAAAAAATAAATGAAAAGCCTGTTAATTCTACAGCTTTTTTTAAAAAAAAAAATGAGGACCCATCAAAGGTATTTAGAAACCAAGCATTCTGCCTGTAAGGCCACTTGAGTCTTTGAAAAGAATGAAGAACCTAGAGAACAGCTCACCGTAACCCTCATCGTAACTCTGGCTCTTCCTCCTATTGTCTGGCTAAGATATCACAAGACCATGATGTCCCATAACTTCCTGTCATGACTTTGCATCTTGATGGGTCCCATCATGCTGTCACTGAGGGAGTTAAAGGGGGGAGGGCTGCAGGTCTGGAAAGCATGAAAATCCTCTTCTAGGAGAAGATAATGGGTATGAAATAGCCAAAGTCAAACTAGCTTCTGTGGGGTCGACAAAAAGAGTCCTGAAATCAAAATAAAGAAACCAGGATTTCCACATGCTCAGATACAGTAGCACATGTGTGAACGTTCTATCTCTAACAGACAATAGCATGTAACAGGATATTCAGTACAGTAAGACATAATCATTGCTATATAATTGTATATGAATTGTAAATATATGTTATTTTTGATTGTATGAAAGTATAATAATTTAGAAAACATAAGCTGAATGTAATAATTGTTTACAGATACCTATTCTTGTAAAAGTTATTTGTATTGTTGGTGATTTTGAAAACAATAAACAGAATTGGGGGAGGTGGAGAAATCAGGACAGGGCAAGGTGTGAGGAGAAATCTTTAGAGCAGAGAAAGCAAGCTAAGTCACTTTGTCACTTAGGAAAGAAAACTGTATCTTTTACTGCATTTTTAAAGCAGTGCGCTTCATGGCAGTGAAACAGACATTTGGCAACTCAGTAATTGAGCAAGGCATACAGAAGAAGCCAATTGTTGGTAGGCCCAAAGTTCAAGCAAGAATAAGATAAATGCTTTGCTGACAGTTGCGCCAGTCTGCGTTTTGCTTTGCATCTTCCAGATACATTTTTAAAATATAAATAGACTCTTGTTAACCATCAAGAGATCTCGGATTATGCCTGCTGTTCAGGGGCAGACTGGCCATTCAATTTACAGGGGAAGTTCCCAGAGGCCACTGCTCTGGAGGGTCACTGAAAGCCTGGAGCAAGCAGGACCAAGCTTCAGTAGCTCTAATAATGCCACAGGGGCCACTCAGACAGTTCAGCAGCAGCAACGATCAATATCAAATCACCTGTTCCTAGGCTTAATATTTACCCACCCGGTGAAACGCCACCCTTGAGAAACTGAGGAGTGAGAGAAAAATCGACATAAAATGACCTGCACAGGAATGCTCTAGGAATTTCCCTATATAAAGACCATAGAGATCAGGGGAAGTTTCTAGGATGTCACCCAGAACTGATGATGTCATATCTTCCCTGAACTCCACGCTCCCCAGTCACCACCCTCAAAATCTCCCAGGCAGTGCTGGACACCCTATTGGTTGTCTCCTCCTAAACCACCTCTCATTGACAGTGCTACAGGAGGAGCCAACACTCATTTCAAGCACTGATGAGTGGGTCAGAGCTCATTGGTCCCAGCAATGCAGGCTTGTAATGCCACAGGAGTGGCTCAGCTTGGCTTACTCATTGGCTCTTTTCACTTTCCAGTCCACCCCTGCTTCTCTTTCCACACATACATTGGGTTGGATCCTACTATTTCATTCTATTCTTCTGCTGCTGGAATGGACAGGTGTCAGTAGAATAAAATTGTAAAATTCAATACACATTTATTTATTTATTTCATGTATACCCCAATGACGACCTTTCCTCTATTTTATCCTTACAACTACCCTGTAAAGTAGACTAGGCTGAGCATGTGTGATTGGCCCAAGGTCACCCAGCAAACTTCCACGGGAGAGTGCAAATTCGAACTTGGGCCTCCCAGAACAATGGCTCTCATATACACCAACACCATGCAAAAGGATTGATTGATTGATTGATTGATTGATTGATTGATTGATTGATTGATTGATTGATTGATTGATTTTATGTCATTTATAGTCTGCCTTTCTCACTGAGACTCAAGGCAGATTACACAGTGTGAGATTAGTACAGTCGGTATCAAGGACATTTCCATAGACAATACCATAAGGTAAATAAATACAAGTTTACAAAGACATAGCATTAGCAAGAATCCAATACAGAGTTGAAGAAATGATGAAACAGAAGCAATTCTAGGACAGATATTAGACAACATGAAGGACAGGAGTTGGGATTTTGTCACATTAACTGCTGTGTTCCCTGGTTCTTTGCTGAGGCAAGCAGCCTCCTCTAGCTTGTTCCTGAATTCTTACCAGATATCCTTCAGAGCTCTGGTTCAGAACCTACATGTGTGCTCTAACAGTGACATAAGTTGTACAGCCTACCCAGGAGAGAGTGTACCTTGAAGCACCTTTTGAAATGTAGGAAGCTGCCGTTGATACCAGCAAGGCTAGTGCTAGGTTTTGAGGAGCCCTGAGCAAAGAGGGCCTCTGCCTACCACCAGCCCTTTCACTCATGCCTCCCTTTCTGTCCAACCACTCGCATGCCCCTGCCCACTCAAAAGCTATCCCACCATCCACACAGCTGGGAATATGGCCATTTTGGCTGTCAGGCATGCTGTCATTGTGCTCCACCTGCATGCCCTTCCCCAGCCAAGGCACAGATGGTAGGGCACTGACAGAAGAGGAAATGGGAGCGGGGAGTGGCCATGGGACCTTCTAAAATCCCTGGGTTCCAGCAGCTGCCTGGCCTTGAGATATGCTTATACCACCCCTGGGCACAAACCCTAAATGTAGTCAAGCTTGCTGAATTAGTACTAAATGATTAGCTATTCCCCTACCTCTGAGTCCTCATTATTAATGCTGAAGAAGTTGATGTTTCTAAATCTCAAAGCATTTTTTACAGTTTAAATTCTGGAAAATCAGTTGTGGACTGCTTTTAAAACCCTCAGATCATAACTAGAAATGGGTCTGAACCGAGAAAATTCCAAACTGTGTGGTTCGTGGTTCATCGCATTTCATGAACCACAAACTTTCACAAACTTTCCCCAGTTTATGAACTGGTTCGTTTGGTTTGTGAAAACATCACTTCCAGGTCAGCTGAAGGTCTGCAGAGAGCCCATCCACCCCCATTGCCTAGGAAACTGATTGATCAGTGCCAGGCTGTCTGCAGTGATGAACCATAATACGAACCAAACAAATCAGGCTAAAGTTCGTCACAGTTCGTGAGAAATGAGCTCCCACGAACTGCCAGTTTGTGAACCACAAACCAGCCCAGTTCGTGATGAACTTCAGTTCATATTTTGGTTCATGCCCGCCTCTAATCATAACTCTTATTGGTGGATTTGAACTTGCAATTCTATATTTAAACCTTGTATTTTTCCACTGGAAATCTCTCAAAGTGGGAATACAGGCAGCAGTGATCAAGTTAGGATACAAACAAATTTAGATTAGGAAAGTAGCCTTGCAAATTTCTTTCCCAATATTCATGTCAGTTCCCATTGTGACAGAGGGCTGGAAATAACGGCAAGAATCTTTGCCCTAGAACAACTCTGAACAGACAGCAGCAAATCTGCCTGGACCAACTCAGCTGATATTACAATGGTGTCTGTACATTATCTTTCCCAAGAAGAATCTTGCCTGGGCTTAAATCCTCAGTGGGTATAGCAGGAGTTGGGCATGCTGTTTGAGGGCATACAATCCTTCCACATTCCATCTTGTGAGACTGGTCAGAATTATTTATCTCCCTACACCAGTTTGGTGTCATGGTTAAGAACAGTGGGACTCCAATCTGGAGAACCAGGTTTGTTTCCCCACTCCTCCACTTGAAGCCAGCTGGATGACCTTGTCACAATTTTTCTAGAGCTCTCTCAGTCGCGCCCACCTCACAGGGTGATTGTTGTAAGGATAATAACAACATACTTTGTAAAGCACTCTGAGTGGATATTAAGTTGTCCTGAAGGGTGGTATATAAATCAAATGTTGTTGTTGTTATTATTTTAGATGGGGAACTGAGAAATGGTAGCCTGCCTGAAGTAAGCTGCTAACCTGATGGCAATTCAAACCAGGAATCCCTTGTTTCAGCTCAATTTTAGCCTATGCTGCTCTAGCTCTTCTGTAATCTGCTCCCCTCCCACCCCTGTACACATCCTTTGTGATATCCAGACAGCTCGTGAAACAAGATTGGGAAACCCCATTAAAATATATATATTAGAATGGAGCCATCTGATAAGCCTTTTAGACAGTTAGTCTCTCCCCAAACTCCTTGGCGGTTGTTCTGAGGCTTCACATCTGACTTCTGCAGACAGCATAATATATTATGGGTGTGTGTGTACCAAACACACTCCTCTTATTCAGCATCTAATGAAAGGGTAGTGAGTTGTTTTGGATTGCCTGGATATTTGGCGAAATGTTGCAGGCGACAAAAACAGAAGGCTTCTCTGGCTTCTCCTTGCCTCATTATTGAGATTTTAGCGCTTCAAGTGCATAAAAGTTATGACTGTTTCAGCATTTGGAAGCCCTGGGAGGGGGAGCCACCCGCATTGACTTCCAGATGTCCCAGACCATAGTGCAGTGGTCATGCATACTCATTGGCCCAAATGGGGCTCAGCTCTTGGCAAATTGCCACCAGTTCAGGTTCTGTGGTGGTGACAAAGCTGTGGGACTCTGAGGGGGCTTTCTGACCCAAATGCCATTCTCCCAAAATGGTGAGGAGTGTCCTCTTTTGAAGGGCATTCAGAGTGGTGTTTTTCTAACTTTGGATAATATAGTTTTAAAAGAGGGAACCCACAAGATTTGCAGGTGTGTGGGGGGGAGAATCCCATCCTCCCCCCCCACTTGCCTACGGAGCGAGTCACTTACTGGGCAGCCCACACAGGGTCAGCATTGCCACTATTGCTCCTCTCTCTCCACCACTGGTTGCCCAACTGCCTGGCTCATGCACCAGATGGGTGGGGGAGCTCCTTCTCCCTGGGTCCTCACCTCTAGAGAAGAGGCATGGGTGGCTTCAGTAGTAAGCAGTTGCAGCTCCCACCTCCTCCTCCCCTGACATCAGAAGGATGGTGGAGCTGGATTCAGTGGAGCGGCTGGTATCGGTAGAAGAGCAGTGATCTCTCCCAGTCATCCTCCTCCTTCCCGACCTCAGTGCTGCCACCATGATGGCCACATGAGTCAGCAGTGATATCAACCACTGTTCCTCATCTTCTTCCTCCTCCTTACCCACCCACATGCTTTGGCAGATTTTAACAGCAGCCCTCCATTATTTTTAACTTTTCAGATTTTTCTGCAACTTGGGTGGAGGCGTCCCCCAAGTGTGTTGAAAAACCTTCCTTCTATCTATATGGCCCCAATCTGTGGATTTAAGTATTCTCAGAGGGGGCCATGTTGACTATTGATAAGCCTTTTTCTTGTTTTATTGATATTGTTGTTTAATGGATCTATAGCCAACATTGAGTCCACAATTGTAACACTTGATTTATCCAAGCTGCATTCATACATTGGTAGATACTGTTTTATCATTGCGTTCTAGCAGGAATTCACAACAGGATTTTCCTGTGTGAACAAGGTGATCCAGGAGGTGAATGATTGCTGTGGTGCAACAATAATACAATATCCAACAATGTACAGATACTGCCTCGGTTATTATTATTGACAATCTAGGCAACGTTCCTCCCCACAAGTAGTTTTCATGTTTTTCTTGACCTTATCCTATCTGGTTCCAGAGTTGGATTGTAGAGATTCATTTAATAAAATGTGCAACTAGGGTGCTCCTGGCCAAAACCAGTATGGGCTGTACTAGCGCTATTTTTTCTCCAGCCAAGAGGAGGGATTTGTTGAGGTTAACAATGACTTCACCAAAGTCCCTCTTCCCTCACTGCATTACTTGCAAAACATCCCCGCCTGGCCACACCTTTCCTTCATTATCTGACCAATGTCTGACCACTCTGCCTTTGCTTCTATCCCAGCAGTACTTGCATGAACCTGCAAGACCTTGTTGCCTTTTCCAACCTCCCCCATTCTAATCAAAAGATTTTTTTCCCCTTCATGGTTAGTGCTGTGAACATTTGAATCTACACAGTGAATCTTATTAATTTATTAATTAATAAATTAATAAATTAATGCTCTCTTAGATATCACCAGGAAAGCTCACAGGAGTGTATTTTTCCCACCCACCTCATACCCCAGCAGCTCTTCCTGCAAATCTTCCCAGGGGAAGGGGACAAGAGGACCTTTGTGTTAAAAAATGTATCACAGTGTGGAGAGAAAATCTGAGGGGAGGGAATCAGGAAAGCCAGTGGTTTCACACATTTCATCCTCCTCCTTGTAGCTCCTCCATATATTTTGTTCTTTGGGGGTCCTCCATTGCTCAGCGAGGATCTGTAGGATAGGGTTGCCAGGTCCCCTTAGCCTCCCAGCAGGAGGGGGGACCCAGCACTTACCTTTTTGTTGCTCCTCACACATGCGCTTTGCCCATTTGGGACACAGATCGGCCCGCTGCAAAGTGGGGGAGCGCTCTCAGAGAGCTGTGCCCAGAATTCGGAGGAGGCCTGTTTCCTCTCCTTTCCCCCCACCTGCACCAGGGGACCTGGGATCCCTATTGAAGGACAAGGCTCTGGGGGATGGAGAAATTAGGGGAAAGATCCACCCCATCAACTCCTTTTGTGAACTTTTCTTCTGGATCCAACTTCAAGTCATTGTGTAGGTTCAGAAATCCCCATAGGCAGGGCTTTTTTTCAGCAGGAACATGGTGGAACGGAGTTCCGGCACCTCTTAAAAATGGTCACATGGCTGGTGGCCCCGCCCCCTGATCTCCAGACAGAAGGGAGTTTAGATTGCCCTCTGCGCAGCGGCATGGAGGGCAATCTAAACTCCCCTCTGTCTGGAGATCAGGGGGTGGGGCCACCAGCCATGTGACCATTTTCTCCAAGGGCAATTTAAACTTTAAAAAACTCCCCCCTTCCTCCAGCTGACCCAAAGTGACATCATTGTGCGGTCCTGAGTTCCATCACTGAGTTCCACCACCTCTTTTCCCAGCAAAAAAGCCCTGCCCATAGGATACCTAAAAAAAATGGGGGGAAAGGTTTCCTGACCTCATTCATACTGTCCCAGTCATAATGCACTAAAGCCTTCTTCAGTCTGGGTGGATGGGAAATGTGGGCCATCAGTGGAGAATATGCCATAATATTGCCACTGGTGTGGAACTGCTGTGGTAAACCAAGTTTCACATGAAAGCAGGAGGACAGCCTCTTAGAGGTTGTCATGTAGATTGTGCCTGGTGAAAAATAACAACAGTAATAGGGTGATTTGGAATCATCAATATAAAAATGTAAGTTAACATAATGTAATAAAAATAATTTATGGTGATCCATTGAGGAGACACAGTGTGTGAGCCATAGTAAGATCTGGGGGTTCCAAGTAAGAATCCCCACTCTGCCATGGAAGCTGGCTGGGTGACCTTGGGCTCACCCCACTCGCTTAGCCTAAACTACCTAACAAGGTTGTTGTGAGGATAAAATGGAGGTGAGGATAATAATGTTGTAAGCCCCTTCAGGTCCCAACTGAGGAGAAAAGCGTCATACAAATAAATACACTTTTAAAAATAAAATCCTACTAACCTTAGAAGACGCACCTGAATTTTATTATTCCATGCTGGGATGGATGGGAACCAAAATGGATTGTTTCATTCAGTTTACATCTCACCTCTCAGGCAATTGTTCAGTTTATAGCTTAAACTGTGCAGTCAATGACATTCTCGCCCACTCACCCCCCCCCCTTCCTTCAAGTGCTGAGGGGAGATTTTTTTAAAAAAAAAATGTAAACATATTGGTCCCACTTCTCGGACAACGAAGTGATTTACAATGGCTTGAAATGTTCCCAAACAACAAACTCCAGACAAACCCAAGAAGATAAATTCAGAATGTACACTCATAGTCAAAACTAACAAACACACCCCATACATTCTTCAGAACGAGCTTAAATAATTGTGCAGCGTAGGGTTCTTTTTCCCCCAGAGGTAGTAATTTTATTTGGTACACAGTTTGAACTAACATTCAGCCTGCACCTGCAGTTTCCTAAGAAAGATATATATTTTTAATCTTAGGTATAATTCTAATAAATTTAGATCAAAGGATGTATTTTCCTCAGGAAGATTATTCTGGAAGATTTGCACTATACAATTAAGGTTTTGTCATCATGCCATAGCTGATACCTAAAGTGATCTGCTAATAAATCCTGTTGTCATGATTGCCATTTTCTTTGTACCCTTATGTAGGACATTGGGTTACCAGCTGAGTGCTGGCAACAAGCAGGGGTATTTTGGTGTGGGGAACAATGTTGCATGACATCAGATATTGCAAGATGTTTAGTTATATTTAAACTCACTAGGAGCGCTGTTCGTCTTACAAAAAATGGAACGTCTTTGAGCATTGAGATAGGGCATAATCGGTGATCGTTAGGGTGCAGACAAATACAAACAAGTCTTCTCTAAGCCACTTGGAGCTCTGGTAGTTGGAATCTAGCACGGTGATTGGTCAGTCTTGTTGCTACCCCCGATGGCGGTGACCAATTTGTGTATTTGTATACATTTTGCGCAAAGAGTGCAAAGGGTTTGTCTATACCGAAACTCTGTGGTTGTGTGCACATGTCACTATAGAGGGGCTTGGTTGGCAATATTGATACCCATAATTCTCATCCCCAACAGTTTTCTGACGTTATTTCCTTTCACGGTGTTTCCTGAGTCTCAGACGGAAGCGAGTGTTTAATCTGTGAAGTAGTGTGGTGTTTTACTGATGAAAGTTTGGCTTATAACCTCATTGAGTGGCACAGTGAGCTGAGTAATATGAGGTAATATATGTTCTTGGTAATTTTGTCCATTGACTACATTTATTTTTTCCGATTTTAACTATAAAATGGTGATTTTCTTGAGTCAAACTGAGAGTACCCCTAAACGTTTTTTTAGAAAAAAAGCACTGGTCTACATTAAAACATGTCTCCATTTTTGCACAAATATCAGTGTGGAAAGTTTATCGTGCTACTTTTCCCTGACATTATTTTCCAAGTGCATCATACAGTACAGAAATAAATCAGGTGCAAATTACACGTCTCTAAACATATCAATGCGCCGTAACATTGAGCATGTTTATCTCTGTAATCCTTACAATTCTGCAATATCAGCATTATCATACCCATACTGCAAATGGGGAAGGAGGACTGCAACTGTGGGAATATCAGTTTGCCAGTGGCCATCTAAGTGTTCATGACCCAGGCAAGTCTGATTTTATCAGATCTAAGAAGCTAAGCAGAGTCAGCCTTGGTTAGTAATTGGATGGGAGACCTCCAAAGAAAACCAGGATGTCTATGCAGAGGCAAGTAATGGCAAGCCACATCTGTTAGCCTCTTGCCTTGAAAACCCTAGCAGGGATCAGCATAAGTCAGCTATGACTTGATTGCACTTTCCAACATCTAGAGCATTCATGGCCGTTTTCACACATCTTAAATATCACAGAAAATCGCGCAAAACTCATGGAATGAGGCATCTTTTTATTTTTTTTAATTAATTTATTTATTATTTTTATTCTACCCTCCCCACATTTCCAGCAGGCTCATGGTGGATTACAAAATACATAAAGGTTAAAATATATAAAACAGTTATTATAGTTAACAATTCTAAAAACATCCAATTCACACAGTTAAAATACAATTATAAATATCAGCATAATAATAATAATAATAATATTTGATTTATATACCGCCCTTCAGGACAACTTAATGCCCACTCAGAGCGGTTGACAAAGTATGCTATTATTACCCCACAACAATCACCCTGTGAGGTGGGTGTGGCTGAGAGAGCTCCAGAGAACTGTGACTCGCCCAAGGTCACCCAGCTGGCTTCAAGTAGAGGAGTAGGGAATCAAACCCGGCTCTCCAGATTAGAGTTCCGTGCTCTTAACCACTACACCAAAGTGGCATAGCAGCACAGAATTCCACTGATCAAATTTAAAACAACTTCAGAGCATCTCTGCATTAAAGAGTTTTTAAAAATGGGGGTATTGGTGGTGGGGAGGGGCCAATCCCTCGTCAACCGGCCGGGGGGGCTCCGCCTAGCACTGCCCATACACCTGGCAGAACAGCTCCATCTTGCAGGCCTGGTGAAAGGATAACAAATCTTGCCGGGCTTTAGTCACTTCAGACAGAGCATTCCACCAGGCTGGGGCCAGGACCGAAAAGGCCCTGGCCCTGGCTGATGCCAGACAGGCCTCCCTGGGGCCAGGGACCTTTAACAGATGTTTCTCACTAGAACAGAGAGTCCACTGGGGTTCATACGGGGAGAAGCAGTCTCACAGATATGCCAGTCCCAGTCCGCATAGGGCTTTATAGGTTAATACTAAAACCTTGAACCTGATTCGGTACTCCACTGGTAGCCAGTGCAGCTGATGCAGTGCCGGTGTTATATGCTCACGCATCGGCAAGCCCGTGATAACACATGCCGCCGCATTCTGCACCAGCTGTAACCGCCAGATCAGGTTCAAGGGAAGCCCTGCATAGAGCATGTTACAGTAGTCTAACCTAGAGGTGACCGTTGCCTGGACCACGGTAGTCAAGTCATGGGACGAAAGATAGGGGGCAAGCTGCCTGGCCTGTCAAAGACAGAAGAATGAAAATGGGATTGTGGCGCAATGACGTCAGAAATCACGCCATGAAGACACCTCGTTCCATGAGTTTTGCGTGATTTTCCATGATGTTTAAGACGTGTGAAAAGAGTCCATGTCAGGGGCAAGATTTGCAGATGTGGGAAGGGGATCATGCCTCAGTGGCATGTTATGTTCTGGCAGGCAGAAAGTTCCCAGATTCAATTCCTAGCATCTCCAGTTCAAGGATTTCAAGCAGCAGTTATTAGGAAATACCTTTCTCTGCCTCAAACCCTGGAGAGGCACTGCCATTCAACACTGATAACGTTGATTTCAATATGCCAGTGGTTTGGATCAGCATAAGTCAGCTTCATCTGTTGGTAAGCAGAAATGTCCTCATCTATAACTCAGACAGGGTAAAAGTAACTTGCAGTTCTTATCAGTATTGATTTTTTTGGAGCACGAAACAGAAGATAGAGGTTGCACCGGCTCATGGCAACGTAATTTCAGCTCTGCTCTTAGAACCAAACAACACAACCATGCAACCCCAGAGAATATATCCGCTAGACCAGCAGTGCAATCCTGAGTAGAGTTAAACCCTTTTAAAGCCATTGACTGCAAAGGTCTTAGAAGGGCATAACTCTGCTTAGGACTGAACTGTGGGTTTTTGACCACTATGCCAAGTTGTTTCTCAATGAATAAGTTGTATGGGGGGTTTCAATTTCCTGGGACTTGGTGAGTGGGCAGAAATTAAGACACTCACCGTAAAGCTGTTTTTCCTTGAGGAAATGAATGGTGTTCTTGAGAAAGACTCCAGCTGGCCTGCCCTGATGACTATGTAGCCCCAGGATAAAGGACACTTGGGGTGGTGATCATCTACCATGACCTCTCCCCTGAAAGACATCCTTTCCCACACCCCCAGCTCCATTGTGAACCCTGAAAGTATCCGAGAAGTGGGTCTAATTCCAGACGTACAAGTCATTGGGACCAATAGAACAGTGTGTGGGAGACGCCATGTCACAACAGGTGTGAGGTGGAGGGAGAAGATGGGGCTGGGTAGCATTGACTCACTCTGTAGTGGCACGTTGTAAAGGTGTGAAGCCTGCATAAATGCGAGCAGCTAAAATTTAACATTGCAACCTTGGGGGGAAATTAAGAATCAGGACGCTTAGCCTTACACTGTCTGTTTGTCTGCTAATGGAACTCCCAAGCCTTTTTTTTCCTGGCAAAACAAGCTCACAGCTGACATATACAGGCTTGTCTCCAGCAATACCTCTAGAGCTGCACCTGTTTCTACCCCAAAATGCCTCTGCTTTTATTATTGCTCTTTATGGGCTTGATCTAATTTCTGCTGAAGCCAGGAAGTGTCTCCCAAGCCTGACCTATTCTAAGTGTGTATGCCAAGTCTCATAAAAGTTTTTCTTTTTTTCTTTTTTCTTTTTGCCTATGGTGCTGCTAAGTATTCATTACGATCAAATTAGTGACTGCTTTCAGACCAAATGTTGTTTGATTGGCACCCAATGTGAAGAGGCGCAGAATGAAAGAACTGCATGCTCAAAAAGAAGCCGAACGCAGGTGCAAATAAGTGCTATTAAGCCCAGGTTGTTAAAGTCTCTGCCTTTTCCCTCTCAGGAATGGTTGTAGTCATAAGCTTGAGAAATTGATGGCAAAATTACGAATCAGGGCTGGACCCATAAGATGAACATTTGCCCGAGCCCCAAGTCCCAAGATGGGCCCTGCGTCACAGCTACTTTTCACACAGAAGAACCCTCAAGGCAATGTCTGGCTTGGCTTGCTCTGCTTCTTCCGAATTAAGAGAATTTACAGCAAGCACCTCATCCAAGGCCCAGATACTCCAGGAAACAGCGCTGTATGAAAGCATATGACGAAGGACACTAAAGGGCCTCTTCACAGGCATAATGTATCGCAACTAGTGACATCATTATTGCTCACCCTTGCTATAGAAATGAAGTCATAAAAATAATTATCTCCATCTGAGAACTGACTCAGCATCTCCAATGGGGCTGCATTCAAATGGTGAGGAGTCTCCATTTCCCTGTTATTGCCACCATTAACGCAGAGACTTTCAAAATGACAATGGAGCAATATGTGCACACCTTCCTTCCTCTGCCACCATTTCCCCTGTTTTTCTCCCACTGCACTACTGGAGAGCTTTTTTGAGGGCTTTTTAAAAAATTGGTAATTGCTACCGAGCTATAGAACCATCCTGTTGGAATAAAAGGTAGTCCCCTGTGCAAGCACCATGTCATTACTGACTCATGGGGAGACGATGTATTGTCGAAGGCTTTCACGGCCGGAGAACGATGGTTGTTGTGGGTGCTACACCTCTGAGGATGCCAGCCACAGCTGCTGGCGAAACGTCAGGAACTACAATGCCAAGACCATGGCAATACAGCCCGGAAAACCCACAATAACCATCATGGGGAGACGTTGCATCACAACGTTTTCTGGGTAGATTTTTTATGGGGTGGTTTGCCATTGCCTTCCCCAGTCATCTACACTTTCCCCCCAGGAAACTGGGTACTCATTTTACCGACCTCGGAAGGATGGAAGGCTGAGTCAACCTTGAGCCGGCTACCTGAACCCAGCTTCCGCCAGGATCGAACTCAGGTCCTGTGAGAAGAGCGTGGGCTGCAGTACTGCAGCTTACCACTCTGTGCCACAGGGGGTCTTCTTGTTGATTTTTTCCCCTCTTGTAATAGTCTCGCAAAATTCTGCTCGTTCCTTTGAATTTCCAGCTTTCACTTTAAAGAAGGAGTTAAATTACCATTTTTTTAAAAAAAAAGCATTCAAAAAGCCTTGCACGGCACGGAAAATGGCAGCCATTGAGGGGCTGATAGAAGGAAAATGGCACCAAATGTGGACAAGACCTTCAAAAATGTTCACCTCTCTGTCCAGAGGGCTTGCTAAAGCTCTTACGTTCTTTCCAGAATGATCATACTGAACCAGATTAGAGGACAAAGTTGTGTGGATGCTCCCCTCCCCCCCAAAAACACACTCCCCAAAAACACACACTGTGGTTTGGAAGTGAAAATGTAGAAAAATATCTATGTGAATGTGGTCTTCTTGTTTCAGAGGCACCATCACAGTGGAGATGGATCAAACATTATGCTGAGTATGCAGCAAAGTAGGGACTCTCACACACAGAAGGTGCTTTCTGGAGTAGCATATGGCTGGGGGCAGATTATAGCTTTCAAGAGAGTTGAAGAATGTATCATTATTGTTGGAGGGGCTGCTGGCTCAGTTGTAGAGCACCTGCGTGGCCTGCAGAAGGTCCTAGGTTCGATCTCGTGTATCTCCAGTTAAAAGTATGAGGTAGTAGGTAATGTGAAAGACCTTTGACTAAGACCCTGTTGCCTGCCTGAGTAGACAGTATTGACTTTGATGGACCAAAGGTCTGATTCAAAAGAAAGCAGTTCCACATATTCGTGTGTGTGGTGTACACATTCTCTTGTTTTACCCCCGTCTCAGAGCAAAGAGCCTTTGTAGAGTTTTGAAGCACTTCATAAAGCCTACGAAACCCAGGTGGGATGCACATTACAGAATTCCCAACTTAGATCCAAGGTGGGATATGTTTTATGAAATTCCCAGTTTAGATCAGAGGAAGAACTGTTTTCTATGAAAATCGGATGCTACTCTCCTTATAAATAGCTGCCCCAGACCCTCATATTCATTCCACATTGAAAATAATGGCCCCAAACTCTGGACCCCCCATAAAAACACATGGATTTGAATCCCAAATAAGTAACATCCAACCTGGAAATAAGCAACAGTAAGCCCAAAGCCCTGATCAAAAATTATAACATTTTTCTTGGCACACCACTCTAGTATGAGGCCCAACTGTTGCCAAACATGTCTTGGACAAGAGAATCCAATGACTACAAACTCTGCTGGGAAGAACAAAGCTGCCACTTAGGAACAAAGCAGTCCTTCAAGTCTGTGGTCTTTGTTTTATGAAGGGCTTTGAAGAGCATCAGCATCCTGCCACAGAACGAGAAACCAGTTAGCAGCAAGTACTGGGTCCTCAAGACAGGAGTAACATAGTCCTGTCAGCTAGTCCCAGATAAGAAATGGGCTGACACATTTTGCACCAACTGCATTCTTGGATCATCTTCAAGGGCATATTGCTAGATCTTATAGAGGGAGAGCAGTTCGGTTGCCATTTCTAGTGGAAGGCAGGCATTCAGCATAACATCTGGTTTGGCCAAGAGACTATACAGGTGGGGCAACAAGACTTCTACCCTACCACCTTTTTTTTTTTTTAGGTTTCATTTGAAAATAAAAATGACAATAGAAAGTGCATAGGAACTTATACAGAATACAAAGTACTACATTGGAACTACAACAGAAAAGGATATTCAAAATATGTGGCAACACAACTAGCTTATGGGATAGTTCTCTTCTCCCTCTCCTTAATTGCTTATATCTAAAATTTAATGCCTACCATCGTGAGCTCCCTGAAAAAAATATGCCGTCCAAGCCAGTGCATGGCTCATTCCATGCTATTGAATCAATCTGTGTCTGCGGCAATTTCTACAGCAATCTCACTCAAATTGCCTTTTTTTGGTTAAATGCAAAAAAACACAGGAAAATCAATAACTGATGGAACAGAACATGCTGCAAGATATGAGACATTGTCGGGAGGAGAAAAGCTGCTATGAGTACGTGTGAGGTGATAACTGTGATGACTTCCTGAAGGAGAGCCAAGCCTAGAGGGAAAAGAGCACAGCCAACAATGACCAAAAAGCTGGAAAGAAGCCTTAGGAAAAAATATGGTTTTGGCTATATGATCTTGTCCGTGGATTATCCAGGAAAGATGCCGGCCAAGCCAGAGAAGTGGTACTGGATGGATGGAACTATTGTAGAAAACAGGTGTGTAAGTCACTGGGGGAGGATTCTTTCCACCAGAAACAGACTGGTAAAAGGGGAAGGAAGGTAAAGGCAGCTTACACAAGGGAACTGCAGCTGGGCAGGAGGTAGAAATCCAAGAGGGATGATAGCTGTGGAATCTGGTGCCTTGGTGCCTCTACCCAATTTGTCATCTGAATTCTCATTGCTAGAGCCTTGGGAAACAGATAGAGGGGATGGAGTCACTCCATTGGCTACCTATCAGCTACCATGCTCAATTCAAGGTGCTGGTTATTACATACAAAGCTCTTCATGGCCTTGGCCCGACATACCTACCGGACCATCTCCTTCCCTATGTCCCTCCACGGCAGCTTCACTCATCCAAACAGGGTCCCTTGCAGGTGCCAGCCTGCACATGGGCGAAATCAACTGCAGCCCGTACACGGGCTTTCTCTGTGGTGGCCTCTATGCTATGGAACAGCCTGCCTGAGAAGGTCAGGAGAGCTCCCACGCTCTTGGCTTTCCACAAACAATGCAAAACTGAATTATTCAAAAAGGCTTTTTTACTCAGATAGGAGGGCAGTATTGTAGGGAAGGGGGTCTCAGATCTTTTGCCAATGAATTGGGAACCATGGGCTCAACCATTATGTCGCTTTACATATTATCTGTTGCTTTGATTATGTACTCCTATATACTGCTTGTGCTTCATGTTGTCTAATGTCAGTCCTAGAATTGATTATGTTCTGTTTTAGCAGTTCTTCAACCCTGTATTGGATCCTTGCTAATGCTATGTCTTTGTAAACTTGTATTCTTCTACCCTATGACATTGTTTATGGAAATACCCTTGACACTGTATGGAAATGCCTGCCCTTGTTCTTGCTACTGATTGTACTGATCTCATGCTATGTAATCTGCCTTGAGTCTCAGTGAGAAAGATGGACTAGAGAGAGAGAGAGAGAGAGAGAGAGAGAGAGAGAGAGAGAGAGAGAGAGAGAGAGATTCTTAAACTGGGAGTGTTACAAACTACGCTTGTACTCCTTAACAACATATGAAATCTGGCCTGTTTATTGACTTGGAAACAGAGGAAAGGAAAAGAGGAAAAATCTGCTCTAGATGGAACTTAGCTGTGTGTGCGTGCGTGTGTATTTGTTTGTTTTGGTTGTTGCTCCAACTTCTGCAGCAAGAAAAGTGGAATTTCTACTCTTTATGCAACTTAAACAAAATTATGCAGATTATGCAAAATTTGCATGTAATTCCTATTATGTTAGTTGCTGGCCGGAAAGAAATGAGGCATGCCAAGCACAGAAAACCTGAGCCACCTTCAGTTTCCAGAGATTTCTCCAGCTGTAACACACACTTTAAATTCTGTCTTCACAACCATAAGGGCCAGAAAACTGTTAGCAGCAACCAACAAAATTCTTCTGCTTTTTGGAACTTGCTAATAACAACAATAACAGCAACGAACACCACCACAACCACCATTATCTCATGGAGACTACCTTAATGGAGCTGTGGACTGGACAGGCCAGCTGCTGGGACCTCTGCAGAATCCATGATCCTGAAAATTCAAAGCAAGATAGAAGAAAGCAACATAGAATATAAGGAAAATTCAGTTCAATTCCAATATGATAATTTTTGTTCCTTTAAAAAAAACAACTGTCATTATTTTCTGTTTCATTTTCACTGCTGTCATGTGTTATCATTTTGTTCTTTTTATGCCATTTATTTGCCATTTTAAAGGACAGTTTGTAAGTCCAGTACTGTATGGCAAAAGCACCCATGACCAACTATAAGGCATGTTCTACATTCTGCACCCACTGAGGCTCTAGGGCATCAAAATGGGGAGAGAGACTTGAATAGAACCAGACAGCTTTTAAAATTCGGTCCTGTTCCTACTTAGTTTCTTAATCAGGAAGAAGAGTTCAGAGAAGTCTCAAGCGAGAAGGTGACTGTTGTCAAGCTGCTGGAAAACTTTGGCCTATCAAGGGGATTGTCATTTGCACCTGAGAGTAGATTCTGCAAACTCCAGACTAGCAAAAAACCAGGCAATTTTGTCACGTGTGCAAGAACACAAAGGGACCTAAGGCATGACTTGACTTTTGTTTTGTTTTGGAAAAGGTGTTGTCAGGGATGGGTGCCGGGCGTATACAAGGGTGTGTTGATGCTGGGCCTTTTTGGGTGAGTCTGTCCTGGGGCTGAATACAGCCGGCTAATGCCCCAGCTCTAACCAGATCATCAAGATAGGACTAAACTGGGATTTCTACTTATTAGAGATTATTACTACTCAGAATTGTTCCTATTATTATATTATGGCATCCTTTATCTCAAAGGTGCTAAACACCTGCACATTGCAACACTGAAGTGTTTTTCTTGCCCCTTAGCTTCTCCTTGCGTGTTTAGAAAGCATCATCAACAAAGCTATGGAATTAGATGCCATCAATATGCAGCTGACACCCAGTTCTATATCTCTCTATCACAATCACCAAGGCATGCGGTAGAGATCTTAGGTTGCTGTTTGATGGCTGTGGTCAAATGGCTGAAAGCAAAGAAATTGAAACTGAACCCAGACAAGATGGAAGTGATGCTCATTAGGAAGGCAGAGATCTCGAATGACTCTGTATTCCACACTTTCAATGTTGTCTGACCCTTGCAGACTCAGTTAAGGTTATACTGGATCCAGCATTACTGCTAGAAAAGCAAATTAAACGTGTTTATTGAAATCTCCTTGTACTCACTCACACTGTGTAATCGACCTTGAGTCTAAGAGAAAAGCAGAGTATAAATACCATAAATAAATAAATAGATGAGACAGTGACATAAAGATGCCACCTTTTTGGATCCAGAGGCTCTATGTCTACATAAGAGGCAGGAACAATAGGCAAAGCTTCTCCTAGCATGCAGAAATGACAACGCTACTCCTCTTGTCTTAAACCTCTTATGTGACTGTGGAATGACATAAAGCATCTGTGGGAAGAGCAAAGTGGCTGGATGCTGTGATCCCTGATCTCAAACATGTGGCTCAGTGGCAGAGCATCTCCTCAGCATGCAGAAGGTTCCAGGTTCAATCCCCAGCCATCTCTAGTTAAAGGGTTAGGCGGTAGGTGTTAGAAGTAGTCTTACCTATGGGGCAACCTGGGCAAATGCCAAGGACCCTGTACTAAGGGTGGGGTGGGGCATGGCCAGTGGAGATGATAGAAAACGGCGGTGGAAAATAAAGTCAAAACACAAACAATGGTAATTTTAGAAGGGACATGCATTGGGAAAATTGGGCACTTTGTTCTTGCTCAGAGTGGGTTGGGTGGGAATAAAGGAAGTGTGGGGGCCATCCTTGACTTTTGTCCAGGGCCCCAGAATCAGTAAAGGCCAATGATACGCCCAACACGTGTCGGGTCACAGCGATGCAGCAAAATTCACAGTCAGACAAACATTGCGGAAACCCATCTTAAAAAACTCTTGTTTGCTTGTTTGCTCTGGGGGTAAATATTGGGCAAGAGGCAAACCGAAAGCTCCTTCTCCCTCTTCACAGTACTTCCTCACAGCCCTGACCCAATGAGTACTTTTAAAGATGAGTTTCCTTGATGTACATCAGTCTTTAAGTCCAGTTGCATGACCCGACATATATCAGACGTATCATGAAGTTGCCCTCTAAGTCTGCCACTGTTCAGTGTTGCAAAAGACCTCCACCTAAGACCCTGGAGAGCTGCTGCCAGTCAGGATAGACAATCCTGTCTTTGATAGACTTACAGTCTGATTCAGCATAAAGTAACTTCATGTGTTCATGATGACAGCATGCAGTAACTCAATGCGGAGAGGAATGCACTTTGTATTTATTGATTTATATGCATATAAACACATCAGGTTAAGTTGCTATTAAAGTAGTGCCTATTGTGCAACTCCAAAGGTGGGGTGCAGAATTTGTAGGTACCTCCTGAGGCACTATGAAACCAAACTGCCTGGGCTAATTGCCGAGATCACATTAAGCCTATTTTGATCCAATTGTATTGGCTTTCAAATTTGTTTCCTGGTGAAACTCAACATGTTGCCTTTTTGACTTTTGAAGCCCCAAATAGTTTCGAACTAGGATACCAGAGGAACTGCCTTCTCTAGGATGAACCTACCTGGACACTGAGACCATTTGAACAGGCCTTATTTGTGTGTCACCTCCATAGGAGGTGTGACAGGTAGTAGCACATAACATGGCTTTTCAGTAATGCTATGGAAAGTCTTCCCTTGTGCAACACAGTTGGGACCCTTCCTTGTGGCTTTCCGAAAGCTTACCAGAATATACCTGGTCAGCCAAACTTTTAGCTTAGGTGATGCTGTACTTTCCCCCCTTCCATGCTTCAACCTTTCCAAATGTTAAGCTGTTGCTTGTAATTTTATTTGGTGCTCTGCTGTAATTGTTGTGAGCCGCCATAGGGCACTGGGTGCCAAATAGCATTGCTAGGTTAAGTCCAGCAACCAGAAGGAGGGTTGGATGTGGGGACATGGTGGGAAGATGATATTGAAAGCATGATGATGTCACTTCTGGGGGGAAACCCAGAAATGATGGTGGGTAACTCGAGTAATTGCTGGAAATGCTACGGTGAAACCATAGAGTTTCCAGCAATTCCTAGAGCTACCTGCCATCACTTCTGGGTTTTCGCAGGAAGTGATGTTGTTATCCTTGTGATACTTCCTTTTTTTAGTTCCCACCACCACCACATGGAGTGGAAGCAGGCTTCGGAAGCCTGAGGCAGGGGATTTCCCACCCCTACCAGGATCTTGACAGCCCTGGTGCCAAATCACAAAAAAAGTTTAAAAAAATTTTTTCCCCAGTAATAGAAATACAGCAGCAAAAGCAAACATGGGCATCTTTGGCAGCAAGGGAATATTGAAAGCACTTCAAGGTCCCTGAAAATATATTGTCCGTATAACCTATTAGCCATTGAAAGTAGTATTTACTGCTAAATTATTACTGCTTCTCTCAAAGGACAGTCCACAGGATAGTCCTTAAACACTGGGTTGGATTCAGTGATCAATCAGCAGAAAATGCTGATGGTCACAGATCTTTCCTGAATTCCCTTTCTTCTCAGCAGTCCATTCTGGTTTACTCCCAGCCTTTTGAGACCTGCAGGTCAGCCGCTAACCTTCAGGTGAGGCTTGAATTTCTCCAATGGGAAACGGCAGTTTGGGAAGGTTGACTCTATGGCGTCATATCCCCACTGAGCTCCCTCTTACCCAAATGCTGCCCTCCCCAGGAACAACCCCTAAATCTCCAGGAATTTCCCAAGTGGGAATTGGCAACCCTACCTGTACAGATCCTAGGCATATAGGTTGGGTGGGTACATTGGGTGGGGGGAAGGGGATGAAAGCACCCTTTCTGCCATCAGCAAAGACAGCAATTCTGCCCCCTTCCCCACTGCGACTCTGCAATGCTGGAAATAAACTTCTGGGGGATCAGAAAGGATTACTGGGGTCACGCAGGAAAGATCGGTTATGTTTGCATCTGCAGACCATTGGATCCTACCACAAATAAAACAGACATTTTTTTACTCAGCTAGAAGCTATTGAAAAGAAATAAAAGCTGTACAATGCTTTTTATTGGTATCAACTAAAATAAGACAACACAATGGGAAAGCTTTCCAGTTCCCCAGAACTCTTCATCAGGCTGGATGTAAAATAAATGCAGAAGGGGGAGATCTTCCAGCCATGCTGTTTATGCCTCTTTGTCCACATCTTGGACAGAATGGTCCAACATACAAAAAATTAAGTTTTTATTGGTACCTATGGATAGGTTGATTGTGGTAAAGGTAGCCTCTCTTTAAGGACATTGATATAATGAAGGTCTCTATGAACATCCTGATCTTATAAAATAATGTTATGTATTTGCTTATAGTTTTGTATTTAATTATGCAGTGTCCAACTGTTTTTTTGCAACAATATATTTGGTTTGTTATGACCTACAGTCAGGAAATCCATTACTTGCATGCTTATGGAAATGTTCAGCAGTAACAAACTCTAATGCAGGCACAGGCCCATCCAAAAAATTGCTTTCAGTTCACCATCTGGAAGGTCGTGCAGCTCACCTGGCATTACTAAAATGAGAGGCACTGGGGCTCAAGTTTGTCCAGAAGCCTCACCTATGATCCTGAAAACCTCAGTCTCAGATATGTACCAATTATGATTTCTCAGCAGGGAAAGAAATCTATTCATCTAGCTATCACATTTTTATATCATAGTTTCTCCAAGGAGCTAATTGTGGCGTATATGGTTGTCCTCTCTTCTGTTTTATCCCAACGATAACCCTGTGATGTAGGCTAAGCTGAGGGAGTGACTGAACAAAGGTCATCCAAGGACTTGCAAGGCAAAGTTGGGCGACCCTCACATGTTCAGAATTCTTCTTTGTTCCAAGGCTGAGTTTTGATACTAAAAATAAGTTCAGGGGCTAAGCCCTGCTGAGCATAGGGCAGCCATTTTCCCACTGGGAGTGGGGAATCCCAGCTGATGGGTGTCATTTCCCACTGTCCCTCCTTCAGCCAGGAGAAAAATAGTCTTAAAAATTGCCATTAGGTGACAGCATGATGATAATACCATAGAGTTTCCAGCGATTCCTAGGGAAGCATGACATCACTTCCAGGTTTTCCTGGAAGTGATATCACACTGTTGCCGAAGGGCATCCCCCATCTCCCAGCATGCACACACACAGAGCCATCTAGTCTCATATATGGTCCCTGCACAAAAGTTCTGGAGCATCAGAGCATTACTGATGTTTACTCTATTAATGTTCACCACTCCACCCAAGATCTCTTAAATGATGTTTCTCAGCTGCATTTAAGAATGATAAAACAGAAGAAATCACTATACAGAGGTGCCACACCTTTCTCATTTTCTCCTTGAATTGTGGCTTCCTATCTCATCTTGCATTTCATTGTTTGGGCCTATTTAGCTGCTATAGTCTTTGGAGCAGGGAACGTGTCATGTCAAGTTTTCATAGTACCTCTGCTTTATGATGCTTAATGAGTGTTTTGTTTTTAATTATAACAACAACAATTAGGGTTCTGAGAATCCTCTAGGGTCTAGTTCATGAACCGAGCCTTGCACCACGGGCAACCATCTGTTGGACACCAACCAAACCCTGAAGCTTTGCTTGGATGTTGAGTGCTGACAAAATGTGAATTAACAAAAGGAAATTTCTGCAGATGCCTCTTAATATCTCATATATTAGGGGCCATAAAATATATGCGGGCAAATGCCCTTGTGTACAGGAGGATCCCTGACCTGTAAAAATAGATGCAGTGAATGGTTATATAGCAGGTTCATTTTCAGTTGTGGGAGGACCTGCACTTATCGCATATGAACACTGCCTTCTACTGAGTCAGACACTTGGTATGTCCAGATGAATGTTGTCTGCTCTGACTGGCAGTGGGTCTGCACAGTTTTGGGTAGAGGTCTTTCACATCACCAATTGCCTGGTCCTTTTAACTGGACATGTCAGGAATTAAACCTGGGACCTTTTGCAATGCATGCCCTGCTCCATGACAACAAGCCATCAGAGACTCAGAGCTAAGCTACAAGTGATGCCTGACACAGGTTGGACACTTGTCAGCTTCCCTCAAGTTTTGATGGGAAATGTAGGTACCCTGGTCTTGCAGCTGTAATGGAGAGCCAAGCTGTAAAACCAGGACGCCTACATTTCCCATCAAAACTTGAGCTAAGCTGACAAGTGTCCAACCTGTGTCAGGCGTCACTTGTAGCTTGGCTCTCAGGGAAAGCTCTGTAGCATAGACCATCCAGCCCCAAACGGAGATCTGTGGCAAAAGCAGCAGTTTCTCCAGGAACAAAATGACTTGCGACTGAAAATGATTGCCACCAGTCTGGCAGTCATGGCTTGCCCTACAGAAATCTGTCAAACGTCATTTATTGAAAAGGTTTTCTTGAAGAGATGTCAGCACAAATAAAACTGCAACTCCCAGAGTTCCTCTGTTAGGAGCCATGACAGATAAACAGAATTCATTCTGGTTTAAATTTGTAGTGAAATGTCCTTCCCAGAGAGATCCATCAAAGAGCACACAATGTTCATTTTTGAAGTCAAGTTTGTTTAAACACCTTTTTTTTATTATGTCAGTGAATGGGTAGATAATGCATAGGAAGTGTTATATTGTTGGATACTGATATCGTTAGATTTCATATTTGCTAAAACTGAGCCTTCTGGTATATAAGTAGTTGTTTCAGGTTTTTTCCTTTGTGTGAATAACAAGCTGCATACAAATTTTGATTAAAATGTTTTTAAAAATAAATGCCATCTCTTTAGCTCATACCTGTTGAAGACAGGATTCCTCAGGATTTCAGAAGGAGGCAAAAAAAATGAACTCCAAGAGTGGATAGATTTCAGAACAAGGGTTGCTTTCAACTTTATTTTGCCAGATTACAGCTGCGTGCACACAAACACACACATACATCAGATCATGTATCAGTCAGGAAGGATTTTCTTCTTAGCAAGGATAGGCTTTAGATGCATATCTACACCACACATTCAGAGCATCCTGAGAATAATATGAAAGTGGTTGAACTTTTCCCAAAAAGGTGTTGGAGATTTTGTATTCCTCCTCTTAGAGACTCCAAGCGCCTTCTTGTTTGACCCCAGTTAGTTGCACAGATTGGGCGCTGGTTTAAAGGTGTAGCACAATCATTCCCTAATTATGAAAGCCAGCCCTTAGATAGACATGTTACAATTTGGTATCTTTCCTCCATGAGGTTTACATTCAAGGAGGCGCATTCAGTGCCTTTGAAAAGTAACATCAGAAGTGGCCCAGAGTGGTTTCCATCACAAGAAACCTTGGCTCATTCCTAAACCCTAGAAGCTTGTTCATCACTGATGCTGTTAGGGCACCAATGCAGCTAGTTGGCATTCCATGTTTGCTTAGCAGAGGAGATGTGTAAAAAAGACCCAACTGCAAGGACCTCTAAGGAGGATAGCCATGGCACTGAATCCCATAGTGGCATTGGCCACAACCACCAGTTGTGAAGTGGTATGTCCCTGTATCAATGGAAACAGCCAATCAGTGCATGATGATGCAAAGTCACTTCCTTGGTCCTCCCCACAGAACAGAACAAGGGGAGGGACAAAAGAAGAAACACCTTCCGTTTCGTGTAGGACAGTGACATGCCGAGTGGGAAATCTGTGGCTACTCTGCTCCTGGGAGCCTTGCATGTGGAGCATTCAAATCTCCTACTGTTAACAAAGTCCCTTTCGATGGGCAGTCATCACAAGAAAGAAGTACAGTCCAACCATTTCACCCAAACACCTCCACAGTTCACGTTCCACAAAGAAAACCTCCACAGAAAGCCCAGGGTCTCTCCCAAACAACGGTTCAGATCCCCAGGGGTTAGAATGCCTTAAGGATCAGCTTTTTTGTAGGTAAAGAGGAGGACTTTTTTTCTCTCTCAGGGACTAGGACAGTGCCAAGAGAACATACAACTTCATGTTCACAGAGCAAAGTCCTGCCAGCCCTCATTAGTTCCCTGGAAAGCATTTGTGTGGGAAACAAGGGTAAAGGGTTTGAATCTCACCAAAGCAAGTAGGAAATAAAGCAAACAGCTTCAAGACAGAAGGAAGAGGCAGTGATGACATAGTTTTTTTTATTGGATGAGGTGATATAAAATAGTTGGTTAATACATACAGTGATGACATAGTAATGAGATTCTGCTAGCCACATGCCCAGTGGACACTCAGGTCAAACATAGAGGGTGTTTGGTGCCCTAGGCACAGGGCATCAGCCCTGGAGCAGAAACCTGGGCAGAAAAAGGACTGCAGTGCAATGCATACTGTTGTGGAATAGCAGGGAGATGTTTCGTTTTAGCCCTGTCCGTTGTAAGCTACCAGGCAGCTATGCTCTGGAATGTATCTCAGGCACAGCTAAAGTTTTGCACCGTCAGACCCAGTCCCAGGGGATGGGTTGCTCATGCTGATTGCCTTCAGTCCTTTTGCTTAACAGTTTCCTCTGTCTGCTACATTCCAGAAGTTCATTATCACAGCCTGCAGTTATTCATTGGCAACCTTTGTTCTCCATCTCTTGTCCCCAACTTGGTTTATCATACCAGCAATGATCGAGGGGATAATAGATGAGAATAATCTTTGCATCAGCACCAGTGGTCCAACATGCGCTGAGGGGGCTTAGAATGCTACTAACCCATACCTTCTGATATGCTCCTAGTGCTACCTATGTATGGCCCTTACAACTGCACATGGAGCCAGTACAGTTGCTTTGGTATTCATATAATATGTTCACTCTAGCTAACATCAAATAGAAGGCTGGCTGCAGAATTCAGCACTAGTGAATGTTTCTAAATCATATGTATGTCCAGCTCACTGGTTAAGACTTCGTTCTTATGCCACTTTCTGTAGAGGTGATGCAGATGAAAGTCCAAGGAAGTGAAGGTCCCCACACGATTCAATAAAAATCAGCCCCCATCACTAGTTGGGGCTCTGCACATGGCCCTCCACTTCTGCATCTTGCTGGGAATGATGTCATTCCCAGTGCAACACAAAGTGCTCCAGAGCACACAAGAGAGATAAGTTCCCCCAGCATGTGCCCCCCCACAACCCCCCATTCCCCAGTTTGGGCCTCTGGGGACATGGCAATCCTACTTGAATGACTCACCCAGGGCCTGCTGCTTGCTACTGTTCAGCATGCAACCCAAAAATGGCTGTTCCTGCAACAATACCGGTTGGAAAGAAGAAGGGAAAATTCCCTGCAGGAAGCAACGACACTCAATGTGCAAAATCTCTCTTATAATAATAAATATTTGATTTACAAAGTGCACGTGCCTCTTACTTCTTCAAACAGTGTTTCAAATCCATTCATACCTACAATTCCTAAACATACAATAATCCAAAGACGGCGCAGTATACAAATGGACTTAGGTTTGGTAGAAACTCAGTCCAGCTCCAGTCCTTCAAATACTTCCTTTAGTTAGTTTGTTCATTCTTCTCATGTTGTTATTTCAATCCCAGGTTCTTCCAGGTAGGTGATACCGTTCTCAATGTTAAGGGGAAAGAAGGACCGCCACGCTCAATCTGGGGCCGGCTATGAACACAGATTTCGTGCCACCTTCCTCAGGAGCGTGTCACACTCCCCCTCCGAGGAACCATCACCACTTCATATCTCTCCCATCCTGGACAATGGCTAGACCTGCGCTCTCTTGCGTTGAAGAAGGTGGCACGAAATCTGTGTTCGTAGCCAGCCCCAGATTGAGCATGGCGGTCCTTCTTTCCCCTTAACATTGAGAACGGTATCACCTACCTGGAAGAACCTGGGATTGAAATAACAACATGAGAAGAATGAACAAACTAATTAAAGGAAGTATTTGAAGGACTGGAGCTGGACTGAGTTTCTACCAAACCTAAGTCCATTTGTATACTGCGCCGTCTTTGGATTATTGTATGTTTAGGAATTGTAGTTATGAATGGATTTGTAACACTGTTTGAAGAAGTAAGAGGCACGTGCACTTTGTAAATCAAATATTTATTATTATAAGAGAGATTTTGCACATTGAGTGTCGTTGCTTCCTGCAGGGAATTTTCCCTTCTTCTTTCCAACCTGCTACTGTTCAGCAGCAGCCCTCACCCCGCAAAAGCCAGTGTAGTGTAGTCGATAGAGTTTCAGAGTATGAGATCCAGGTTTGATCACCACTCTGCCATGGAAGCAAACTGGGTGACTTTGATCCAATCACATACTCTCAGCTTAACCTATCTATCAGGGTTGTTTTGAGAAGAATATGCATGGAAGGATGATGTGAGCTGCTTTGGGTTCCCCAAGGCAGTACATAAATAAAGTAAATAAATAATAACTATAGATGAAAATGGGGGGCAGATAAAAGGTAAGCAGTTTAGTGAGTTTGAAGGAGAGAAGGAAGTAGAGAAAGGTGACCCAATGGGGGCTACTAGGAGGAGAGAAAGAGGAAGGGAATAAAGAGAAAGAGAAGTACCCCCTCCCAGTCCCAGGTTCCCGAACATATAACTGGGCTTGGATCAGCTGGCACTATGCAACTGGCCATAAGGTAGAGGCTGCTGGGGGAGGGAAGGAGGAAAAACTGAAGGGGGGGCAGACAAGTGAGTGGGAAGAGAGAAGGGAGAGGCTATGGGGTGGTCATGGAAGGGAAAGAGGACATGGTAGGAAAGGAAAAATGAGATTCCCCCCACTCCCCGGCAAGTCCTTGTGGGTCCTCTACTTATATAATGTAACAACAACATATTATTTCATTCTTCCTTCCAACAGCTATATGGAGTCGGGTAGACTGAGAGATTATGGAAATGTCCATTCACTTGCCATTATTAAAATCGTGGTTTTTAGCATGTTTAGTGCTATGGGCCACAGATTAGAAAGTCATGTCCACGTGGCAATTTCCAGCAACATGACAGAAAGTAACTCAGCATTAAAGCGGAAAGCTAGAGCTTCTATTTTGTAGGGCAGTGCTTCTCAACCAATAGTACAACATACCTCTAGTGGGACGCAGAAATATTCTAGGTACAATGCAGAGTTTCCATAACAATTAGTAAGCACTCTACCGCAATCCCTGTGTCTACTTGCAAATGTGACATACTATCTCCTGCAAATCCTACCCCCCACAGATTATTCATGTGTGACTTTCTGGCATGCTAGAAGCAACCTTGGACACTTGGAGTTTTATTCCCTCTGCTCACCGTAAAGTGTCTTTGATGTGCTGCTTCCCGGCAGGGATTATCCATTCTGCTTCTGTAATTTTTTAATGTCTTTGACAGTTAACTATAAATTATTTTAAAAGTGGGCTTTTTGTTTCTGTCATGATGGGACCCTCATTCTTTGATAGAGTGATTGGGACCTAAGATATGAAAAGTTGTGAAGCACTGTTGTAGGGTATACTGTTTCTGTGTATGTATGTATGTATGTATGTATGTATGTATGGTTATTACAATATTTATATCCTGACTTTCCTTTTGGCTCTTGTTACATTTAGGACAAAGGAGTGCAAAGGAGATAAATGTAAACTTTAAGCCACCCATAAAACTTTCCCAATGATACTCAAAAACCTTCACGTGACCAATGGAAGAAAATGTTGTAAGCATACATGAGATGTTTATACATTTAATATGCAAGTAACAAATATTACACCTTGCAAAATAAGTCCTCATTGTAGAGATAATTAATTGAGGAGCTCATAATTGTAAAAGACTACTGTTCTAATTAGGATTGCTTCTGCCAAGTGACATTTTCCTTTTCTGCTTTGTTTGCTGTTGTGAATGCAATAGTGTTTCTATAGGGAGATTTTCTCCTGGCTTTCGCCTCCTAGCCACCATCCCCCTCCTCGGAAGGAGTTATACCAGTTCTTTTATTAACAGTAGTTGGATATCACTAGTGTCTATCAGTTTAAAAAATGGACAAAGCCCACTGGTGATGGATGGAAGGCGAACTTATGCCAGATATGACACTGGATATAAGCACGGAGGTACAGAAACCCACACTTTCCTTTTCATACTTTCCCAAACCCACTTTGGGTAGGATCTGATCATATTCCTCGCCTATATCCAGTGCCACATCTGGCATAAGTTCCCCTCCCACCCATCAGTGATGGGATTTTTACAATCTTCCAAGAAAGATCATACTTAACAAGTTTGGGAAAAATCACAGCAGAGCCATGGAAAACCCAGAAAGTTGACATAATTTTGTCATGCTGAAATCAGAATTAAATTCACTGCAAGGGCGGGGGGGGGGGCAGAGCAAGAGCTCCATGTGGAAGCAGCCTAGGGGCCAAGCTACAAGTGACGAATGAAACTTGAAGGGCAAGTGAACAGACTCACGTGTATTCCTCCCTGTTCACTTGCACTCCACTTGCACTCCACTCGATCACACTCCACTTGCACTCCACTCGATCACATAGTGATCAAGTGGAGCACAAGTGAACAGGGAGGAATACACGTGAGTCTGTTCACTTGCCCTTCAAGTGTCATTTGTCTCTTGTAGCTTGGCTCTAAGTCTTCATTGGCATAAGGAGAGAGCATTCCCCTCCAGGCAGAGCTGTAGGTGGAGTAGTGTTGATGATAGCATGCAAAAAACAGCCATTAACGTGTCTTTTCACTAAGTTAATAGCATTCCTCAAATCAGTTTAAATGCTACAAAGCTTGGGTGGAAATGTCAGATTCAGCTAATCCACATTGCATCAGTTCTTCCCTTATTGGAAGCAAGAATAATTTTGCCTAAGGAGCCAGCTGCATTGGCTTTAGTTATCCAGTGATTACTGCCCCCAGATAATATAGGGTTATTGTGTGTGTGGGGGGGGGGTTGTTCCTCAAGTGACAATATAAATGTTCCTAACCTTCTTTCGAAGGAATGCCTAGTCTTTCCCTTTTAGAATTGCCACATTCCGTGCTGGGCAGGCCTCCAGTGCCTCTTGTAGACAGAAAAGAGAATTTCAGCAAGCCAGGCTTTCCCTATCGTAGAGAGATATCTTGTTCGTTCCTTCTACACAACAATTAAAAGCTTAGGAAACCTGACCTACAGTTAGTTTGCCAACTCTGTCTGGGGAGGCCGAGCCTTCAGTCCCTCCCCAGTGCTTCTAGAGATGCATCATGCGTGGATTGTGCTGGTGTTGTGCTGAATGATTTATTACTATTTGTATGGCAGTACTATCGAGATACGTGGGCTTTCAGGCTTTTGTCCCCTTCCATTGCCAGCCCCAGAGATAAAAGCAGCAAATTGGATGATTGCAGGGCCTCCAGACTGAGCCTGGAGTTCTCCTGGAATTGCAACTAATCTCCAGGCTATAGGAATCAGTTCCCCTGGAGGAAAGGGCACTTCACAAAGTATATTGTTTGGCACAATCTGGAAGTGACAAAGGGTATCTCTAGGACTTGCTGGAAACTCTATGGTAAAATGGCAATGTTAGGGATGTCACGCTCATACCCCTTTGTCCCCATCCCAGCTCTCCCACCAGTTGCCTGGCAATCCTATGTATTAGCCTCACTTCCTTGTCAAAGTAGTCCTCCAGCAAAGTAAGTTGTTGAACATGGCTGTCTATTTTTTGCACACAGGTTCTGTGCTTTCCACATTGCTCTCTTGGTTTCTTAGAAATCCCTGATAGAAAGCATTCATAATTACTCTATTAAAAAACAACCACTGATGATTGTGTATTACTGGAAAATGCAATAGATATTGCAACCTACATTTTCTAAGCATGCTCAGATCATCCATGCATGCTTAGTAGAAACTATTGAAGTTGCTTCCTTAATTGTGCAAGCAATCTAATAAGGGCCTAATTACACGTTATATTTTATTCACATCCTCCCTGGGTCCTGTCAATCAAATATATACTACAAGTTCAATGCTTGTAACTCAATTCCTAGGAATGTAGGGGCCAATTTGGATCAAATCCACAGTGTGCGGAGGAAAAGGGCTAAGGTCTTCTTCCTGATCTGCTTTGAGCAGCTGTTCCCTACCCCATTGGGAAAACAGCATGTACCAATGGGCTGTATGTGTTCTAGGGTTGCCAGCTCTGGAATGGGAAATTCCTGGTGATTTTGAAGGTTCAGACTGAGGAGGGCGGAGTTTGAGGAGACAAGGGACCTCAGTGGGGTATGATGGCAGAGTCCATCCTCCAAAACGGCCATTTTTTCCTAGGGGATTTGATCTCTATTACCTGGAGATCAATTGTAATTCTGGTGAGGCCCACCACCTGAAAGTATGCAACCCTAATGTGTACTGCAGAGAAATTTTCAGGGTTGCTTGAGCTTGGGGAAACAGTGAGGAGATGGGGGAGGGCTTAAGCTCCCTGTCCCCACATACCATGATCCCAGTGCAAACCAGACCCTTGCATACCTGGGAACTGAGCTCCAAACATCGATTTCCCAAACCTCACCACTCAACTGGACCCAGAAATGAACACAAGAAAAGTGCATCAGTCTCTTCACACATTATGAAATAGAGGGGCTAGGTCTGGGTCTCTACCCTGTGTCAAATGGGTCACACATGGGTTCTTCTCAATTCTTGCATGTGTAGTGCCTGTTCAGGAGTCAGTATTGCATATGGAGAAGGGGCTCAGTCTTTCCCCTTGCACCATTTTCCCAGCCTGGGAGATGCTATTGGGCCTACTGGGAAAACTCATGTATATTCCAGAGAACCCAAGATGAGGATTAGCATTGTCCAGCTGACCCTGGCAACCAGCAGGAGGATGGGGAGGGGGCAGCAGGAGAAAAATAAATAACAAAAAGGCTCCAGCCTAGCTGCTGGGATGTGACAGTGGAAGTGACAGTGGGCTTTACCATACATTATCGGATGATTCCTAGAGCTACCCATTGTAATGTCTGGGTTATACCTGGAAGTGAAGTGCTGGTGACTAGGCTGGAGCATTATTTTTATTTATTTTTCTCCCACCACCGCTCTGAGTAGCAGCAGCCAACAGAGCAAATGACCTGGATATTGCCCGCCATAAAAGGGCAAATGGTAAGCAGGGCTGGATCTAGGCTTGCCCACGTCTGGGTCAACCCAAGCCCCGTGGTCCCCCGCAGGCGCACTCCCAGCACTGCATGATGATGTCACTTTCATGATGTCATTCCATGGGCCCCCCAGGAAAAGCATGCCGCCCCGCTGCCGCTGGAGGGAAGGGAGTGCGTGGTAAGCCAGCCACCCTGGAACACGGCGTACCATGGAGCTGGTGGTGGCCACGCAGGCGGCTGAGTGGAGGGCTGGAAGGCTGCCCGCGCCGTTCCCCTTCCCCAGTGACAGGCCGGCCAGCTTGCTGCATGCTCCCTTCCCTCCAGCGGTAGGTAGCATGGGGGTCACACTTCCAGGGGGCACCCTGTGCTGCTGCCAGCTGCCTGGTCAGTGGGGTAGGTGAATGGCATGGCGGCCTTCTAGCCCTCCATTCAGCCACCAGTGCAGCCGCCACCAGCTCCACAGCACATTGTGTTCCAGGGTGGCCAGCTTGCCACCCCCTCTTTGGTGGCGCTGGGAGCAGGGTAACCTCCCTGCCCCCTCTCAATCCAGCCCTGATGGTAAGCCTAGTGAGGGCTCAGACTCATCCTGCAAATACCCATTGGAGGGCCTATGTTTTTGGAGGTACTAATAAATGATAAGAGTTCTCAACAATTCCCAAGTGAATGCCAGGAGATGGGGGAAAGAGAGGAGTTTGGGGAGAATGTGATGTCACTGCAGGGTAACATACTAGGAATCTCCCCTGATTTCTCTGGTAAAGACCAGAGAGACTGGGGAAATTCCTAGAGAGTCATTATGGAGCCCATTTTTCTCCTGATCCTCAGTTTCTCAGGGATGGGCGATTGGGTCTCGGTGGGCAAAGAATTCCCTGCTGAGCCTGGCCAATCGGGAAGCTAGGTAAAGCAGCATGACAAATGTAATCCAGAATCCCTTGCAATGTCAGAGACAATATGAGGGCATGACTTTTATGTCACACATTGGCATTCAGAATCCTTTGTGCCACTGCAGTATATCTGAGGGCACATGTCTTAGATATAGCAGCTGCTTGAAAGGGCAGAATATATTGGCCTAGCCTGAGTATTTCTTTTCCTAAAATAATTGAACCTTTCATAATTAGCCCCAAATGACATTTTGTTGCATTGAATGGAACCTCATGTGCCGTGTCAACACATTTTCCTTTATACTTTACAGGATAATTAACCGTGGTCTAGGCTCTCTACAGCTGAGGAACTTGTCTGTATGAGCAGAAAACACAAGTGTAGCTGTTTAAAAGACTGAGGAGAAGGTCTGCAAAAGTTCTGTTTCCAACAAATAAGCTCCTCTTCTGTTTCTGTCACTGACAGCCTGGTTTGCCTGCCCTGCGCAAGCAAACGCTGTGAGATTTTGAGGGCGGTGTCTGGGATGGGTTGAATTTTGGGGAAGTTGTGATGTCACTTCTCAGTGATGCTTTAGGAATTCCCCCAGTCTCTATGTTCCTTACCATAGAGATTGGAGAAATTCCTAGAGCAGCATGGAGAGTATGGCATAACTTCCAGGTGGAGAGTTGCTGGAAGCAACATCATTGCTGGGTGACGCTGTTGGAATCCCCCAACATCTCTATGGTCTCTATCATAGAGACTGAGGAAATCCCTAAAATGTCTCCATTGATGCTACCTCTCCTTTTTCTCCTACTCCTCACATTTTGAGGGTGGGGGACTGAGAGCAGGGGCAGAAGTTTGCCTATTACCATGAGGCAAATGGTAGGCATTCAGACAGCTGAGAAGGGCAGGAGAAAGGAGGAGGAGGATAATAAATAACAACAACAACAACACTTCATTGGTTGGCTGAACCTTATCCTGCATTGAGCAACAAATTGCTCAGATTGAGGCACCAAGCCAGAGACTGCAGTTATATATAAGGCCAGATTGGCCTTTGTGAGTTGATTCAACAACACTGGGTTGCGCAGTGTTGGTGCTGTAGAGCATAAGAGATGAGGTCAGCTATCCTAGTGGTGCAGGGCCTAAGAGTCTAGTGCCAGAGTCCCAGGTTTGAGACCCCATTGCCTCACGCACCTAAACACTCCATGCCTTAGGTCCCCTCTGTTCAAAGAGGATAATAAACCTCTTCTTTTAAAGAAGGTGTGATGCTAAAAGTTGACTTAAATATAGACCGGGGCTGAATTAAATATTATGCTAAGTAACCTACAGGGAAAGGAACCGGCTTTAATTGCACCTCTTGACACGGCCACAGAGTACCTCAATGTGGGAGGGAAAGAAGTCTAGAGAGGGCATCTCCCCTACCCTAAACTATACAAAAACGTTGGCCCAAACTAAGATTATCCATATCTCCTCCTGCCTTGATTGGAACTCTTCCCCCCAAAAGAGGAGCTTGCATTTTGAAAAAGAATTCCCTGTTGGAAGACCCAGTGGTTGGACAGCTTGGATACTGGACATTTCACCTTCTCTCTCCTGCCCTGTGATATGATATGTATGTGGGTGAAGAGTTAATTTGTCCCCAAATTTACCTTCTGCATTACTCCCTTTGAACAATGCCTCTTTTTCTTTGGCATGAGCATCTGCATCGGTCCCACATACCATATTCGATACTCCTGGGATGGCAGCTGGCCATGGTAGCTCGACTAATTTCAGTCCCTGCCCAGCCCATGAAACTCACCTCTCCCAAAACTTGTTTAAACTTCTCCAGCTGTACTTGGCATGTGATGAGATTTCATAAAGTTGATGCCATCAACTCCCACACATGGAACAAGAGGAAGACAGAGCAAGAAAACACATTCAGGCTGGGACCGAGGGGTGCCAAGAAGGGACTTTTTAGTTTGTGCTGAAAAGAACAACCATATGACTTTCCCCCCTCCTAACAGCTGGTCATTGCTAGAGCTGAAGAAATGCTACAGCCAACCAGTCTCTCCTGAATGGAATAGTTCAAAGGCAATGTCATAGTCTGATACTTCGGAGCAGGGCTTTTTTTCAGCTGGAACCCGGTGGAACGGAGTTCCGGCACCTCTTGAAAATGGTCACATGGCCGGTGGCCACGCCTCCTGATCTCCAGACAGAAGGGAGATTGCCCTCCACGCCGCTGGATCTTGTGCTTTGAAGTGAGGGCGTATTTTCTGTGCCTTGGGATGGGGGAGAGGTATTGTCTTGAGGCGGCAACTGCTGAAATCATGATGACATTTCCCATTAAAACAAGTCTAAGCTTCCTTTCCTTGAGAGACTGAAGCACAGAAGCCACATTTTCTTCAAAATTTTCCAAAATCAAATGGCAAGTAGAAAGAGTCCAGGTCATTTGTTGCTTTAAATATATCCTGGGATTTTTTTAAAGGCTCAGTTTTCAACACATTGACTCAAGGCAAGTTCCTGGAGGGTTATCATCACCACGGCTGAGGGGAAGCATATCTGTACTAAAGATCTGACTTGTTTTCTGTGAGACCCAGGTTGAAATCTGTACTCTGCCACGAAAGATTGTTGGCTTCTTTTGGCCTAGTCACTCACTCTCAGCCCAATCTATTTCCTAGACTTGTGAGGGTAAATGAAGGTGGGGAAAAAGAAGTCATAAGCCACTTTAGGTCCCCATTGAGGAGAAATATTGGGTATAAATATCTAAATAAATAAATACAGCTGTATGCGCCTGGAGAAACCATTGGTGAGTTTTGGTGCCTGTTCTGACATCTGGTTTTTGAGGTTGTGGAAGGAATGCTGGCATCAGCCATCACCTCAGCTGCAGAGGAAGAGGAGACACAGGTTGGACCAGAGGTGTAGCAGGCCCTGGATAGGTAAGGCAAGGAAGAAAGCCACTTATTTTGTGATGACTCTCTCCCCTTCTCCTCTCCATCCCTACGTGGGTGGATAGGATGGAGCAAACTCCAAGTTGGCTAGTCCAGCTCTGCAATAGCTGCCCCATGTATGTATGTGTGAAAAAAGTAACCCAGAAATTCTGGAGTTGGCCATGCGCGCAGATAAAATGCCACAGCCACGGCCTCCATGTAATCTGACTTCACTGCACTTTCCAGTGGAGGCAGCTCATCTTTTCTTACGGTTGCCAACTCTTCACCCAGAAACACATCTTTAAGTGGCACCATTTCTTGGCCAGTCTCCTTGTCTAGTCTTGCTTTCCCTGTGCAATGAAGCCAAAGAATAGAGTTCTACCAGCCCCAGCAGGTTGGGAGAATGAATGAAGAAAACAGGTTGGAAGCCAGGCAGCCTTGATGCTTCAAATAATTTAAAGGTATAGGCATAATTTCTAGGTGAGTTCCGGGCTACATTATGTGTTTAACTGTGTTTTCAAGTGATATACATGCACATGTAAATCATTCCTAAAAATTAAGCATGTGAATAATATCCCCTGGAAAACACTGAACGTGAACTGATGTGGGATGATGGACAAGCTAGATCTATGATGGTGTGGGAAATCTCCTCTTCGATGTTGCCATCATCAGACAATGAGCATATATGAATTGCAAGTCACGTTCAGTGATAACACATCAAGAATACTGCAGAATCGAGTGATTTTTTTCAGACATGGTGGCTCCGTTTTCCCTCTGGATGCATTCAACCGGCTTTAGTTTTGAGGATCAAATGTACTGTTTCAGTGCACAAATGCCTGAGAAAGATGCTTCATCACATGATGCTGGTCCTTTCAGATAGCAGGTGTCAGGACAGATTGCAATGATGTTATCTATAAAAGGTGGCAACATCCATTTTGCACCCACTGATCTCTCTTTACATCAGAAACTAGCAGATATCCAGCAGTGAATCACTTTGTGTCCTGGGAGATAAGATCCTTGTTCTTTCTTGAAATTCTTTTTCCACTTCTGCCGGGGCATTACATAAATGGGTGTTTTCAGTGTGCAATTTGATGCATGGTCAGGAGGAGCACCGTGTGTGTGTGAGTTAATGTGCTTTCAGGTCTCTTCCAACTTATGGTGACCCTATGAATTAACAGCCTCACAACATCCTATCATTAACACCCATGCTCAGATCTTGCAAACAGAAGACTGTGGCTTCCGGGGGGGGGGGGGGGACATGTGACCTTTAGTCGTGGTAACAGCACAACTGAAGCCATCGTTATTAAAGAAGCACCATTCTCCTTCATCTTCACCAGAATCTGCAGCTCCCAATAAAATCTAAGCTTTGCTTTCTTCCCCCCATGTTTGACCGACCTCCATCCCCTTTCCTTAACAGATAGAAGAACAATTTCTTTTAGAGCACATTTGAGGCTTAAGGGCAGGGAGCTGGATTCTGCAGGGCCAACATGTTAGTTTGTGTGTAAATAAACACTTCCAAGGACAGAGGGATATGGGAGCATGAAATGATGTCTCAGAGGAAACTTTTATGTACCCCTGTGACATGCACATTTGTGATTTAAAGAGATCCTCTGTACTGCACCTTTCTTAAGACATTTTGACCACAGCGAGACATGCAGTAGGAAAATATTTGAACAACTGCAGATTGCTACACATTCCCATCTTCTTCGTCCCCCTTCTGTTTCTGGTTATCTGTTCTAATGCTCTGCTCTTTCAAAGGCAGATATCAGTTTTCTGGGTTCCCTTTAATGCTCATCACACATGAAGTACTACATGCCAATGCACAACACAAGGTAACAAGCGCGGGATTAACTGTATAGCCATAAAAATACTGCCCTTGTCACCACGGAGTGGAGATCCCACCCACACCCATTTCTTTGTGCATTCTTCACAATACTCAAAAGGAAAATCATGTGCTGAGCCCCTAAGTGACAAGGGAATGGTCAGGAAGTGCACAATGGACAATCCATGTTGCTTGTTTGGTGAGAGAAGAGGTCAGACAGCCCTGCCACCAGAGATCCTTGCTGGATTTTATTCTCTGCTGAAGGATAAGGCTTCAGGAGACAGCCTATGTTGCTCCAGACTCGCCCTAAATTGTGAAACAGGTTCAGTCTCTGTGTGTGGCCAATAAGTCCTTTCATTACATGCAAGAATTGGCCACTCGCCAAATAAAGGGAATGACTATCACCAGCAAGTGAAGAATCACAAGTAGGAGAGCTGTTTGAACTGTTCATAAAATGATAACGCTAGAAGGGCCTGGTGCATGGAGAAAGTGGTAATGAACAGTCATTGGTCCAAATGACCTCAGGAATGGAGGGTCCTAATCCTAAACACATCACACAGACTTTGTTTGATAGCTCACAAGGTTCAGGTGGCTTCACTAAGAGCCAAACTATACGAGACACCCGACACATGTTCTTCACGTGTTCTGCAAGGTTCCCTACGTAGTATAATCTTAACACCCACTCGATGCGATTGTCTGCTGAGGAGAAGAGCAATGGGGGGATTCTCTCTCCCTCTCTCTGTGGCAAAAAGCTGCCCTGGATTTCCTGCCTCCTGTTATGTTCACACACACATACCCCGCCCCCAAGCTCCCAGATGAAAACCTGAGTCGAGGCTTTTTGCAAGAGACAGAGAGAGAATCTCTCCCATTGCTCTTCCCCCAGTGGAGAATCACATCAAGCAGCTGTTCTTTGTAAGACTACACTACCCAGGAAACCTTGCAGGGTCCAACACACGCCCAGGCATCTCATGTAGTTTCCCTCTGAGACATGAATTTTCGGTGGGTTCGTTTTACATTTACTAATGCAAAGCAAAGCCCTCCTCCCACATACACCTTACATAGGCCTGGTAAATAACCCAGTTAAAATTAGTGGCGCAGCCAACGTTCAGAAATTTGAAGGGCACATTTCCCCTTTTGGAATGTCTGAGTTAGTAAGTGGAGCCCAAACTTCTCTAAAGTTCTGATTCAACTTAGAATGAGTTTAGTACTGACAGCAGCAGCAGCTTTTACTGCTACAGGTTCCCCACTCTTCTCTTGCTGAAATATACCTGCATCTGGCAGTGGCAATGGGGACAGCTGCTTTTGTAGCCATCACAACAGCAGAACAGGCAGCCCCAATCTGAGTAGTGGAGTTTCCCAAGGCTTTGGGGCTCCAGGTCTTGTCATGTTTCCAATGACTTCACCAGAAGTGCAATGAGACATGAAATTTGGAATGGGTCCGAACTTAAAAATGAGCTAATTCAGGCCCTAGACTGATCATCACCAAATTAGGTAGTTTTCGGCAAGCCCATTCCAAAGCAACCCCAAGGAAGCTCACGTAGCTCTAGTGAAAATGCAGGGCATGGGTTGAAGTTAATCCTATTATGAATAAGATGGCCTGTGATAAGGATTTCAGAACAGATCCCTGCCTTGGAATGATTCTTTGATGCCACCACTATGCCCATGGGAACATTCCCCTACCAAAAGCAGATGGGTGGGAACTGGGGTGAAATGAGGTCGGATCTACTTCATCACAAAGAAAACATGGCTACCCAGTGAAGGCCCTTGAAGCACTTTGTGTGTGCTGTGGGTGGAGGAGAAGTTGGGAGAGACACCTAACAGCAGTGCACCCCCTCCCTGCAAATCTTCCGTAACATTCAGGCTGCTTCCACAACAGGCCTTCCCTTCATGGGGAGTGGGAAGTCCCCAGACTACTGGGGAGCTTCTAGACAATGTCATGCTCAATCTGGGCACAACTCATCTGGCTGCCTTGTTTTCCCCCTTTGATCCAGATCAAAAAGAAACCTCCTTTGATCTAGCTCAAAGGGGAAACTGCAGGGTGGATGCTCTACCTGCAAACACTATGGGGAGGGTGCAGAACTAAGCCCCACTTTCAAAAAAGCAGGGCTAAGATGTGCGTTTCCTGGCAAATAAGAGATTGCGGGGGGGGGTGGCTGGTAAGGATGGAGTTTCAGGGGATGTGATGTCACATCCTCTGTGATATTCTAAGAATTTCCTCAATCTCTATGGTAGAAACTGGGCAAATTCTCAGAGTGTCATGGAGGATGTGACATCACTTCCAGGAGGAGGATCAGAGAACGTGATATCATTTCTGGGTGATACTCTAGGAATCCCTACAATCTCTATGGTCCTTCTGATAAAGACTAGGGAAATTCCTAGAGTGGCATCAGCAACACTATTCCCCTGCCCCCCCCCACAACAGACATTTTTTCCCTCCCATTCCTCAAATCATCAAGGTTGAGTGATTGGGGGCCAAGCATGAGGGTTTGTCCACTACGGAGGGGCCCAGGGCAAACCTAGTACAGATGGCCATTCCTGCTCATCCCCAGTACTTCTTCCTATGCTTGCTGCTACTTCTGTGATGGGGGCACATTTTTGCACTCCTTGTTTAACTAAGCAGACTTAATTAAACAATCTGCAAGAGGTGATATTATTGCACTCACAGCAATCAGCTAAGTGGTGGTGGGGAGGATGCCACAAGATGAGTCTTCTTTACATAAATATTACTGTGGGGAGCAGACATGGCTGGTGGCAGCCAGGTGTTCCTTGCAGAGTGCGGTTTGGGCCTGTTGGACAGAAAAAACATTCTCTCCTCTATAACTTTATCACTACATCTGAGTATACAACTGAGATGCTGATTGGTACCTGAATGGGTAGCAAAAAAACCACCTGTCAGTGCAGTCAATGTTCACACACACCCCAAACATTTGCCTGCAAATGAACAGAGATTCACCTTTTCCTGGATTCAGCAAATAGAAAGGCATTAAATAGACTTTCCGAGTTTCACTCTTTTAACATGACAAAATAAAAAGAAGACTCTTCGCAGGTGGCATGTTTATTACTTGCATTTCAAACGGTTAACATTAGCATTTATTAATTTTGCAGCAGGACTGGAATTACCGGTTGCTCAAGAGGTCGTTAAGCCCTTTAACACAGATTTCACTGAGAGCAAGCAGAGAAATCAGGGTAAAGACTCATGCCAAGCATCTTGCGAATCATAACAAACGCTCTGTTGTATCCGCATGAATTCCACATTTCCTGATATTTTGAGACCAAGATTTTTGAGAGGGAATGAGGGGGAGTCGTCCTTCTTGTCACAGATTAAAATAATAGACAAAGGCATAGATGGATGAACAGGACAGGAGGTGTGGCTACATCATCTACAGTTTTCTCAGTACACACAGGCATACATGTTGTAAGCAAACCAGCCAATTTCTGTAGCCCACTTGGCTGAGTGCAGCACCCAGCTGTTGCAACTTCTCATATTTTGCATTCACAAGAAAGTAGGAAGAGCAGGTGGTGAATCAAGCCCCTGCTGAACCGCTAGGCATGTCTGGAGGGACATAGCCCATCAGAGGCTGGAGGGACATCCTGCATATGTTGCTTTCTGAGATTGCAAACACAGGTTGTCAATCATGCAAGCTTCATGGGGGTGGGGGGCAAGATGCTCTTGATGGGTACCGTTCACATGAAGCTGCTTTATGTTGAGTCAGGCCAGTGTCCTAACAAGTTCTCCAGGGTCTCAGACAGACGTCCATCACATCACCTCCTACCTGATGGAGATATTGGGGAATAAACAGAAAACTTCTGCATGGAAAGCAGATGCTCTGCTACTAAGCCAGAGCCATTCCCCCACCCTTGTCTGGCTGCTGCCCTGTTTTGTTCTCTCTCCTTAGGCCCAATTGCACTGTCAACGATGAGGTGAGGTCACTACTCTGTCTCCTTGTGCATCTTGCTGCTCACTTACTCCAGGAGGTCAGACAAGCAGGCAGTGACGGCACAGGGAGAGAGTACAAGGCCAGGGATGCTGGGTGGTTGGCAGTGGGCCCACAACTGCAGTGCCAAGTCCTAAAATCCACTCTGGCTGTCAAGCACTCAGCAGGTCACCATGCATGGCTACAGGCATTCAGCTTGGTGCAGAGCTCTCTCAGTGCCATGTAGGGTTGCCATGTAGGGTTGCCAGGTCCCTTGAGTCCCCCAGCGGGGGACTGTGAACCTGGTACTCACTCTCCACTCTCTCCAGTGTCCCTTCTTGTACGTGCACTCCCAGCATGTGTGATGACATCACTTCCAGGAAGTGACATCATCACATGGGTCAAAGGGCGGCCCGGTGTGTGCTCCCGCACTTGCCAAAGGGCTGACCCCCCCTCCACGGGCCCAATTCAGCCCGAAATGGGCCCACTGCGGGCACAGGAGCATGCTGTGGAAGGGTATGGGGGGCGCCCCACTACCCTGAGGCACATCTCAGGAGGTGCACCCCCCCCTGCCGCTGGCCAGGTAAGTGGGGTAGAGGGGAGGAGGTGGGAGGAGGCCATGCAAACTCAAAGAATGCTACAGTAGATCACAGGGCAAAAGTTCTTCCAGCAGGCCTCATTATGATCATTCAATAACAACTAAAAGGGAGACAGATAGCCAGATATCCTGGTTTCTCCTACGCTTCCACACAGCACTGTTGGCCAATCATTGCTCTGTGGCACTTTAAGTTTTCAGTATTTTTTTTCTCTTCTAGACACTATAAAGCAGTTTCAGGTGTTCACTCGTTTATTCCTCCTGGCCAATAGTTTTTAAAAAGCCTTCATCCCCCCACTCTTTTCTAAATAAGGGTCAGGGCAGAACTAAGAGGGAATCTACTGGGCTACTGGACTGCAGCACTTTATGTATAGGATCTGGTAAGGCCAAGCAGAACTTGGACAGTGCTGTCTGGACAAAACACGGTTTTAATGCTGAACCAGCAAAATCCTGTATTCCAAGTGCCCCAATTTTCCAGGTACTCTTCTTGTACTCTAATCCCTGCCACTGGTAAATCGCCTTTCCACTTCTGCTCCTATTTTTGGCAACTGGGAACATCTTGGAGATATGATTAGTGCTGAGAGTTCTCATTCTTTAATAATCTGCTCCCTCTCCAGGATTCCAAGAAGTTAAACCCTGGTATGGGGAATAGATTATCATCTCCAGGGCTTTTTTTCAGGGGGAACGCGGGGGAATGGAGTTCCAGAACCTCTTGAAAATGGTCACATGGCTGGTGGCCCCGCCCCCTGATCTCCAGACAGAGGGGAGTTTAGATTGCCCGAGGGCAATCTAAACTCCCCTCTGCCCGGAGATCAGGGGGCGGGGCCACCAGCCATGTGACCATTTTCTCTGAGGGCAACCCACTGAGTTCCACCACCTCTTTTCCCAGAAAAAAAGCCCTGATCATCTCTTTGTGATGTCAAAGCAAGCACATGAAAGCAAAGGTAGCATGCAATGTGGTTTGGGATGGTTACTTTTAATCCCACATTGCACATCTAGGACTATCCCCCCTCCCCCTCCAGTACATTTTTAACCCAAAGAACAAACACCTTCCTAGCTTCCAAATCTGGATGCTTGAGATCGTGGGGTAAATTAATACAGCATCAATCAGCAACGTGTATCAGGATGGGGTGGATCTTGGGCAATGATTGTCAGTATGAGAATTAGGATGTTACAATCATGACTCTATTTTTGTCTGTGAAATCCTGACCGATTGATATGACTAACACAAACACCAGGATAATTCCAGAAAGGTAGCCATTTATTCTGTTGCAGCAGAATAGATCAAGTGTCCACTGGCACTTTAAAGACTAACATTTATTCCAGCATAAGCGTTCATAAATCAGAGCTCACTTCATCAGGTACACAAGAGTGAAAATCCATCTGGCTGGTTTATATACACAACAGATTGGTGTGTGGGCTGGATGTTACAAAGGAGGCTGGTCCAAACAAGAGCCAATCATGTAGAATGGGTGTGAGACACTCCCAGCAGTTGTTAGATCAGAAAAAGTAAGACCCAGTACAGGACGAACTGAGCTAAGCAGCTATACTAAAGTTACAGAAGTATAGCTGAAGTAATTAACATCTGTAAGAGGCAAGATGTGAAATATATTATTATGTATAGTGAGTTAAGAATTCCAGGTCCTTATTAAGCCCTGAAAGGTTAATCAGAGACACTTTGAAGGAAGTTTCAGGCAGGTTGTCTTGTTGGTCTGCATTAGAAGACTAAGATTCGAGTCCAGAAGTACCTTAAAGATCAACGAGATTTTCAAGGAATACGCTTTCAACAGTCAAAGCAGCCTGATGAAGGGAGCTTTGACTTAAAAAGCTTATAACTTGGAAATCTCATTAGTATTTAAGGTGCTACAGGGCTTGAATCTTGTTTTTAGTGAAGATTTGACACCTACCTCCAAAGGGGGCCTACATCGTGCTTTTAAGAATGGCTGGAAGTGTCCCACCATACTGTTTCCCCGAACTCTGTAGATCTGAAGCCCAGTTATGGTGCCTCCATATTGCGCAATAAGAATCCAGCACCACCACACATGAGTTTTGCAATCATGGCCCCTGTGCAGCTTCTGTGGAGTTTTCTAACCATCCCATATCAGCAAAACCGCAACATTACTTGAAAGCTTTCCTCCGCCCACACCCCCTGCATTGTTGTGAAAGAGGAAGGTCTGCTTAGACCTTAAAGCAAGGAACCCCGCCCAAACTTTGTGGGTTGTTGTAGCCCTAGCTCTGCCACTGCCTTAGTGGGTGATCCAAGCTCTTAAGGCCATATATTGTTTGCAACTTATTTTGGACCCATAAAGCTGAAGATAAAACTTCTTCTTTTTTTAACAGAATGGAAAGTATTAGAATAGTGAAATTGTTTCCCACAGTGCACTACTTTGTTTCTTTTATTTCCCTGTGATTTCAGGTCAAACAGGTTTTGCAGGATTTTATTCTGCTTCAAAAACCTGTCTGATCACAGATGTTATGGGCACAGAACAAACAAGTAGATTGCTCCCCAATAACAATAACTGTATAGCAGTCTGAATGTCCAAACTAGCATGAGCTTATCAAAGCCTAGAAATTAAATAGGGCAGGTTAGGATGGGAAGCAAGTCCAAGAGTTGTTATGCAGAGGAAGAGAATGGCAAACGAGCTTGCTCATCAATTGCCTCGGCTGTAACTTGATGGCACTTAATTATTATTAACAATCGCTTTATACACTCTGTCAGAGGTGATTGTGGTTGGATCTCCCTGAATATTTTTAAATATTAAAAAGCAGCTGCAAGAGGACGGGGGGGCCTAGCACAGGGGGAGGATTTTTAATCTTTCTCTCATTTCGTTTCCCAGTACAAATCACACATACACAAATTCTACTAACCATGACAGAGAAAGCAGTAAGTGTTATATAAGCTCTTTCTTTTCTTTTTTCCCTGATGAAGGGAAGATTTGTATCAGGAAAATATCCAAGACTTCTGTCTATGCCACTGCCTTGATACAAATCAGATATCCCTTAGGCCAGTAATATAAAAACAGCACTGCTAGGAACCATTTTTATACTTGTTTATATTTCTACCAGTAGCTTCAGTTTTCCACTTTTCTCTGTTGGTTTTGTAGATTCATTTGGATTGAGAACTCACATCATGTTTGTTTTATATGCAACTTTTAAAGTAGTGATATGTTCAAAGTATGCCATTTATATGCTAATTTATTGAACCACAAATAATGCTAAGATTTTAAAGGAGAATTTTGATGCAAGAATTTCAAAATTGCACAAAAATAAAGAACTATGGGTTCTTTTCATGCAAGGGAGAAGTGAAATTCAAAAAGGTATTTTCAGATCAAAACAGTACAGATGCGAAATTTGAAATAATTCCCTGCTTTCTGGCTGCATGTATCTGACAGCATTTGATAGATAACATGCATTTGGTCACTGACAGCTGATGAAATTTCATATTGAAAGCCTGCCAAACGTTCATAAGATGCCAAACTGGAGAGGGGAGATAGGCGGTCCAGAAATGTTTTAATGTTCAGGTAAAATGGCATATTCAAAAAAGCATATTCATAATTTCTCACTCAAACTCCAGGTATTATTGAAATTAGAAATTCATTGAATTTTGAATATTTGCATATATTTATTCAAAACCAGTTGCAGAATATCTGCAATTCTTGCTGACTGCCATGTCTGTTCCGTTTGGAGGGATATTGCATCTCTGCAAAGTAATTTTCCTATTCAAAAGATTAAAACTTCCGTTTTCCCTTCAACAGGTTGGAGATCTGGAAACAACAAATCTCTTCACTCTTCTACTCACTTGGAATCATAATATCAGATTAGTAAAATGTTTCTTTACAAGCATAAGAAAGTAAAAAAACCTTTTTGACAGGCTTTCGAGAACATGGGTAAGAGTTAACTCTGCTCTTAGACAGGAATCTCACCCATTTCATGGCGTCCCTCTTCCTTGAAGGAATTCAGCGTGATGCACTTGGTTCTCTCCAGTTCCATTTTATCTTCATCAGAATCCTGTAAAGTAGGTTAGGTTGAGGGGGAGGTTAGGCTGAGAGGACTAACTGGCCCAGCTCTGGGTATTTAAACCTCAGCCACCTCCGTTTGAATCTAATATTTTAACTACTGTTCCAGGCCACCTCACTGAGAAGGGATAATCCAAATGCCTGAATGGCAGAAGTTAATTGGAGAAAAAGTATGATTACATATATACATATCAATAAAGGGCACATTAAATGCCCATTAAAAGGCAGCCAATTCACTAACATTGCTTCTTGGCGATTATCTCCAACCGTCAAGGTATTTTGTGAAATGTGTACCATATTTTGAAGAGAGTGAAACTGGCTTGGGTTTTTTCCCTCTTATTTGCAGGTCCATTTTAAGAAAACTTGAATGATGAAGCTTCAAATGTACAGCCTCACTCACACCATAGTTACCACAAGACTTAGTTCAAGGTACCCTGCCTATCTCCCCCAGCAAGGCACAATACAAATACATAGCAAAGAGTTGGCCATGTTCCCCCATTTTCTTCTAAATGCTCAGCTTCTTCTCTGTTGACAGAAGTAATTAATAATTACAGAGTAGGAATGTCTGGCCCATAGTCTTCTTAAGCCAGAAGTGTTTGGGTGTAGACCATGTTTCACATGGCCAGAGGAGCACAAAAGTTAATGTCTGAGGAAAGTGTTTTAAGTCTGGATCTACATTAGACATGGGCATGAATCAAAATATGAATCAAATTTCGTGACGAATCAGGCTGATTTGTGTTAGGCAAAACACGTTTCGTAGGGCTGCGGTTTTCACTAAATTCATGACTTTTGGGGCCAATTCATTTGATTCGTGAATGATTCATGATGCCAGACAGGCTGGCGCCGATCCATTGATTCCCTAGGCAACATAGGCCCAGAATGTCTGCAAACCTTTTGTTCCCATTGGAAACCCCAATCTTAGCCCACATAACTTTGATAGGCAACTCTCCCTGCCAACTGGAGAGCTTCCATTCTGCCATATACAGCAAGAAGCAGGGGGTTTAATCCCCTAGGCAGCTGAGGAGATGGGCCTTCTGTAACCATGGGAACACCAATCTCATCCCTCCAAACCCTGTTAGGCAGGTCTGTCTGCCAACAAGAAACTTCCTGTTCTGCTCTATGTGAGCATTTCTTATATAAAGCACAGCTCTCTGCCTTGTGCTTTTCAGTTCCAGTAGACAAAGGGAGAGGGAGGACCTGTTGCTGGGATATAGAGTGAGAGAGTGGAATTGGGAGCTTTTGGCTGGATTTGCTGCTGCTTTAAAAGAGACTGAAAAGCCTCTTTCTTATTTTCAGCTCTTGGCCTTGGTGGGAAGGTCGTTGGCCTTGCTGGGAAGGTCGTTGGGTGCCTTCTTTCCCAACCCCAGTCTCGGGGCATCGCCTGGCTCTGAAGCCTAGCTTGACTGAGGCCTACCTTTTTTTTCTTTAATTTTCTTTGCTTATATTCTTATTTAGAGCATTTGTTCTTGCTGGCTTGTCGGGTGAGGGTGAGTGGAGGAGAGCCTGCTGAAGTCTCCCTGCGAGTTTGGGATCTCTGGGTATGAAGGGGGCCATTGAAGTACCCTGGGTTCTGATGAATCACAAAACTAACAAATCGTTTCACGAAACGGGACAATTTCATGAACATTCAGGAATCATGATTCGTGGAATGCGATGAAACACAAACCACTCATTTCGTTTTTTTCCCATTTTGTCCCCATCTCTAATCTACACGGGTGTTCAAAATGGTGTTAGATTCCTGAGGTAGTAGAATGAATTGTACCCCTTCAGCGTGCATCACATTTTTAAAAAAATATACTATTATAGGGAAAGAAACCCTCTGTGCAAAGAGAAAATTAGGAAGGGCAATTTGAACTTCCACCCTGCAGTTTGAACAGGTATGAATAATTCCAGAGGAGTAGCCACCATGTTAATAAGTAGTGGCAAAAAATGAAACAGGAATCCTGTGGTGCCTTAAAGATGAACAAAACTCTCCCTACATTGTATGGGATCTTAATGTACACCTCTTCTATTCTGCGGTGAAGAAGCTGATGTTGCAACATGCCTATTGTGTTGTAATGCCCATGCAGCAATAGTCACTTAAATTTATTTAGTTTATTTTTATCCAAGGAGCTCATTTTGAGATACATGCTTCTCCCCTCCTCCCCACTTGGATCATTGGGGGGGGGGGGGACATTGCCAATGTTGCTACATCACTTCTGTGTTGTAAAAAGGGTAGAAAGGGTAGCTCTAGGAATTGCTGGAAATTCTGGAAATGCTAATTTCCAGCAAGTCCTAATGCTACCAGCAATTCCTAGTGTTACATAGAGAAGTTGGTGATATCACATGCATATCCCTTGTCCCTGCCCTCAGTCCTCTTGGTAGTTGCCAGGCTCAACTTTGCAGCCTTCCTATGTCAGGTAGGTTAGGTATAAATGTCATGATGGAGAAGGGCCTTTTTTGGGGTTGCTACTATCTAACGAAGATTGTTCAAACAGATATATTCCATGGTGCACATGCCTTACTCCTAGGGAGACAGAAACAGAAGGAGACAGGATTGAATACAGTGAACTTGGCACCTTCCACCTTCCTTCCCAAAAATGCATGAGATCGCCACTCCTCCATAAAGCATTGTTCCTCATGGAATGCACAGAAAAGATTTCTCCATGATCACACACCCTCACGGACAGGGTCACCACCAGCCCCAACGGTGGGGGCAGGGAATTCCCTGCAACCAGCCTCTATCTCCTCCCACCTCTTACCTGGCCAACCGAGAGGAGGTGTGGGAATGGGGCTGGAAACTTGAGAGCAAGCCTGGAATGCTCCTGTGTCACATCGGGAATGACATCATTCCTGGTGTGACGCAGAAACAATTGGTCACCCCAGAGACTGATTCAGTAAAAATCATCCCCAAACATTCCCAGGACAATGTGGAACATTCTGGAGTGCACATACACAAGGTTAGGCCCACCAGCATGCTCCCCCAAAGATCTCCCCATCTCCTGTTTTCAACACCGGGGGCCCGGCAGCCCTAACCATAAAGTGCCCAATGTACATGTCCGTTGAAGTGCAAGTCATAAGGAGTCACAAGAGGCCACCTTGGCTATGTGCTAAATCTTTAAGGACAGAGGGTACCCAGCTCACATTTTGACAGAGGCACAATGGAGAGTTATCTAATGTATGTAGGAAGCACCACCTACCCCCTTCGAGCTCAAATTATGGAACGTATGTCCCACATCAAAAATAAGATTCTAGAGGCGCCCCTGGTTGAACACTTTGTTAGCAGCCATGACAAGGAAGATGAGTTTAAATTTACAGTCTTGCATGTAACAGGAATTCTGCACTATGTAATAGTCACTAATGTCAACATATGAACCAGATAGAATTGCCAGGTCCCCTGGAGTCCAAACCGGGGCATGGGGGGAGAATGTGTGGAGGGAACTTACTTCAGGAACGTGTGCTCCGGAGCTCTTCCTTGTTGTACCGGGAATGATGTCATTCCTGACACAACATGGAAGGGCTCAGGAGCACAAAGGAGCATGCTCCGGAGCTCCTGGGCCCATTCCCCACTCTTTCCCCCCCCCCCAGTTGACCAGGTAAGTGGTGGCAGAGGACAGAGGCTGGGAATAGGGAATCCCTCACTCCCACCAGAACCCTAGAACCAGAGCAGGAGTTGGATGGGAGTGGGAAATGGCCATAGAAAAGGGCCCTGCCCTGGCCCACCCCCGAGAGGGAGAAAGGAGAAGGAGTCTGCATAGCCAGCTCCATGCTGCACAGCTTGGTTAGTTATCTCCTTTGTTAGGCCAGGTGAGGCTGGGTCAGGCACATCCTTCACCACATGGGCGAGACCAGGCCAGGCATGTCGTTTGCCACACAGTGCACCTATTTCATAGCATCTGGCATGATGGGAGCTGCCAGCTTGCTGCAGGAGATTTGTCATGTCTGTACCCCTACATCCATGCCATTGTTCTATGTGTTGAACCATTGCTAATGCTGTACCTTGCTTTCATTTTGTAAATGCTCTAATCATCACTTTTGTTTCTCCCTCTAGCAGCCTGGGAACGCAGCTGTCTTATCTTTTTTTTCTTTGAAGCTCATAGAAGTCACCTTGTACTGTCTGCAATGTTGTCGTTGACTCTTATGCCTCTTTGTCCTGTCTAGGTTGATGTATAAACTCCAGAAGAAATTCCCAGACCTTTTCCCATGCAAACCAGTGGTCTAAGTGGGAGGGGGGAAATGATTGAGTATTTAGAGCTGCACTTTCTTCAGGTTCCTATTCCTGTCAAGGAAACGTGTACTGCTTAGATGCTTTCTTGCCTCTGAGTAATTCTATGGCCATATATATGGAAATGATTGGATTTCTGAATAAAACCATTTAACCAAGTATATGCTAATAAAGGCTTGCTTGACTTGACCATTTAACCAAGAGCTTGGACTTTTTGTTGCAATGGTACAGGGACCTGTCTACCATATCCTGTCATCCATAGCCTGACAAGATTGCACATGCGCCACATGGAAAGGGTACCACATTTCACTTGGAGCCAGAGTGGCCCTGGCAGAGGGGCGCCTCCCTAGGTCATTGCCCTTTTCTCAGAAGTCGAGGGCCAAACCACTCCTGAATCAGAGTAGACTAGGGAGAAGGAGGGGGATAAAATAGAGATGGTGAGAGACAAAACATATATCAAGGACTTGGAAGTCAGGAGAGAGATTCTCCCATGATACGTTGATTGAGAGAGACAATATGTGACCAGATTTTCCATCCAAAACATTAGTTGCAGGTCTCTAATAATTTTTACAGGTTTCTGGAGAGGCAGTATATACATTTTCTAAGTAAATAAATCTTTAACTTGGTTACTATATGCTTCTAGTAGTGTGTGCTCACAGTGACAACCACACACACACACAGAGGGAAGAAATACAAAATGATCTACGTTATCATTAAATGTATCCTTCCAGTAACAAATCAACAAATAGTTTCTCTACAGAAGAGTATGTTCATAAGGAATAAAACTTGATAGAGAAACATATAAATAAGGAAACCTGTTTTAAGTTCTCCCCACATGCCCCCTTAACTGAACCAACCACAATTATTTTTCTGGCAAATATTGTCAAGACAAGATAGGACAAGCCGTTTCCTGTCAGGACCTAGGCTTCTTCAAAATAATTTTGTGTGTTAATAATGTGGTTTAGATGCTGACGATTAGAAATGAGTGAGCCATCTCAGATAAAAGGCAACGATGACACGACCAAACCTTCACCCAATTTCAGTCAAATTTCCTGAGCTTTGAACAGGTTTAAGTTCACTTTCCCCCTATTGTTTATTTGTTCTATAATTAAGATTCATTCAGTGATATCCAAGTGTTTTATTAGTTAACGTTTGTGAGGTCCTTTCAAGAGGTGTGGAAGCACTAACAACTGTGGAAACAGAGAAATGATTATCCTTCAGGTTTGTGTAACAATCATGTCAGATGTGGTTCTATCCTGAATGTTTTTAACTCTGTTAAATTAGAGCTAACGTTCTCAATTCAAAATGTTCGTTTGAATTCCGTACATTACTGGCTGCAACAGTCTCGGAACTGAGTCCCGATTCAGTTTGGTAGGGACAACAATACTTTAGAGGAAACTCCTCCAGCAGAAAAAACTCTCACAGTAAACCCAACATTTACCGAAGGTTTAAATGTATACATTATCTTCATAGCTGGTGAATGTGGGTAATTATGTATCATGCAGAGGATGGGAGAAGAGGAAGGTTGCCATACTGCCTGGTTGGTTGGATTTTAATGCAGATGCTGGAAAAGACGGCTGCACCAAGAACAGAACAAGAAACAACAACAACAAAACAGTGGTGCGGTGAGGGTGTGCTCTTTAACTGATTGGAATTCATGGTTTGTTTGTTTTCCACTTTTTTAAAAGTCAAGTGAGTCTCTAGGCCTCCTAGATCAGGAGATACAAAGTAAAATAGGAATAGAGTTCTCTGCTTAATGTATACAGGGGAATAGGACGTGTCCCACTTTTTCTAGCCATGGAGACTTGCTGCAGCAATTAATAGCTCCACTTATGTTTTCTGCTTCTTAGGCTGTAACTGTCTTCTAAAAAGAAGTACTTTTACAGAAAAGAATCTCATGTCTTATAAATTATTCCCAAATCAGCAGTAACGTAATAAAAACAGAGTCTCTCTCTTTAAAAGTATAAAACGGTAGTGTTTATCAGTTTCTTCCCTAGTTCTATCTGTAAAGCTGAGAGCAGCAGAAACAAATCCAGCAGTCCCAAGAGCCACAGAGGAAGCCGGCAGCTGGGGCAAAAGTGGCACTGCTGTTCCACTCCCTAAAGGGAATCCACAATTCCATGCATGTATGCATGCATCCCTTAAAACGTGTGGATTGAGCTAAAAAGAAATCTCACAAGCTTCTCCTTACTAAACATGAACCTGGCTGGAGTTATTTTTGCCAGGCATGGAAGTCCCAGATGATAAACTTAGGGCTTGGTTCCCACAGTACCTTTCCTGACTCCTGACACTCAAATGGACGATAAAACCAGGCAGGCAAAGCCATTCCTGTGATTGCATCTCTGACCAATCACACCACCACCCTCACTGAGAAATCATATGGGGCGTATCAAATAGCCATAGTCATATTCCTGCAAGCTCAAGTGGAGTCAGCTTTTAACTGGGAATAACTAACTCAGTGTGACGTTTCTGTTGCAATATCGGTTAAACTGCCTGTCGTTTTCTTTTGGAGTCCTTGGATATGATTATTTTTTCCACCCTTTGTGGCTTTGCCTTTCAGTAGAAAAGCAAATGGGAAGCGAGATTAAGGAGGAGTGTTGATTCAGTGTGTTTGGTTTTCATGCAAACTTGAAAACTTGCTTTGTACTAGGATTCCCCCCTCCCCCTTAATGCTTTGTGAAGCACTTTGCATTCCAGACATTCCCAATGTCAAATTTTGTGCCAGGTTTATATTTAGTACTACAAGTGATCACTTATATTTAGCAATACGAATGAGACGAACAGCTACTCATTCCACAAGTCAGCACAAGGAGATGGTGTGTTTTTGGCCTGTGCTTCCGTTATAATTCTTGGCTGGCTGTCTACCCTTGAGCCAAGAACATGCAAGAATATGGGCTCCAAACAGCTAAGTATTTTTGATTCCTTGTTTTCAAATGGATAATTAAACCCTATGCTTGCCTATATTTCACAGATGTAAATATGGATCCTAGGGTTGCCAGGCCAAGCCTGGTAACTAGCAGAGGGGCTGGGGGCAGAGACAAGAGGGCATGCATTGCCAACATCACCATATCACTTTTGAGTACAATCCAGAAGCGACAAAGGGCAACTCTAGGAGTCGCTGGAAATTCTATGGTAAAACCATAAAGCTTCAGGAAATTCCTAGAGCTACCTGTTGTCACTTCCAGGTTGTACCAGTGACATAGCATTTTCACTGATGTTCCTGGTTTTAATTTTATTTTTCTCCTTCTTCCATCACTCTGAGCAGCAGCAGGCAACAGGGCTTGCCAGCAGGAGGCCTCCTGCCATAGGGGATGCCTGGCAAGCCTAATCCCTATAGATTTAAGAACTATTATCACTCCCCGGATCACTAAGGATAATGTATTAGATCCATCTCACTCATTTTCCTTCCTTACTATAACACCCGTCCCACATGGCTTTTATCATTTGCAGTACCCAGTGTAGACTTTTCTGGTAATCAGAGGGCCAAGCTAGAAGTGACAAATTACACTTGAATGGCAAGTGAACAGATTCACATGTATTCCTCTCTGTTCACTTGCACTCCACTCGATCACTGGAGCACAAGTGAACAGGGAGGAATACATGTGAGTCTGTTCACTTGCTATTCAAGTGTAATTCGTCACTTCTAGCTTGGCCCAGAGAAGGCCCCGTCCTCCCTTTTTTACCAGTGGAAAACCTGGTTGAATCCAACACAATCCTCTTCACATGACACACTGCTGAACGCTTTTCTCCATCTGCTCTGTTTCCTATTCGTTTTCTTGTCCTGTCCCAGACCAGCTTCTGATGCAGCATGTATTAGCACACACTGACCATGACCGTTTCTGGCAGTTGCCCATCTGTTCAGAATAGAGTTTGTTCACAAATGGCAAACAACATATTCAAACACACACAAAAAAAGTGACTTCCTTTTGAATGTTCAAAATTGCCTCTGTGGATGCACTATCTCTGTTGGGGCTCCCATGTGGCAGAATAGCCTACCTGACAAGGCCAGGAAAGCTTCTGCACTAATTCCACAGGATATATATAATGGAATTGTTCAGGGGAGCATTTTTATAAAGGGGCATCATTTTAACATCTATGTTTAGGCAATTTCCATTGCAATGTTCATTGTATGTCTTGTATTGTTTTTGCTGTTTCTTACTTTGCGCTCCAGCTGTATTGCATTATTTATTGTATGTACTACACTGATTTATTGCATTGCTCCCCAATTTTGAAATGCAATTTTTAAAGCACTGTTTGTTGTGAGTTACAGCATCATTTTTATGTTCTATATATTATACTGTTGCTTTTATGTACTTACCAATTTTTGTAATACTGCTTTGATGTTTTATTTGAGGTTGGTGTTATACTGTCTTTTTTTACTTTCTCCAGTTCTGTAATCATAACCAGCATTTTTCATTGGATGTCTTCTGCTGTCTGACTGCACTGTTTATTTTGTAATGCACCTGAGTCTCGATGAGAAAGACAGCCAATAAATGAAATAAACTAATCCTGCTTTCCCCACTCCTCATCTGCCATTTTTTTATATGTTGAAAAATTAATATAAGAAGTGTTTTGATCTTGCTGAGGTGGAAGGGAAGAGTTTGGCATGCCTGACTATTCTAGCCCTGCCAAGCTCGCCTGGGAGACTTCATGATAGCATTCAGATCCAGTTAGGGTTGCCAGGCACCGCCTGGCATGACCTGGCAACCAGCAAGAGACAGGGGGGCAAGGACATAGGAGTACGGCTGTCAGTGATTGTGTAACATCACTTTTTGGAAAACACGGGACTGCTATCAGTCCTCTCTAGGAATTGCTAGAAACTCTATGGTTTCACCATTGCTAGAAACTCTATTTACCATTATCCAATACCGACCTTTCTTAGCTTCTGAGATCTGATGAGAACAGATTATACCATGCCACTGTCCCTTCCCACTGGGAACTGTAGTGTGTTCCAATAAGTTCTGGGAACTCACGAAGTTGATTAAGGTACCAACGGCATAGGTGCAAAAGCAGCACATATAATATTGTTGGTTTTAAATTATGCATGGCCTGCTGAATGATGACTCTTGGGCATATGTAATCTAAGAAAACCTGCAGATTATGAGCATACATCAACAGCTGCTCTGCCAGCCACAATCCTGAATGCCTGTGCTGAACAGACACCAAGATTCAAAGATCTGCTCACTTTGAACTGCAAGCAATTCACTGCCTTGAGCAGATTTTGGAGTAGGGGTGGTGATGGCGAGGTTAAACTCCCCAAAATGAATCAATGAAGGCATTGAGGCAATCCTACAAGGTGGTTTACTCAACAGTGGCTGGGTATTGCAAATCAGATAAATCTGATTTCAAACCTCTGTTTTGCAATTATCAGATCATCCTTGGTTTACTATTTCTAATACAACGCTTAACTAACAATGGGCCTGATTATACTTACAGAATAGCAGCAACTCAAACACATTCAGCAACCTTTATTTCTAGGAATAAGTAGTTATGGGTAAGTGGGAAGAGTAGCTCTGCCCTGAAGCGCCCGTCATTTAGGTCATTGATTTACATGCAGGTACAGTAGAGGTGCCATGGCTGTTGGACCTGAATGGACCAATGATCTGATTCAGGATGAGGCAGGTTCAGGTGTGGGAGAGTCAAGTTATGCTTTCATTTACATGCACCAAGCTGAAAGTGAAATGCCTGGAATGGGCAGCTGCAGGCTTGATAAATCCCATGTTTTCACTGCTTATCCTGGAGGAGAAAAAGGAGAAAGGCTGTCAAGGAATTGGCAAATCATAATCTATGGCTGCATTTAGTATGTTAGGTCACAGCTTTCACAGGCTTGCCTTAATGTGGCCAGAACTACAACCTCAGTAAGAACATGAATTGTTGAGCAGTAAATGGATGGCCCTCAAATTTTTTAAATATACAGATCAAAGGAGCTCTTTACATTCAAATTCTAATGCACAGTTTTTAATCATTTTCCCTCTCGAGTTTATTTATTTAAATCATTTATATCCCATCTTTCTTCTCAATGAGAACCCAGAGTGGTTTACATTGTTCTCTTCCATTTTATCCTAATAACAACCCTGTGAGGTAGATTAGGCTGAGAGTGTGTGACTAGGGTTGCTGACAACCAGCAGGAGAGTTTGGGGGGCAGAAACTTACCTGTCCAGCAAACCACTCCCCCTCAGCATTATGATGTCACTTCCTGAAGTTTTGGTGTGGCAATGTTCTAGCAAGCAACCCAAACTCTATGGTTTTACCATAATGTGTTGGGCAAATGCTAGAGAGCTACCCCAACATGTTGATGTTCCTTCTGGTGTGTACCAGAAATGACCTTACAATGCTGGGGGGCACTAATTTCCCCATCTCCCCTACAAGCTGCAGTGGAGGTATCAGGCAGCCAAGACCATTGAGCTAGCTGGTCTATGTGCAACTGGCCTAAGGTTACTCAGCAAGCTTTTATGGCAGTGTGGAGAGTTGAATCTGGGCCACCCATATCCTGGACCAAAACCTCTTAACAACTACACTACTGTCTCAGGATTTAAATTTGCAGGAAATAAACTCATGTTTAGGACTCTTACATGATAAAAGGATAAATTGGTATACATACCAAACTTTATCCGCGTGCAACCTGGCAGTCTGTCATTTATTAGCATTTCAAAACTCCCTGCCACTCAAATAAGGAGGTGACAACACATGATTAAGAAGGTCTTATTTCACTGACCTATTTGGAGTTGTACAAAGGCCAATAGAGGAAAAATTAGACATGAAGAGAAGCAGGGACTGCAGCATGAATAATATGTTGCCCATCATTTACCTGGAATTCAACATTTCAGTTGCTTGCAAATGGATCAATTGCTGCAAGTGTTTGAAAACCACAACCTCAAAACGGCAAGACCAGCAATTCTCATTCCAGGGATGCCTAGTCTGATTCCATATTTTTTTGTGGACTCCCTTTCTCCATGTCCCTGCCCTCAACCCTTTCTTAGAGGGTAGCTGATTCTATATGGCCACAACTCAAAAAGCTCTGCCCCAAGTTCTAATTAATCCCATTCCCTTGACTCTGGGCCAAGCTACACATGACGAATGACACTTGAACGGCAAGTGGATTGAGTGGAGGGCAAGTGAACTGGGAGAAATACACTTGCTGTTCAAGTGTCATTCGTCATGTGTAGCTTGGCCCTCAGTGTCAGCGACGGTGAGGAATTTCCTTCTTGGTTAATAACTTCCGATCAGAGCCTGAGGGCCAAGCTACAGGTGACGAATGACACTTGAACGGCAAGTGGATTGAGTGGAGTGCAAGTGAACAGGGAGAAATACACTTGCCGTTCAAGTGTCACTCGTCACTTGTAGCTTCGCCCTGAGTGATCAGTAGTGGGAAGAGACCCAGAGAAACTTTTCAGAACTTCTTGTAGAAACAGAAAAAAAACCTCAGCATCATATAAAACCCAAACTTTTGGTATTCAACTGAAAACCACTGTTGGCTATTAGATCCACTTCACTCCAGTTTCAGTCCATCTTCAATGGCTCCCAATTTGTTCCCAGATTCAATTCAAGGTGCTGGTGTTGACCTTTAAAGCCCTGTATAATATATGGACTGCCTACTCCCATTCAAACTTACCTGACCACTACCGTCATCTTCTGAGGCCCTGCTGTGGCCGGGGGGCCCTGCCTTCTCAGCTTAGATGGGTGGCCAAGAGAGTGCCTTCTTGGTCATGGCCTCAAAATGGAACTCCCTCCCGTGGACAATTGTTTGTCCCCTTCTATCCCTGCCCTCCACCAGTGGGTGAAGCCTTTTTAATTTCCTCTTGCATTCCCTCAATGATCTCTCCTTCTTGCCCTATGTTTTAGTTGTTGGTTTCATGCTTTGATACTTTTTCTTTTCCTTTTATGGCGCGTTTTAATTGCTACCGTTTTAATTGTTAGCTGATTGGCCAGAAAGGCAGCATACAAATGTTGTAAATATAATATACTGCTTATCAGGCTCCTATATTTTTTTCCTTTTGAACTACATCAAAAAAATAAACCTCATTTGAACCAGCTCAAAGGGGAAACTACTATTAGCAGGAGTGCTCAATGACACAGCAGTAGTTACGCAGTACTGATTAAAGGTCAAAATAGTTTATTTAGGAACTACATATCTGATATAAAGAGGAGAGACAGAGATAGATGCTCTTGCTGTCTATCTAACTACATAGTAGAGAGAGTGGGTTCAGGAGAGAGAAGGAAGAGGAGGATATTGCCCCGTTTAGCCCAATAGGAGACAAGACAAGGAAATGATCTTTAGGAGACACTGTCCTAACTGATCCTTGCTGCCCCCTGTATGGAAAGGGTCTTCTTCTCTTCTTCCTTATTGTACATCAGACATGGCTATTTCCAACAACTACAGGGTGGCTACAGGCGGTTTGCCCATCTGGATGTTCTACTCACAACCATGATGGAAGGGGTTGGGGTTAAGTTCTACCTTAGTCATGACTAAACTCTGCATTTCCTCCCCTCTCCCAGCCCTTTAAAGAGATTTTTTAGATTTCCCAGCTAAGCTACTGCATGACTCAGCAGTCAGGTTGCCCATTGCAGCTTAGGGAATTCCTGGAGATTTAGTTGTGGAGCAGGGTGGGGGTCTGGGGAGGGACCTCAGTGGGGTATAATGCCAGAGGGCCCACCCTCCAAAGCAGCCATTTTCTCCAGGGGACCTGATCGCTATAGTCTGGAGATCAGTTGTAATTCCAGAAGATCTCCAGTCCCCACCTGGAGGTTGGCAACCCTACTCAACATGGCGTGCCCCATGGAAAAGAAAGGAGGGGAGGTTCAGGGTTGCAACAGGCTCCCACTCATTGCTGCCCTGCTTGCTGGTGCTGCTGTGGCAGGAGTGCATTTCTATCGGAATATGCACAGCAGCCACCAGTGAAGTAGCTCCTGCCACATGAGCTGTTTCCCAGATCCCTTAAGATGTCACAAGCAACCCTGAACTGCATGTTTCAGACTGCAAGCAATAAATCTTTCAGGTAGCAAAATGTGTTGGTCTGATGGAGCCTCAAGTGCCAAATTAGAGAAGGAATTAGTGGGAGTGAGAAGAGAACTTCTTGTGCAGACACTGCAGTCAATTGTACGCACTCTGAGCAACAATTATGTTGCTTGTGTTCTCGTACTGTGTGCATCATACCTTTGTTGATTCATTAATGTTAAGTAATAGCAAAAATAAAAGTATTAGCCATTGTAGGAATAAGTGCATTGCCCATTTTGAAAGACTGTAAAGTTTCCACTAAGGGCCAAGCTACACATGACGAATGACACTTGAACGGCAAGTGGATTGAGTGGAGGGCAAGTGAACAGGGAGAAATACACTTGCCATTCAAGTGTCATTCGTCATGTGTAGCTTGGCCCTGAATCTGCTTAAAACCAACATTTATAAGTGTGTGTAAACCACAAAGCCAAATAGAGGCTACTAGCCATAAACATGACTATGAAAACAGGTAAGTTGTCAGACACCTGGTAGGCCACATAAAATGGCCGATGAGCAGTGCAGATCTCACTAACTTAAAAGTGGCACAGTTGCTGTTCAATCTTAAACAGGAGACCCGTAGCAGTAAAACACTAACAAAGTTTTATTCCAGAGTAAGCTTTCATGAACTAGAGCCCTCTTCGTTCCCCGCTCGTTGGGTCTTGAAGAAATGCCCTGTAGTCCATGAAAGCTTATAAAAGAATTACAAAAATGAGTTGTCTTTAAGGTGCCACTGGACTCTTGTGATATTTTGCTTCAATGGGCTTAACATAGCTATTCCTCTGGGATTATTATGATATGCTATTTTATATCCTGCTGTGCTGGATACAGCGCCATAGAGTAAACCCTCTTCACCAGGCATCCATTGAAGATACATCAGCAACCCCATGCTGCAGTAAAATTACCATAGAGCTAATAAGACAGCGTAAGAGCCCTGTGGCGCAGAATAGTAAGCGGCAGTATTGCAATCCAAGCTCTGCTCATGACCTGAGTTCGATCCTGGCGGAAGCCAGGTTCAGGTAGCTGGCTCAAGGTTGACTCAGCCTTCCATCCTTCCGAGGTCAGTAAAATGAGTACCCAGTTTCCTGGGGGCAAAGTGTAGATGACTGGGGAAGGCAATGGCAAACCACCCCGTAAAAAGTCTGCCAAGAAAATGTCGTGATGCAACGTCCCCCCATGGGTCAATAATGACTTGGTGCTTGCACAGGGAAATACCTTACCTAATAAGACCGCAATGCCAGTGCAACGGCAACACTGTCTAGGATTGCCAACTCTCGGTTGGGAAATGTTTGGAGATTTGGGGGCAGAGCCTAGGAAGGGTGGAATTTGGGGAAGGGCAAAAGCTCAGCGGGGGTGTGCAGCCACAGTATTCATCCTCTGAAGCTGCCATTTTCTCCAGGGGAACTTCTGTAGTCTGGAAATTAGTTGTAATTCCCGGAGAACTGGAGCTTAACTGTACCACTCATGCAACTCCGCTCTTGTAAGCACCAGAAGTCAGCATCATTAGGGGCACAGCAGCACTTGGTTGATATCTGGGGTGCTCCCCTGATGGTGTCACCAAAAGGTACAGTGCAAATTAAAATACTCTTATTGAATTAAATGGAGAGTCAAAAATAATGGCCCCCACTGTTGTCTCTCTCTCTGACTGTGGTGCCTCAGTGAAGTGTGGGATTCCACCTAACTCTGCAACCCATCGCAGCACACCAAGAGCAGTCCAGAATCCTCTGCCTTGACACCCCTGTCTTGTATAATATGGTGTGCTGCAAGGGGCTTCATGCCATGGAAACCTGGAGTGTGTAAGTGGGACTTTCATGATGGGAACTTTGGTGAAAGGGGACTTTAAGCAAAAGGAGAACTATTTGCATAAACAGGACGACAACAGACATCCGAAGAGTATACTGCTAGCGCTTACCTTCTCAGAGCCTTTGCAGGCACTCAGTCTCAGGAAACCAGCCCCCAAACAGGAACTTCCAGCAGGGGACAAGAGGACCAATGCACCTCCCACGGACAGGCAAACAAGGATGGGGGATTCCACACTTCCAAATCTGCTTCTACAAATGTCTTCCATATTTACCCTCTCTTGCAAATGTGGTTTCTTTGGGTTGCCTTAACAACCCTTACTCCTTAAAAAGGTGATAACAGCATCTCTAGCCCTGGGGACAAAGGATAAGTATGTACTATATGAAAGTTACCCGCAGTAGAGATACAGTGACATTTCTGGGTGAGCACCAGACATATAACTGTAACTGTAGCTACTGCTGAACATACACATCTCTTCCTTTTGCCTTGCAAAATTACAACCTGGGCAGCCCATATCAAAATGACAGACAGAATTCCACTGTGCCTGGGAAGGGTGAGTGTCTTCTGAGAGCCAAGCTACAAGTGAGGAATGACACTTGCCTGGCAAGTGAACAGACTCATGTGTATTCCTCCTTGTTCACTTACCATTCACTTGCGCTCCACTTAATCAAGTGGAGAGCAAGTGAATGGCAAGTGAACAGGGAGGAATACACATCTGTTCACTTGCCAGGCAAGTGTCATTTGTCACTTGTAGCTTGGCTCTCAGTGACTTCACTGTCTCAACAGACAAATTCCAAAGTGTGATCAACAACAAGCAGAGAAAAGGATGAAACATTGGAAAGGAAGACCATCTAGCTTGGGACACTCTCTTGTTCTACTTCTCTTTCTCCTGCTGAGTGCCTGAGCCAGATCACTCTGCGTTGCAAATACAATTATTCATTTCCATCCTTGTGTCTTACATGGCCCCAACAGATACACAGGCCTGCTTTTCCCAGTCCCAGTGCAGTATAGATCAAGAGGGAAGGCCTTCAGCAAGAATTCCCAATCTCATTGAGCCTGTGGGTGCTTTTGGAATGTTGAGAAGTGGGTGCCATCACAAAATGGCTGCCACAAGGGGTGCCATCACAAAATGGCTGCCAAGAGGTGCTGGTGTCAATAGCAAAATGTTGGGAGGTTGCAAGCCAAGCGGCTGTTTCTGAATGCATGCACCAATGCAGAGTAAGTTTGTTTGTTTGTTTGTTTGTTTGTTTGTTTGTTTGTTTGTTTGTTTGTTTGTTTGTTTGTTTGTTTGTTTGTTTGTTTGTTTGTTTGTTTGTTTGTTTGTTTGTTTGTTTGTTTGTTGGATTTTTAGCCCGCCCTCTCCACAAGCAGGCTCAGGGCAGGTTACAATCATAAATAATGTACAATAGGTAAAACCAATAAAATAGCATCTCAGTGCAAACATGGATATCCACATTCCAGATGGGGCACCCTTCCCCCTTCCCCTGCCCACCATACACAAGGGAAGAAAAGGGTGGAGGTGTGGGTTGGTGAACCTCTAACTCCTCGAGCATGGGGAGGCAGATGGACCATATGCTCCCCCCACACACACACTGACAGGAGACCGGCAGGGAGGCTAATTAGATGGATCCAGTGCTGGCCTCAACCATATGCCTGGCGGAACATCTCTGTCTTACAGGCCCGCCGAAAAGATACAAGATCTTGGCAGGCCCAAGTATCTTCCGACAGAGAGTTCCACCAGGTTGGGGCCAGGACAGAAAATGCCCTGGCCCTGGCCGAGGCCAGCTGAGCCTCCCTGGGGCCAGGGACCACCAGTAGATGTTTACTTGCAGATCTAAGAGCTCTCCGAGTTACATATGGGGATGTACAAATGTGGGAGCAATGTTGTCACTGTGGATGCTTTTGCATTCACAGTAGGAGAGCGGAATGGGGAATGGGGAGAAGAGGAGCCACAGAGGTTCTTTGGCAGCCCAGAATAAACTCTACTGAGCTGAGCAGTAAATGGGTCTAGGATTAGGATACAAGAAACCCATAAAGCTCATCTTTTAATACAAGAGCAGTATTATTGGATGGTCTTCTGGGTTTAGAACACTTCAGAATCTTTGAGGTTACTCTTTCTCTCACTCTGTCTTGCTTTTTAAACTTTAAAATGAAGTCATGCTCTTTTTCACATCCAACACCCACCTGTGATCATGAGGCAAGTGAAAGGCTAGTGACTTGGCAGCTCCATGACCGCTCCCACAAACATGTTTCCCCTTTATGGATGACAGACTGGCAAATGGGACTTTACACATCAGTTGGCACAGAACTGCATTCTTGCCAATTGCACAATTACACATCAATTGGCACAAAATTGCACTCTTGTCGTGTAGTTATGAATGGATTTGTTGGACAATGAACAAGATAACTGGAATGAAAATTATCTGGCCTTCTGGTTATACTGTTGAATTGTATTGTTGTTTGAATGATTTTATTGATATCTTAAATTTATGTTGAAGAGCATAGAACTCTGTAACTCTGCTTAGGATTGCAGTATTAATTTTCCATAAGCAAAATTGAGAATGTATGGCATACCTGACAGACGGAACTGCAAATTGGTACACCCTTTACTACCTTAGGACACATACTTTAGTTTTTGCCATCCTAGAGTTAGGAATAAAAAATGAAAATAGAAAACAACTTTTGTGGTAAACGGTTGAAGTTTTATCATTTGGACAGAAAATTTCGAGCAGCCACACTAAGGCTAGGATTACATTTGGGTATTGGGTTAAATGTAACAGTGAAAATATTGAACTCGCCAAGAGTGTGTTATTTTTTTTTATTATTTATTCAATTTATATAACGCCCATCCCCAGGGGCTCTGGGCGGTGAACAGTTAAAATCGATAAAAACAAAAACTAAAATCAGTATACAAATAATAAAACAAATTAACAAGGTGCAGTGGTGGGGAGAACCTTCCCCAACCCAAAGGTGGGAGGCCGACATGGCACCGCCCCCTTCAATCACCAAACGCCTGGCGGAACAGCTCTGTCTTACAGGCCCGGTGGAACGATAATATGTCCCGCTGGGCCCGGGTTTCCATTGACAGAGCGTTCCACCAGGCTGGGGCCAGGACTGAAAAGGCCCTGGCCCTGGTTGAAGCGAGGCAGGCTTCCTTACGGCCGGGGACCACAAGTAAATATGTATTTGCTGATCGGAGCGATCTCCGGGGAACGTACAGGGAGAGGCGGTCCCGAAGATATGCTGGTCCCATTCAGGGCTTTAAAGGTAAGAACCAACACTTTGAACCTGATTCGGAATTCAACCGGAAGCCAGTGCAGCTGGCGCAGGACAGGTGTGATGTGTGACTGGTAAGGTATACCAGTGCCGCCGCATTCTGGACCAGTTGTAGTTTCTGGATCAGGCCCAGGGGTAGCCCAGCGTAGAGTGAGTTACAGTAATCTAGCCTGGAGGTGACCGTTGCATGGATCATCATTATGTTATCATCATACACATTATAAGATATTAACTGTGGACAAAATTAAATTAAACAGTGAACTAATCTTCAAAAATATGTTGTATAAGTATACACAGGAATTATTATCTAATGCTGTAGATGGTTGTACACAAAGATCTTCATATTACACATTCTGAATCAGTAACACTTCGTCTTTAAAAAGCATTTCACTCATTTCAAAGGAGAAAATATTTCACAGGAGATTTTTTTTTCAGAACTGTACCAAATTTTCAATTTTTCCCCTTCGGAGGGAGGAAGCCTCTAGAGAAAACAAACAAACAAAAATCTCCTCCAATCTGTTTTCCCCTCCTCTAAGTATTCTCATCTCTACATTTCAGGCAATATGGGAGATGTGTCTGTGCTGCTATATCTAGCCCTGCTCAGTTGTTATGATTCTGATGAAACAGTTGCTCATAAGAGAGTATCACTCTATGTCCAATCCTCTTTATATGTGCAATTTGCATATTTTCCAGCTTCAGTATATACAACCAGAAACCCAGATTTTTAAGGGCACACATTCATGCATACCAAAATTAGAAAATATGCACATGATCACACAAAAAGGGGACCTCGTTTACTGGAAGGATTGCAGGTTGCATCCCATTATATGAGGCTGAAGCACCAAAACTGGACACGGCTTCTAGGCTGGCTCATTCACACATGCACACCATCGTCATCATGCAGTTACAAAATGTTAACGATATAGCTGAATGCCTTGGATCCCTGCTGGATTAGCCGTGACAATCTCTCTTCATCTCAACACGCACTAGTAGAGATGGGCACAAACCGAAATATGAACAAAAGTTCATGACGAACTGGGCCGGTTCGTGGTTCGCGAACTGGCAGTTGAACCGCCACAAACTTTAGGCTGGTTCGTTTGGTTCATTTTTTGGTTCGTCACTGCAGACAGCCTGGCGCCGATCAATCAGTTTCCTAGGCAACAGGCGATGGACTTCCTGCAGACCTTCTGCTGACCCAGAAGTGGCCTTCTGCTGGCCCAGTATTGACCTTTCGCTGACCCGAAAGTGACAATTTGCTGGCCTGGATGTGACGTTTTCACGAACCAAATGAACCGGTTCACGAACCAGGGCAGGTTCATGAAAGTTCGTGGTTCATGGTTTGTGAAATGCGATGAACCATGAACCACACAGTTCGGTTTTTTCCCAGTTTGTGCCCATCTCTACCCACTAGGTGCAATCTGGTCTCTACTGAAATCCAGATTGGGTCTCAAATAGAGAGTGCAGCTGTCCTATCATTTCTTCTACCAGATCCTCTTTTGCTTGCACTTTGAAA